>NW_024412376.1:38251918-38291072 GCF_014898765.1 Herpailurus yagouaroundi
CCCCCCCCGCCTCCCAGCTCTGAACAGCAATTCCTGTAAACTCATTTCGTTCCCCTACTGGACTAAAAGGTGCTAGAGCACACACATGACAAACATAGATAGCACAGTATGCCCTCTCCATTCAGTTCCACCAAATTCAATTCTGCCAATATTAATGGGATGTCTACTCTTTCCAAGGATCGTCACTGATAACTTGGGTGAAGAGAAGGGAGAAGGAAAATGTATGGGATGAAGAACTGATATCTACTGCTATTAAATTTGCATGGTATATTACTCCTTCCAACCACTTACTTCATGGACAAAGCATGAGGTGTTAGACCTCGCTTGAAAGATTAGACTCAGATGTATATACTTTAATACACACCCCCATGATTCTAATCATGTGTAGCTAGTGCTGAGAACCTTTGCCTCAGAGTATCTGTACCACACTCCTGAGTCTCAAAGTCTTAAACAGTGAGAAATAATGGTGAGAATTTCAAGTAAGTTGGTGAAACACTATTTGAGGACAGAAGTAATTTTAGAGATGTTCTGGTTTTGCCTGCCCAATAGCCATTCTTCTGCTGCTAGGAGCACGTTGGTTTTCCTTTGGAGAACTACCCCTTCCCTACTCCAAGCTCTTGCAATTGGGGTAGAACTGATTTTCATCCAGTCCCCCCCCACCTCCAACACATACACATGCATACACACACAGTACATGCACACACAGCAACCCCCCCCCCTCCAAGCTCTGAATTTGCTCTTTTTCAGCTTAAATTGAATTTGGACTCAGTCACAGCTGAACCTTTAGACTGAACTTCTATCCTTGGACTTTTCAATTAGTGAGCTAATAACTAATAAATCCCCTGCCACTACTCTTCCCCTAGATGACTTTGAGGTGAGTTTTGTCATTTGCAACCAAAACATTTCTAACCAACAAATTTATGAGACTTTTAAATAAGTAAAGCAGCTTTATATTTTGTCTACTGATAGAAAGGAGATACATCAATTGATATGTCCTAATATGGTTTTTTTTTTTTTACATTGTTCTAGGATAAGATTTCCTTCATTGTTCTCAGCAGAGCTGAGAACATGTTTAAGTATATTAAACATGAAAATCATGACATTTATATTGTCTAGGTTAGCCTTGTTCAATGTACAGGCATATTTTGGAGATACTGAGTTCAGTTTCAGATCACTGCAATAAAGCGAATATCATAATAAGGCGAGTCAAATGAATTTTTCAGTTTCCCATGTTATGTTCATACTATTGTGCAGTCTATTAAGTGAGCAATAACATAGTGTCTAAAAAATGATGTACATACCTTAATTTAAAAATACTTTATTGCTAAAAAATACTAACCATCATCTGAGCTTTCAGTGAGTCATAATCTTTTTGCTGGTGGAGGGGCTTGCCTCAGTGTTGATGGCTGCTGACCAGGGTGGTGGTTGGGGAAGGCCAGGGTATCTGGGGCAATTTCTTAAAATACCACAACAATGAAGTTTGTCACATTGATTGACTCTTACCTTCATAAATGATATCTCTGGGGCATATGATGCTGTTTGCTAGCATTTTACCCACAGGAGAACTTCTTTCAAAATTGGAGTCAGTTCTCTCAAACCCTGCCACTACTCTATCAACTAGGTTTATGTAACATTCTAAATCCTTTGTTGTCACTACAGCAATCTTCACAGCATCTTCACCAGGGGTAGATTCCATCTCAAGAAACCACTTTCTTTGCTCCTACATAAGTAGGAGTTAAAGTTAAACTTTGTCTTGTCTGTTAAAGTTTTACCAAGAGATTACAGCAATTCAGTTCCGTCTTTAGGCTCCACTTCTAATTCTAGTTCTCTTGCCATTTCCACCACATGCAGAATTACTTCCTCCATTTGAACTCCTCAAAGCCATTCACAAGGGTTGGAATCAACTTCTTCCAAGCTCCTGTGGTATGTTGATATTCTGATCTCTTCCCATGAATTACAAATGTTCTCAACAGCATCTAGAATGGTAAATCCTTTCAGGAGATTTTCAATTTACTTTGCTCAGATCCATCAAAGGAATTACCGTCTGTGACAGCTATAGCCTTATGGAATGTATTTCTTTTTTTTTTTAATGTTTATTTATTTTTCTGAAAAAAGAGAGAGAGAGAGCATGAGGGAGGGAGGAGCAGAGAGAGAGGGAGACAGAGGATCTGAAGAGGTCTCCGTGCAGACAGCGGAGAGCCATACAAAGCTTGAACTCATGAATTGTGAGATCATGACCTGAGCCAAAGTCCAACGCTTAACCAATTGAGCCACCTAGACACTCTGGAACGTATTCCTTAAATAATAAGACTTGAAAGTCAAAGCTACTCCTTGACCCATGGGCCACAGAACGGATATTGTGTTAGCCGGCATGAAAACAACATTAATCTTGTACTTCTCCATCTGAACTCTTGGGTGACAAGCGCATCGTCAGTGAACAGTAATATTTTGAAAGGAGTCTTCTTCTCTGAGCAGTAGGTCTCAACAGTGGGCTTAAAATATTCAGTAAACTATATTGTAAACAGATGTGCTGTCATCCAGACTTTGTTGTTCCATTTATAGAGCACAGGCAGAGTAGATTTACCATAACTCTTAAGGCCTGTAGGAATGAGGAATGGCAAATGAGCACTGGCTTCAACTTAAAGTCACCAGCTGCATTCGGCCCCTACAAGAAAGTCAGCCTGTCCTTTGAAGCTTTGAACCCAGGCACTGACTTCTCCTCTCTCACTATGAACGTCTTAGATGGCATCTTTTTCCAATAGAAGTCTGTTTCATCTATGTTGAAAATATGTTGTTAAGTGTAGCCATCTTCATTAATTATCTTAGCTGGATCTTCTGAATAACTTGCTGCAGCTTCTACATCAGCACTTGGTGCTTCATCTTGCATTTTGATGTTATGGAGATGGCTTCTTTCCTTAAGCCTCATGAACCAAACTCTGCTAGCTTTGCTAGCAACCTTTCTGCAGCTTCCTCATCTCTGAGCCTTCAGCTGTGAAGATTAAGGAGATTTAGAGCCTTGCTCTGGATTAGGCTTTGGCTTAAGGGAATGTTGTGGCTGATTTGATCTTCTGTCCAGACCACTCACACTTTCTCAACATCAGCAATGAGGCTGTTTCACTTTCTTATCATTCATGTGATTACTGGAGTACCTCTTTTTATCTCCCTCAAGAACTTTTCCTTTGCACACAACTTGGCTAACTGGTTGGCACAAGAGGCCTAGCTTTCAGTCCATCTCAGCCTTCAAAAGGCCTTTCTCACTAAGCTTCATTTCTAGCTTTTGACTGAAAGTAAAAGATATATGACTCCTCCTTTTCACTTGAACACTGAGAGGCCATGTTGTAAGATTAATTGGCCTAATTTCAATATCATTGTGTGTCAGGGAATAGGAAGGACCGAGGAGAGGAAGGGAAATGGGAGGATTGCCAGTTGGTGGGGTGGTCAGAACACACACATTTATTAGGTTCACCATTGTACACATTGACACCTCACAACAATCACAATAGTAACATCAAAACTCACTGATTACAGATCACCATGACAAATGTAATACTGAGGAAACCATTTGAAATATTGCAAGAATTGCCAAAATGTGACAAATATCTGATAATTTCTATTTAATTTTAAAACAAAGTTAGCAAATGCTGTTGGAAAAATGGTGCCACAAACCTTCAATAAATAAAAAATGCACTATCTGCGAAGCACAATACAGCGAAGCACAGTAAGACAAGTACACCTATATTTGTTTCTGGCATGAGTCTTTAAAAGCTACACACACAAATAAAATGGAGATAACAAGACTTATTTCACAGAACTGTTGAAGGTAAAATGAAATAACATGGGTGAAATCTCTTTATGCCACATAAATGTTGGGTATCATTACTAATGGGTATCATCATTATTACCATCATCTTTCATTTTCTGCCAGCAAAGTTCCTGGATGGTTATTTATTGTTATAAGTATTGATAGCTACACAAATGCAAACTGTAATTGAGCAAGTAAATGATAAAAACAAGAAATTTGACTCTTTTTAAGCTATAATCATCCCAGGAATGTTGTAAAAGGTCAGTTGAAATAATGTATTTGAAGGTACTTGGAAAACAAAACTGCTATATGATTATAATGTGCTGTTATGTCAGCCCGATGGGCACTGAATCTTAGATATCATTCATTCACATGTGTGTTTTGTTTCAGAGCTTATAAATATCTGATAATTTCTATTTAATTTTAAAACGAAAAACCCACAGCCTGTGTTATAGAGTGCAATCTTATACAATGAATGGCTTTATCTTGGTTTTCATTCTCTTTGGCCTCTCAGTGACATTTAACCACCCTGGCAACCCACTCCTTCAAATTCTTTCCTCCCTTAGAGTCAGTGACACTACATTTCCCTATTTCTTCTTGACCTTTTCAACTATTTTTTGATTCCTCTCCTCCCTTCCAACTCTTAACTCTGAGAAGATACACCCAAGACTCTGATCTCCACCTCCTCTGTCTCTGTCTCTGTCTCTGTCTCTCTCTTCAGTTCCTGTAGAATTCATTCATTCTTATCTATCTTGCATCAGTCCATAGTTCCATCTTCCAACTATTTATTTCAGCATGTACATGTTGACACTACCTCACTTGCAATATCTTCACAAAATTCGTAATTTCTGCTATTCCAATTTGGCTCCCTTTGCAAATTCCCTGTTTTAGGTGATGGCACTGCCATTATTCCTATGTCCCTGCCTTCCATATTGCTTCCCTCTGCTTCAGATCTGTTTTCCAGGCTCCCAGTACATTAGTGCCTACCGGACTCACCTTTATATGCTCTCCTGGGACCACCACACCAGCCCAGGCCCTCATCGTCTCCCTACCAATCCTTGTAGCTGGTCTCTTTAACTCTAGACTCTCCCTATTCCTGTCTGTCCTATGGACTGCAACTAAATCAATTCCCTAAAATGATTTTTTGGTGAGTTCCATCAAAGCAAGAATCATACAATGGGCATCTTGTGGCCCCCAGCACCTGACACAGTGCCCAGCACATATCATGGCTCTTGACTGATTGTCATTCCCTTGTTCATGGGACTTGTTTCAGTGTGTGTGTGTGCATGTGTGTATGTGTGCGTGTGTGTGTGATATCAACTTCAGTCTCCTTAGCTTAACTAGTTTTCTGTAATATGAATTATTCAGCCCATCTTATTTCTAACTGCTTCATAGAGTAAATCATTTACTCAAGCCAATCTGGTTTTTCCTTTTGTAAACTTATACTGCACTGATATTTAAGACCAAACTATTTAGCAATCATTAATTCTCTACTATCAATGTAATTTGTCTCTAAATAGATTATAATACCCTAGAAGTCTGAAACTCTATTAACTGGCTGCTAGAGTATAGTCTTTTGAGGTACCCCCTTCACTATAAATACTACCTCTGACCCACTAAAGTAAAAAAATCTGATATTTTTCACTTATATACTTACATTTACTTCCATATTTATAGATCTATAACATATTATTTTTCACTTATATACTTACATTTACTTCCATATTTATAGATCTATAACATATATTTATATATCTCATAGCACCTGACATCATGCTGAGTACCAGTGGTCGCTTGTTAATTATTTGCTGGGTACTACACGTGGCACTGAACAGCATCCCATTGCGATTCACTGCTTGACCTGGAAACCCAACAAAAAATAGCACCTTGGTGGCCTGACATTATTATCTATCTCTGAAGATGTAAGAGCTTAATCTGTCACAGAGTGAGTCTTTTAATACTGGGATGATAGGGCCCCAAATATTTATTTTATCTAAAAAAAAAAAAAAAAAAAAAAAAAAGAGAAATGATAATAGCATTTGATAAATATGGCTGCACAAACCATAGGACTTACAATGAGAGACAGCCTCTGAGCTGATGCAATGTTAAAAAAAAAAAAAAAAGTACTGGAGTAGACCAAGAGAATTGTACCAGTCCAGTCTTGTCATTTCTGATTTTTTCTTTTCTTTTCTTTCTTTTGCCCACAGTAGGAATGACCAAATGATCACCTGGTAGCCTGAATTAATGGACCTCCTTTCAATTCCTAATTCAAAGCAAGGGAGTTACGTTGTGTTCTTGGTAGAATCCAATGCATTGTGTGGATGCAGGAAGGAGCCTCAGAAATGGAGTCTTTACGGCTGTATAATTCTGCATGTATTTGAATAATTAAAACTTATGTACCCCTCCCCCAGCCATCCTTTTATTCTTAGCACACTGCAGACATTAATGGCATGAAGCAATAGTGCACTCGCACACTTTCTGAAACAATTGCGCTAATTGTGAACTTGCCAGCTCCTAACAAAAATGCTAGTGTGCACTGCTCTGCAGTTGTGCCCAGCTCCACGAAGAGATAGCAACACTTTTGTCTCCAGTAGCCAAGGCTCACAGATGGGTCACTCGGCTGAAGCAGAATTGGGCTATGCTTTTGGCAGATAAATTGGAAAATTGGCTGACTTGCTCAGAAACCCAACGTCCTGATCATCTCCAGCCTCCACAGACAGGCAGACTCTTCAGACACATAGTTCCAGCTCACCACCTCCCCTCCTCAACAGCATTTTCTTTGGAAAAACTCACTTTTACTATGTAGCTCGCTTCCCCTCTGTTTCTTTGATGACTGTACATTTGCATGTCATATATATATTTGCATTTAAAAAACTCTCTTGGTAGATATATACATATATATATATATATATATAGAGAGAGAGAGAGAGAGAGAGAGAGAGAGAGAACTACATTATATAGGGAGAGGGCAGGGGAGGGGGGAGGAACGTATCTCAACCTCAGCTTTCTTAACATTTCAGGCTTGATAATTCTTTGTTGTGAGAGTCTGTCATGTCCTGACAACCAAAACTGTGTCCAGACATTGCCAAATGTTCCCCAGTGGGGAAAATTGTCCCTGGCTGAGAAGCAATGGTGCAGAGCAATGTTGAGTGAATTGTTTGAATTAAGACCTTGATGCACTGTACGTACATAGGCACAATCCACTACAAAGTGCAACCACATAAAAATTGATTAGAACCGAAATATTTCCAACTGAGACTCATTTTTATTTCAAGAAATATAAAATACAACATAATTAGAGTATTAAAAAATTGAATAGACCTTTAAATTTTGCTGTAATTTGTACTTTTTAATCAAGTATATTTGATATACTAGGCTTTTATTCAAAACGTCTGAATAAGAGAGAAAAATGTTTCCGTAGGTTCCCTACCTCTCCTATTCTGTCAGACAGGAAGTTTTTACCATACACCTAGATCCTTGAAAACATTTTTAAATGAGGTGGTTCACGTAGCATAGTATCATGTACATACATGTTAGCTTTCAAAAACTTTCAATAGTTATTATTATCTTATTTAATCCACATAACAACCCCAGATATAGAAATTATTATTTTTCTTTTACAGATGAAGCTCGTAGAACTTAAGGAGTTTCCACAAGGTCATACAACCAGAATATGTCAGAGTTACCTCTAGAACCCAGATCTTTCTAACCTCAAGTCTTATGTTTTAACCATTTGTTTTTACTCCCATAATAAGGAAACAAAATTCAGGACGAGAATAAATGAATTGTCCAAAATCCCAAAGGGATTGCTTTGGTGACTCCTCTGTGGTTGTTGCAATGGGGTGATGGTGACTATGACATGAAGTCCTCTCTTGGGGTTAAATCTTGCCCACTGTGGCTTTGGGAATGTCACCCCATCACTGCTCCTTCAAGGAACTCTTCCTGTAGGGGCCTTCTGAGAGTGTGTAGGACATCTACATTCAGCCCACACTAGGAATAGGATAACTTCCAAATTAGACTTTGATCTATAAAGACGTGACATAGGATGGGTTACTGTGGGGACTGGTTAGAGGGGAGGATCCAGAACAGATGTCAAAGATGCTGGGAATGGTGGGATCACAGGGTAGGCAGAAGGAGATTAAGATTGGAAGGTGAGATAGGAGGGGAGTAAGACTGGCCAAGGTAAAGATGTTTAGCTTAAACTAGGCAGAGAGAAGCATGCTTCTAGACCAAGGAGGCAAGGGGAAATGTGTGTTCTCCACCCCTGAGGATGTTAGTTGAATTTACACCATCCTTAGGAAGGATCTCTATTCTCTTGCTAGGGCTACCATGACAAAGGGCAACAGCCTGGGAGGCTAAAACGACTGTATTGTCTCCCAGTCCTGGAGACTGAAAGTCTGAGATCAATGTGTCAGCAGGGTCAGTTCCCTCTCTGAACTGTGGGGAAAAATCTGTTCCATATCTGTCCCTTAGTTTCTCCTAATTTGTTGGGAACCTTTCATGTTCCGTGGCACCTTGATCTCTGCTTTCAACTTCACATGGTTTTCTCCCTGTGTGAATGTTTATCTCCAAATTTCCTCTTTTCCCAAGGACACCAGTCATACTGGATTAGGACCCACTCTAATGATTTCATTTTAACTTGATTACCTCTAGAGAGACGCTTTCTCTGAAAAAGGTCACATTCTGAGGTACTGGGGGTTAGAACTTCAACATTTGAATTTTGGAGAGATATCCTGTTTCAGATTCTGTGTCTCCCTCTCTCTCTGCTCCTCCCCTGTTCATGCTCTGTCTCTGTCTCAAGAATAAATAAACATTACAAAAAAATTTGTTTAAATGGGGCACCTGGGTGGCTCAGTTGGTTAAGAGTCCGACTTTGGCTCAGGTCATGATCTCACAGTTCGTGGGTTCGAGCCCCACAACAGGCTCTGTGCTGACAGCTCAGAGCCTGGAGCCTGTTTTCAGATTCTGTGTCTCCCTCTCTCTCTGCCCCTCCCCTGTTCACGCTCTGTCTCTGTCTCAAGAATAAATAAACATTAAAACATTTTTTTTGAATTTTGGAGGGCTATAATTCCACCCCTAACAGGATCTAAGTAATGTTGGATGCTTATAAATGAACAGTTAAATCCTTCTCCCAATCCCTCTTCAGCCCTGACCCAGCAGGAGTGACACCAGTGCTCCCACTCCAGCTTCAGACACTGAAGGGACTGCTACATTTTAGCAGCTGATGAGTCATGACCAAGCCACTCCCTTGTCTCCAGAAGAACAAACTCACAAATCTACTGAGGGTGCCTGTTAAAGCATAAGCCTTGCCTCTAAATTTTGAAATTTCTGTTTCTGAGCTAAGGACATGAAAACAGATGTCTTTCAGAATAAACAGATATTAGAGGTAAAAATTAACCCCTTTTAAATTAAATAATTTGAAGGACTTAGACTGTGTGCCAGTGACCCAGAAGTAATTAAGATATAATTAAGGTGCACTGTAGTGTAAGGACAGAGTTAATTCATATGCATTAAAGTGGAACTCAATCATAAATGTAAGCTTTTGGAGCTTAAATCAGGAAATCCTCAGAGTTCTAGCCAAAATCAAATGAGAATCTACATGAGAATTTTCGCCTTTACATAGCCAGCTGTTGTCTTTGTCCTGTGCTATTCAACACTTTCTGGGAACAGCCCCAGGCCCTCTGAACCCAGGGAAGCCCATGTAACCCTTTCCAGGTTGCTCACCCCCCCATTTCAATGGTAGGCCAAGCTTCACACATGAATCGAACAAAGTCATTCCAAGCTCCCACCTAGAACTTTCTACGGGAGCTTTGGGGAGGAAGCTCACTCTCGCTTGTTGGGTCACATGCAGGAAGGATGTGAATCTGAAACTGTCAGAAGCCATGTTCCCCACCAACAGGGTAATGAAGAGAAGGGTAAATAGAGAGTCCTGGTAGCTTTGAGCCATTATAATCTCCAAGAATCCAGAGTTGCCTGGTTATAGCTTTTCTTTTTATTTTAGTTTTAATTTTTTTTTAATAATAGCTTTACTGAGATATAATTCATATACCATAAAATTCACCCATTTATTTAAGTTGATTTATTTTGAGAGAGAGTGCAAGTGGGGGAGGGGCAGAGAGAAAGGGAGAGAGAGAGAATCCCAAGGAGGCTCCCCACCTTCAGCGCAGAGCCCTATATGGGGCTCAAACCTATGAACTGTGAGATCATTACCTGAGCTGAAGTCCAATGCTTAACCAACCAAGTCACCCAAGTGCCCCAAAATTCACCCATTTAATGCATACAGTTCAGTGATTATTAATATATTCATAAGATTGTACAACCTTCACCAGTATCTAACTTTAGAACATTTTCATCACTCCAAAAAGACACCCCATACCCATCAATACTCACTGCCCATTCACCCTCACCCAGTCCCAGGCACCCACCAGTTTGTTTTCTGTCTATGTAGATTTTGCCTTTTCCAGAAATTCTTACTTTTCTCTCATACTGTTTTAAAATTGTTTTCAGCTCTGCCTCCCCAACCAACGCAGGGATTGTCCTGTGATGATACCGGATACAGGCATTCAGAGGGATAAGATTCAGAGGGATAAGATTCTCTAGCAGGGGCTCTCCCCCTCTCCCATAATTTGGGAGCAGACGATGACCTGAGTCTCTTAGTGTGGAGCTCCTAGTGGACTCATGCTCAGAGGGTGGTAAACTTTTGCATGTGAGTAAAACATGCATATCATTAAGTTTTTTAATTGTACAGTTGAATGGTGTAAAGTATATTCGCATTGTTGTTTAACCATCACCACCATCCATCTCCAGAACTTCATCTTCCCAAACTGAAACTCTGTACCCATTAAACAACTTCCAATTCCCCCCTCTCCATCTAGGTCCTGAGCCTCTGCTTTCTGTCTCTATGAATTTGACTACTTCAGTACTTCGTGTAAGTGGGATCATATAATATTAGTCCTTTTGTGACTGGACTATTTCACTTGGCATAACATTTTCAAGTTCCTCTGTGTTGTAGCATGTGTCAGTACATCATTCCTTTTTTTTTTTTCAAACTGTTTCTATTGTGGGAAAATACCCATAACATAAAATTAACCATCTTAACCATTTTTAAACCATAAGAGACTCTTAAATACGGAGAACAAACTGGGGTTGCTGGAGGGGTCTAGGGTGGGGGGGATGGGCTGAATGGGTGATGGGCATTAAGGAGGGCACTTGTTGGGATGGGCACTGGGTGTTACATGTAAGTGAGGAATCACTAAACTCTACTCCTGAAACCATTATTACACTATATGTTAACTAACTTGGATTTAAATAAAATTTAGGGGTGCCTGGGTGGCTCAGTCGGTTAAGCGTCCGACTTCAGCTCAAGTCACGATCTCACGGTCCGTGAGTTCGAGCCCCGCGTCGGGCTCTGGGCTGATGATGGCCCAGAGCCTGGAGCCCGCTTCCGATTCTGTGTCTCCCTCTCTCTCTGACCCTCCCCCGTTCATGCTCTGCTTCTCTCTGTCTCAAAAATAAATAAACGTTAAAAAAAAAAATTAAATAAATAAATAAAATTTAAAAATGAACAAACACATTCATAATGTTGTGCTATCATCACTACCATCCACCTCCCAAACTCTTGTCATCTTGTAGAACTGAAAGTCTATACCCGTTAAACAATATCTCCTCATTACTTTCTGCTTCCCAGACTTGGTGACTTGGACACACACCATTCTACTTTCTGTCTCTATGATTTTTGACCACTCCATATACTTCTTGTAAATGGACTGTCTTTTTTGTGACTGACGTATTTCACTTGGCATAATCCCCTCAAGGTTTATCCATGTTGTACATATGTCAGAATTCCCTTCTTTTTTAAGGCTGACTAGTAATAATAATATAGCTGATTATGTGTATGTTTGCTTATTTGTTTCTTTGGTTGGTTTTACTGATGATAATTAATTTCCCAATCTCTGTCTTTTGTTTGGAAAAATTAACCCATTTACATGTAAATCATTATTGATAAGGGACTTAATGTCATTTTGCTCTTTGTTTTCATATGTCTTATTGTTTTGTTTTGGTTTGGTTTTTTTTTTTTGGTCCCTCATTTCCTACATTACTTTTTTCTTTTGTGCTTAGTTTACTTTTTGTAGTAGTATATTCCAATTATTTTTTTATTTCATTTTATGTATATTCTATACATAGCTGTTTTCTTTGTGGTTACCATGGGGGTTATATAACATCCTAAAGTCAGAACACTCTAATTTGAATTTATGTCAGCTTAACTTCAACAACGTACAAAAAATACCTGCTACTTTACAGGTCCATCCCCACCTTTTTGCTGCTGATGTCACAAAATTAAATTTTTATACACTGTGTCCCCCAAAACATAAACTAATAATTCTTTTAAATGCATTAGTCCCTTCAATTATGTAGAAACAAATGTGAAGTTAGAATCATAATAATACTAGTGTTTAGACCAATAATTTTATTGTATGTGTTAACTTCTCAAATCATATAGAAAACAAAAAATAGAATTACAAATTATTGTTACAGCAATGCTAGCTTTTATAATCGCTCATATATTTACCTTTAGAACTCTTTATTTCTTCAGGCAGCTTCAAGTTGATGTCTAGCGTCCTTTCATTTCAACCTACATTATCTGCAGATAATTTTTTTGAGGCTCCCTTGTATGTGACTAGCAGCTTCTCTTGCTGGTTTCAAGATTTTCTTCATCTCTGTCTTAGAAAAGTTTGGTATAATGTGTCTTGGTCTGAGTCTTTTTGGGTCCGTCTTGGAGTTCATTGAGTTTCTTAGATGTTTATATTCATGTCTTTCATCAAATTTGGGAAATTTTCATTTATTATTTCTTCAAATATTCTTTCTGCCCCTTTTTCTCTCTCAAGACTTCCCCCTCTATCTTTCTGAGACTCTCATAATGCCTGCTTGATGGTGTCCCACAGGTCCTCACGCTCTATTCATTTTTCTCAATCTTTTTTCTTTCTGTTCCTGAGACACGATAATTTCCATTGCCTTATCTTCAAGTTCACTGATTCTTCTGCCTGCTCAAATCTGCTTTTGAACACCTCTACTGAATTTTTTATTTTAGTTATTGTACTTTTCCATTCCAGAATTTTCATTTTGGTTTCCTTTTAGGTTTTCTGTCTATTTTATTCCCATTTTGCTCATACATCTTTTTCTTAACCCTCTGTATCTTTTTTTAGTTCTTTGAGCATCTTTACAACAGTTGTTTTAAAATCTTTGTCTTGGGATGCCTGGGTGGCTCCGCTGGTTAAGTGTCCAACTCTTGGTTTTGGCTCAGGTCATGATCTCACAGTTTCATGAGTTCAAGCCCTGCATCAAGCTCTGTGATGACAGCATGGAGCTTGCTTAGTATTCTCTCTCTCCCTTTCTCTCTGCCCCTCCCCTGCTTACATAGTCTCTGTTTTTCTCAAAAATAAATAAATAAACTTAAAAAAAATTAAAATCTTTGTCTCATGGATCTGCCATTAGGTCTTTTTCAGGAACAATTTCTGTTAATTTTTTTTTCCTTTAAGTGGGCCATACTTTCCTGTTTTGTATGCTTTGTGGTTCTTGTGTTGTTGAAAATTGGGCATTTGGAAAAACAAAACAAAACAAAAAAAGAAAACTGGGCATTTGAATCGATAGTGTGTTAACTCTGGAAATCAGATTCTCTTTCTTCCCCAGGGTTTGCTGGGGACTTTTATTTTTTGTTTTTTATTGCTGTAGTCTATCTCTGTGCCAAAGATCAGCCTGAGATGTAAACTTAAAGTCTTCTCAGGTCTTTTCTGAGTCTACACCCTTCGCTGGCCATGTGCATTGACTTCCAAATTTCTCTCACATAGGCTGTTGTTTTTTAATGTTCTGGTCTTTAGTGTCTAGCTCCTAAAGAAGAAAAAAAGAAAGAAAGAAAAACGAGGGAGAGCAGTGCACCAGCACTGTAACTTCCTTAAAAGTCACTTCAGTTGGAGGGAGAGGGGCTTGCAAAAATGAGGGGAGGTACAACAACAATGGCCGCCTGCCTCTTTGTTTACATCTCTAAGATCAGAAGCAGTATCAGCCATCAGAGCTGATCACTGATGTTTGGAGAAAGGGTCCTTTTTGCCCAACTGTCTCCCACAAGCTTTGTGCAAACTTCTCCAAAAACATATGCATAGCTGCCTGCCATGGGACTGGAGGTGGAAGATGGATAGCTGTCAGTGTGCTGAGAGCTAAAGACCACAATTTACCATCCAAGCCTCTAAGCCTTCAATAGACTCCAGAGTTCCAGAATACTTACATCAGACAGATTGATTCTACCAGCACAATTGTCTTGATGGGGAGAGAGAGTCCTGGTGTTTTTTCATCTAGAACCTTCTCAGAATCTATTGATTCTGCCCCTTTTTTTCCCAGCTCTGTGAGCTACCCCGGTATCTATCCAATAAATCTAAGACTAAGCTACTTTTGGCATTTCATCATTTATAACCAATAGAATCCTGAAAAATACACCTGGGTTTTGTACCACGACTGTAGAAAATTAAATTTTTCCCATAGTTGAATACAACCATACATGGCTAAAAGTAACTGCGGGCTTCATAAATTGAAGTCACTATTAACTGAAAGTTTCCATAGTATTTTTGCTATCAACTTCACTACCCCATGATCAAGTATATTATAACTAGTAGAGGAAGAACCTACCATGTTCCCAGTCTGTGGTTATCTGCCTCAGCTGAGGTCTGCTTTAGAACACTAAGCAATGATAGTAACAGTATCTGGTTCAATGGAAGGGTAGCATGCGAAGAATGAGTTACCAGCTGTGTGGCCACACCCCCACAGACTAAGCCAAGGGTGAATGATGGGCCAGAAAGACCAAAGAAATGACCCAGAGACAGCAAGTGAGACATAACTTTATTGGAGACAGTTACATAGAGGGAGTCCAGGAGCTAGACAAATATTTGCTGCTGGGATCTATATGTAGCAAGCTTTTATCATGTAGCAACTAACCTAGCAACTATCTGGAGCTTTTTCCCTCTTTGCATGGCCAGCATTCCAAGCAGATTAAGGCCTGCCATCCAGACATTCTTTTTTTTTTTAAGTTTATTTATTAATTTTGAGAGAGAGAGAGAGAGAGCAAGCAGAGGAGGGGAAGAGAAAGAGAGAGAGAGAGAGAGAGAGAGAATCCCGAGCAGCTCTGCATTACTAGTGCAGAGCCCAATGTAAGGGCTCGAACTCATGAACCATGAGATCATGACCTGAGCCAAAACTAAGAGTTGGACCCTTAAGCAACTGAGCCACCCAGGTGACTCCTTTTTATTTTTATTTTTTAAGTAAGCTCTACACCCAGTGTGGAGCTTGAACTCACACCCCAAGATCAAGAGTCACATGCTCCACTGACTGAGCCAGGCAGAGACCCCCAGACATTCTTCATTACCAAGGAGACCCTATGGGTTGGCCGCCTCTGAAGCTCCTGACCTCAAACACTGAATATGTGTTTTCTATATGTCCTACCTGATGGGAATATAGAGGAAGAATGGGATCTTTATATTCTCAAGATAGTGATTAATGGGGGCATTTAGGGTGTGCTTGAATAAACCAGCCTTCTAGTGAATACCATTTACTCCACACCAGAATACCCTGAATGGCCTGTACATTCTTTACATGCACCTCTTCTGAGATATACCTGGAGCCAGTATGCCAAGGTGCATTGCAATCAAATCCCACAGCAACAATATAAACCACAATATCCAAATAATAGGAAAACACAGATAGCTCAGAAACTATAGAAAACATTTCACCAGGATGAAGGCAAGTGATTTAGCCAAGCACTAACAAGATCAGTAGTCAAGGAATCAATACATTTAATGTGTGTGTTTAAACTAGCTTTGTCTTGGGAAACGTTGTGGGAATAGCCAGGTACATACACATGGCATTCCGTCTTGATGAGAGCACATGTCCCTCCCTGTGTTATGGTTAACGTGTCAAGAGCCACTCTCTGCAGAACTTCCAGTCTTATTTGGGAATTCTCTTTGGTAAAGAAGGTCATTGTCTTACAGGTGGAATTAAAGGTGGCAACTGTGTGTTTGGCTAGGACCTCTACCTGCCACTCTACATCAATGTTGGATGCAAAAGGGGAGAAAATGGACAGGGGATAGAACAGCCAAGATGTTCTATTGGTTCTGTGTCAAGCCTTGACCACTTCCCAATTGATAGGTTTCCTCTATAAGCAGATAATTATAAAGCATGGCAGGTATGTGTGCCCCCAGAGGCAGCATCAGTTCAGTTATAGAGTAAGTAGGGCCAGCCATGGGTACCACATGCTATAGCCATCCTCATGGAGAGAAGAAGGCACCTTTTGTCTACCTAGCCAGGTATCAGCAGTAATGAGTATATCGTGATTGCATTGTTGTGTGACTATCCATCCCACATTAGGACCTGTAGCATCAATGGTTCCATTTTCCCTCACTATGCATAATGGGACTACTCCCATAATTTGTACCTGGGTTGCAGTTAACCATCCCAGGCCATCCCAAATGGCATATTTTACTGGAAGAGTCTTATTTATCGGCTTGTGTATCAATTGGAAATTTTTTCTCTTTGTGTCTTCTAGGAGAGGGAGCCCAACACCCAGGGAAATGTGTCAGTCCAGGTGTGGGCAAGGAGGCATTATACCAAGTGTAGAAGTATTTCTAAGTGCTAAGGTTGACAACTTAGATTTGCCAGAGGAGGCTTACAGTTGCTGATGGGAGGAATTCAGTACACAGTCAACAGTTGGTCTTATTCTGTATGGAAGCTGTGGTCAGGACCCAATGGGGGAACAGGTTTCCCATGCAGAATCTAAAAGCAAAACATAAGCTATTTAGTACATACCAGAAGAGGCAAGTCATGGTTGTCTAACAGAATGCAGGAGGTGGTGTTGTTCTGGGATTGCACCACCCCTGACTGTGGTTTGGCTCCAGGTTTAGAGTACAAAATTTTTGGCCCTCTCACTGTTACATGGTGGGGGAAACCTGAAAAGGACAATGGAGGTATAACAATGCTCCATACGGTGATTATGATAGTGTCCTTTTTTTATGAAAGGTACATGGTTGTGTACCTTCATTGTCTTCAGTAGAACGGGGTAAAGAAAAAATGGGGTGATGGTTAGGTCCTGTTCTATTCCTATTCCACATTGAGTCAAAAACCCAAACCAGCATGGATTTGTTTGCCATTTACAGGGCCATTTAATTATATGTTTCCCTGTAGATGGATCTTGTGGCAAAGACAATAAAAGGTTACCTCGTGCCCCTACCTACAGCAGAGAACATCTTTCCTGCCTGCTGTCTACTCTGTTCTATGGGTGACCTCAGGTCCTTGAGTGAGTACAGTACAAGCACTGGACCCATTGGAATGTACCTGTTCATTTAATGTCCTAGAGCTGTTGACAGGTGGCTTGTCCTGTGGGCCAGTGAATGGTTTCTTGTGACAATTGTTTTGATGGTCCACTCACACGTCCTGTCAGTCCAGCTGCAGTGGGATTGCATGGTAGATGCAAATGCCAACAGGTGCCTTGAGTGCTGGCCGACTCTTGCACTTCATGTCCTGTAAAGTGGGAGCCTTGGTCACTGTCAGTGTCAGTGAGCACCCCACAGGCAGCACACGACTCTTCTGGACCAAGGACAGTGGCTTTCTGGTTAGCATGCTTATTGGGGTGGGCTTGTAGGAGTCCTGAGTAAGTGTCAACGCGTATCAAAGAATAACAGCAGCCATCAGGGAAGGGCAGGGGACCGATGCCATCTCTGCCATCTCTGAAGAGGGTGCTGCCTCCTTGCTATCTGTCCAGTGTCTCTTGGCAAATGTCATGTGCCAGAGTCCAGCTCTAGCAGGTCCAGGGGTTCCCAAAGGATGAATGGTGTCGGTGAAAAGGTGAAAATAAAACAAAACTAAAATAAAAAACAAAAATAAAAATGGACACAGGCAACAGCAGTGTGTTGAACTGGCCACTTTATTGTGGCAAACGTGGCGTTATATTTGCTAGCAATTTCCTTATAGCGTGCGTCATCTGTGTTTTCTGGCATTACCTAATTCTAAAAATGTTCCTATGTGTAATCACCCTTTAAGGAATAACATGGTTGTTTTCTCACAACATTCCCTCCTGCCCTTTGCTTATTGATTAATTTCTTACATTATTTTCATTATTAGCTACGTTTATCTATAATCTATAAAGCATTTGCTTTGCTGTTTTCATGAAAGGTCATCTATCTCTCAACACCTCAAGTGGAACAGTTACAGGGACATGACCTCTTAGTTGTTTCCCCGAACCATTTGTGGTTTGAGGAACAAAAGTGTTTGCCTTGGTCCGAGGTGCCAGGAGGGGGCCAAAAGGGCCTTAGGAACCCACGCCTTATACATTCTCAGAGAGACAATGCACCTAGGAACTAATGTACCATTCTGTGCTTTAACCGACTAGGTTTCAATCATCATCTGGAATGCCTCCTGGGAGCCAACTGGGCCTAGGGGTTGGAGTAACTTGTGCCCATAGATACACTCCTTAGTTGCCGGAGTGGGGCTTTCAAATCCATTCGTTCCTGCCTAGGCTGAGAAATACATGAGGCTATCCTTCCTTCAAACAGAGGGGTCTCCATAGGGGATGGCAAGGGCCAAATGTAGGGCCACACAATTTCCTTGAGGAAGCTATTTTCTTTCCCAATGGTTCTTTTCCCAGGGGGCCTATCGAGGGCAATTCCCCAACAGACAATTCCCCAGGTACTTTTATTAGGGCCAAATTACATAAAAGCGGGAGTACAAGAAGCTTCACTGTCGGTGGGTCGCCTTGCAGTCCCAATCCGTCCACAGCAAGGGTCTTGCCATCAGGCTGGGATAGCTCAGCTTCCGACAGTCATGGTCATTGCTGGTCACGGGTTGAGCATTGTTAGTAGATGGTTACAATGTCTCTGTATGCCAAGGTTAGCCCCAGTTCTTAGCAATGGCTCACAAGGTCCATTGTCCTAGATGTCCTGTCTTTTCATGTAGCCAGGTGGTTACATCTTCTGTTGACATATCTTCAAGGAGGCAGACGTGGGCCAAGTCATGAGCCTGTTGATTACCAGGTGGGATGTGTGCTGTTGTGTGCATCTACATGGCAGTGATGTTCATACCTCGTATGTGCTGGAGAATGTCCTTCCACATGCCATTACCCCAGAGTGGGTGCCCTGCCACCACTCAGTCCTGTGCCTCCCATTGGAGAAGCCAATGGTCGATTCTTTGTAGACTATCCAGCTATCTGTGCATATAACATGGGGTCAGGCTCAGGGAGCGTCACCATTCAGGCTGCTCAAGGCTTGGCTCATTGACTACTATGTCTAGTGCTGGAGTCTATCCAGATATTTCTTGTTGAGGACTGGATGGCAGTGATGATCCAGGCACAGGTGGGCCCCTTGCTGAGCCATCAGTATACCAGGCATGCTCAGGGATTGGTCTGTCTCCTTTCGGCACAAAGGATGGCAGCTGTGATGGCTCTGCTCTGTCAGTTAATGGCTGCTCTTCAGAGTTGACATAAGTTATTGGGTGGAGAATGGAGTGTAGCTTCTCACTACACTCACTACTTCTCACTACAGGGGGCTGTTTGTCAAGGTACAGCGTTGATGCAAGTAGGCATGGCATTCGGCCATTGTGGGTCTGGGCACTGCCTGACTTGGGCTTTTGGAATATATCCTTTAGCCATCTTGCTGTGGGATACTGAGCACAAAGAGTTACTCGGATCCCTTTATTTATGTCTTCTACTTGCTATAAAGCATGGTAATTAGCACACAGCTGTTGTTCTAAAACACCAAGTCACATCTTGACTCCTTTCCATAATTGTGACCAGAAACCTAATGGTACTCACTTGTGCCCTTGCTGTTGCCACAAGCCCATCCTAACCCTTCTGGGTAAGTGGCTTCCTCCAATTCACATGACTATCCCTGTACAAGAATATCTAAGGCTTGGATATGTTTAACAGCTATCTTGGCTTGTTCAAATGTTTTGCTCTCTTTTGAGGACCAGTCCCATTGGTCTCCCTTTTTACCAATATATAAAGGGCTGAAGCAATTGAACTAGGTGAGGGATAAAAGGACACCAACACCCCAAGAGACTTAGGAAAATTTGTAACTGCTTTGGGGTGGTATGCCTGTATTTGACTAATGACCACCGCAGAAACAACTTTTATCTTACCCAACCAGATCACACACAAGTGCTTGACTGATAAGCCAGGGGCCTGAATTTTCTGTGGGTTGACTGTCTGTCCATCCTCTCTCTTCCAGATGCTCCAGCAAAGCCTGAAAGATGCTCTGCAGCAGAGGCAAGACTTCACGTGTTAACATTATATCCTCAATGTGATGGGTCCACCTCACCGATGGAGGTAAGAACAGGATCCCCAGCTAACATCTCATGACATATTGTGGGGCTATACAGGTAGCCTTGGGGGAGCACTTGAAAGGTTTATCATTGTCCCTCCTACATGAAGGCAATTTGATCCTAGCTATCAAAAACCTGTACTTGTCAAAGTCTTTTCCATGAGCGTCCTGGAGAATGAAGTACTTTTGTAAGAACACTTTTTTGCCAAGGCATCAGAGTAAAACAGTAACTCTATAAATAATAAAAGACATAAAACTATCCATGGCTAAAGGTCTGTTGAGAGTTTCTTATAAACCTGGTAAAGGCAAAACATAGAAACTTTGTTTTTCTGGGTAGATAAAGAAAATAAAAACTTTGTTTACAATTTCTAATCAAGCACAGACCCACAATTCAAGAAAAGTTTGTCTTTTAATAGAGAGAAAAACCAAATCCCAGTCTTACACGAGTGTACTTTTACAACGCATTTATTTCAAGTTTAGTCAGTCCTGATCATGTATAAAATTCTTTTCCAAAGATTCCCCTTCATGAACCTTCTAATTTCTTTTTCATTTAGATTTTGTCCTAAGTTTTCCCTCTCTAAACAACTGGCCTCATTTCTGGACTAATTTATTGATTTTACATTAACAAAAATGTATTCTCATTCTTCATACTTTTTTTGCACATCTCCCACTTTGCCTACATACAGAGTTGCCTTCTAGCAGTCTATATTTTAAAGAGCCTTCCCTCTCCTTTTTTTCCTCCAACCTCTATGGGCAGTGTTTTGGTTATCACCTGGAGTATTTATACCTTAAAGACATGATAAGATTTACAACTTCAAGGGTCAGAGAAAGAATGCGAGTTATCTCCTAGGAGTTGGTAGTAATTACATTTAAAATTTTTCCTTGGAGAGCACCTGGGTGGCTCAGTCGGTTAAGCCTCTGACTTTGGCCCAGGTCCAACTTCAAGCCCCACATCGAGTTGTGTGCTGACAGCTCAGAGCCTAGGGCCTGCTTCAGATTCTGTGTCTCCCTCTCTCTCTCTCCCCTCCCCTACTTGTGCTCTGGCTCTCTCTCTCTCTCTCAAAAATAAATATTAAAAAAAATTTTTTTTAAGTTTTCTTTGTATTAGGTTTTTCATCACTTTTTAGAGTTTCCACCTCTTAGTATCTTAATTGGGCTTTGTTACAGTGCCAGGACCTTAATCTATGGCATCTTGTGCCCTCTTAGCTTTGTAGCACAGGACGCTAAGTTCTCTCATTTATCCTGTTCTCTCATCTTGTCCACCAGCCCCGAAGCCATCAGGCTTGTGAACATTTTCGAATCCTTTTCTAATCTCAGCTCATCTTTTAACTTCCAGACACAAGCTTCAGCCTGTAGTCAAGCACTGGTAGCCAGCTGGACTACCCATGGTAGAGGACAGCACAACAGGGCTACCATGTGCTTCCTTTCCTTGCCACAGTGCACAGTTCCTCTGCCAGGTGCATTAGACCAGCGGGTGTTTTCAGGGCATCCCTGTACTCATGCAGTGGTCCACAAATATCTGACATATGGGCCACCCCTCCCCACATGGACGTCAATGAACAAGTCAGAATTTCTCCCTCAGATGCCTCTTCCTTAAGTCTAGGGAACTTACTTAAGAGGCTTGCATGAGCCATTACTGCCCACACAAAGGTCGATGGTCAACTCAGGATGTACCCCAGCCCCCTACCCCCCATGCACAGATTTCCCTTCTTCCCTTTCTCACATCTGGGCACTCACAAGTTTCTCTGACCTCCTGGCTGGCTCACCAGTTATGTAGGCACACCCTGACAGACTCTAAGCCAATGGTGACTAATGGCCCTACGAGACCAAAGAAATGACCCGGAGATAGCAAGCAAGACATAGGTTTATTGGAGAACTTACATATAGGGAGTCCAGGAGCGGCAGACCGGATGAAGCATCTGCTGCTGGGATCTACACACAGCAAGCTTTTATAGTGGAGCAACTAGCCTATAGTTGCTCTTATAGCAACTATCAGGAGTCTTTTCCCTCCTTGCATGACTAGCATTCCGAGGAGATCAAGACCTGCCATCCAGACACTCCTTGTTACCAAGGAGATGCTCTGGCTTGGCCACGCCTGGAGCCCCTGACCGCCAATGCTGAACAACATGTTTTTTTCTACATACTCTGATTGATGGAAATATAGAGAGGACAGGATCTTTGTATTCTCAAGATAGTGATTAACTGGGCCATTCAGGATGTGCTTGTACAAACCAGACTTCCAGCACGTACCACATACCATGTAAAAACCTCAGAGACTGTCTCAGCATTTGACACTTAATTATAGAGTAAAAAAATTTCAAAACCTCAGGTAGTCCTGTCAAAAAGATTTGCCTCGGCTTTTTATCCAGGGCTGGGCTGACAGTTCCCTGTACTCGTGGTAATTAGCACCACCTTAACATTCAGCAAGCCATCACACATCCTCCAACTTCTCCCAGGTAGACTGGGACTGCCTTAGCCTGACAAATACCCTGCACAACCTCACCCAACCTCTCCTTAAATCTTCATCTTTTGTCTCATGCCCGTCTCTTCAGCCTTGGGGGTCATTCTCAGCTGTCCCCACCGCCCCTGTGTCTCACACAGTGCTATCTCTGCTTCCTTGCTGATGTCATGCCTTCTGCTGTTCCTCTTACCCTTGACGGCCAGCTCAGATGCTTTTCCATCAACACAACCAGGAGCAACTTACTGATCCTTGAAATCCTAGGCTCCTTGGTTATATCTCTCTGACCACTCTTGTCCTGTCTTCCTTTTAAGGTAGCTCTTGGGATACAATCCTCTCTTCCTCAATTATGCAATCTCTGGGATAGAGACTTGCTTTACATTATCCATACTACCTAAAAGAGTTTGCAGCAAATTTTTGTTGAACAAAATGAATAAACAAAAGAATGTTTCTTGCCACTGATGGCCCTCCATTATCTGGCCTAACTCTGTTAGCCCTTTTATTTTGGCGTTTCCCAAACATGCTTCATGCTTCTTGCCATTGTTCCCTGTTCCTCTGTTGCCTTGAAGTCTTTGCTCATATTAACTCTGCATGTATCCTTTCGTTTATTCAGTCATTTATTATTCATTCATATACACTAATTCATTCACTCACTCATCCTGCCACTCGAATATTGACAGAGCATCCACTGAGTGCCACCCATCAGGCAGAGGCACTGAGAACACAAAAATGTCAAAGAATGGCCCCTTGTCTTCCACTATGGTGAGGGAGACATAGGTGCAATTTGAGCATTGTAAATACTGTGTGGTACTGTTCGTCCATAAGAGACGTATGTACACAATAAATATGGGGACAGAATGTAAGCAGAAAGAGTTAGAGGTCCCCCCCAAAAAAAACAAAGATAAACATAGCTTTCTTGACATAAGAAAAGTCATTTTAGGTCCCCAGCCATCTTGTGAAAGAATGGAAGAACAAACAGCCAGTATCAGGCCAGGGGATAACCAAGTCATATTCAAAACTGAAGACTGACCTGATGCACACTCTTGAGTTATCTTTGCAGGATCCACATGCCTTTGCACACCCAGTTACCACACCAACAGGAGCCAGAGAATTTATGATGCTGACTCTTGCCAGCCCTGGTGACTTTGACCTGGAGTAAGTCACCTTGAGAAGACTTTTGCCCCAATCCCATGCTGTATTCCCCATTGTACAAGCCCCTTAATGAATATATATATATATATATATATATATATATATATATATATACCCTTAGCTTAAAACTTCCCCAATTTTGTTGTTGGGGAGACACTGCTTTGGGAAGGATCCCTAGCATTTTTTTCCCAATGGGAAAAAGAATTTTTCCCCATTCTTTGACTTGGTTGTGTCTTCTGGCTTAATGCCCACAGAGAGGAGAACCCAGTTTTGAGTAACAAATTTGGTGACCCAGATGGGACCTCTCAGCTAACCCCCTTGAGTTCCTCCACCTCCCTCAGGCAACAAGTGGGCAGTGACAGTGAGAGTTCAGCTAGGTGAACTCATCTATGTTGTTAGGGAACCTGCGGGGAAGGACATAAGAGAATCCCTCTTGGAGCCTGATGTGTCGGATCTGTGTACCTAAGACTCACTGGGCAGGATCAGTGGCTATCTGCTTGCAGAGTTCCTTCAGAGACATGAGTGGCAATCATCCCACAAACTGACCTTAGGGCTCTGCCTCTATCTTAAGTGGGGACAGGAAAGGCTCAGGGTCTGTGCAACTATCTGGTCTGGTCCACCTGGAGAATCTGAGGGATTGCAAGACATCCCTGTCTTCCCAAGTCCTGGAAGCTGATCACTGAAGGCCTCAAGGAGATAAATGTCAGATTCTGGAGATTGTCTGTCTGGAAATTGTCCATAGAGATGTGCCAGTTTGGTATACTTGAACAACCTGAATGTGCACTTTTAAATTACCAATTGAAAGAGTTTACTTACCAGCTCTCTAGAGAAGGAAATTTTCAGTGAGCTAAGAATAGCGAAATCTGTGTCTCTACTAACCCTTAAAGCAGACCTCTTGGTAGTTAGAGACAAATCCTTAACAGAGATCTAAGGAGACGGGGAATCAGATATCAATTCCCTCAGATGACCCATTAAGGAGGATCCTAGGTCATTGAAAGCTTTTTGGGTATATCCCAATGACAAGAAAAACCCAACCTGTTTTCTTTTGTAATACTTCCTGGCCACGATACCAGCTAGAAGACGAGGAAAAATGGCCAGAAAATTATAATTATAAATTATATTATAAATTATATTATAAATTATAATACTGTACTCCAATTAAACCTGTTTTATAAGAAGGAAGAAAAATGGGATGATATCCATTATGTACAATGGCCTTCTGCTAAAATAAGGGACTGCAGAAAAAATATGGGCTTGAGTATATTCAACTATCTAACCCAGGGAATCAGACCATGCTTCTCATTTGGAGGGAACTCCCTGAAGACTTCTTAGATCTCCCTTTGCCCTGGGGATTTGGAGCAGGTCCCCGGCCCTCAGTTCCACCTGCAAGTCCATTCCCTCAAGATTCCAAGTCACTGCTGGATTCACCCCTTGTTTACTACTCTTCTGACCCACCTCCACCTTACTTAGGAAAAGGAGAACGTAATGATGGGCCCCCAGTCCTCAGCCCACCATTAGGAGTGGTCATTCTTCTCACACTAGGAATGTATGCTCTCTAAGGCAGGTCCCAGAAGGAAATTTGATCATTATGCATGTTCCTACCCTTCTCTACTTCTAACCTGTAAAAGTGGAAGCAAAATACTCAAGGACTCAGGGCAGACCTGGAGGGGTTTATTAACCTGATGAGCACTATTTTTATGAACCATAACCCCACTTAGACATTCTAAGGGAGACATTCAAAGCCTATTAACTACTCTGATTACAGGAGAAGAAAAAACTAGGGAGGAAGCAGACAAGCAGCCCACCATCCAGCCAGGCAGTGCTATTTGGAGACCAGCTAAGCAGCCAGTGCCAACCATTGACCTTTGCTAGGACTCAGATATCTAGGCTGGGGGGCAGGGGAGGGGGAAGCTGGAACATTATAGGTACTTGCTCCTCAAAGGTGTAAAGACTGCAGTGACTTGACCAATTAACTGAGGCAAGGTAAGGAA
Source organism: Herpailurus yagouaroundi (assembly GCF_014898765.1). Lineage (NCBI taxonomy): Eukaryota > Metazoa > Chordata > Mammalia > Carnivora > Felidae > Herpailurus > Herpailurus yagouaroundi. The sequence goes on from NW_024412376.1 coordinate 38,277,671, forward strand.
CATACAACAAGGAAGGAATGAAAATCCCTCTGCCTTTTGGGGGAGAATTAGCAAATACCTTAGGCAATACACCACCCTGGACTCTGAGGATCCAAGAAAAGCTACAGTAGTAAACACCTATTTCATATCTCACACCACTCCAGATATTCACTGCAAGCTTCAAAAGATTGCAGTAGGACCTAACAGCCCCACCTCCCAACTGGTTGAGGTGGCCTTTAGGGTCTTCAAAAACCAAGTGTGGCAGAAGAATAAAAAGACACGAAGATGAAGAAACAAAGTGCCCTGTTGGCAGTGGCACTGCAGATCAGCCCAGGTAACCCAGGAGAAGAATATAAGAAGACACTGTGGGTGAGTGCCCACTATCCCCAACATGGGATACACAAGCTGCCAGCAAAGCTGGAACCTAACCTATGTGCTTACTATAAAAAGGAGGAACACTGGAAGAGAAGATGCCCTGACTATTCCTAGACAAGAAAGGCTCAAGCTAAACCCTCTTCCTTTCAATTCCTGGTGACCGACGCAGAACATTAACAGGGCCTGGGGGCTCCCCAGTTGGCTCCTCAAGGCACCATCCCAATATCCTCCGAAGACCCCCACATAGTGGAAGAACCAATTGAAATTTTGCTGATACTGGTGGTACCAGTGTTGACTACCCAAAAGGGCCACCTCTCCAAGACAGAATGCAACATCAAGGGGGTGTCAGGAATGGTAAATACAAGAAAAATTTTGGAGCCTCTGACCTATGAAATAGATTCAAAAAACTTTAAAGCACTCCTTGTGTGCTCTAGAATGCCTGATCCCTCTGTTAGGGAAAGATCTGCTGGTCAAGTTGGGAACCACTATATATGTAAACCAACGTGGAGTTGAGATAAATGTGCACAAATCACAGAAAGCTACCCTTCTGGCACTCTTAAATGGGGATCTTCCTGTTCCTGCCTACAAACTTGATCAAGTGAAGACAGAAGTTTAGGTGGGAGGGTAAGTAGGCAGAGCTGTGAATGTTCAACCTGTAAAGGTTTTAAGTAATTCAAGGGAAATTTTCTTTTGCCTGCTGAAAGTAAAATAATACCCCCTTAGACTGGAGGCAAAGAAGGAAATAGATCTTGTAATAAATAGATAGGTAAGCCAAGGCTGGATAGGACCCTGCCAATCTCCCTATAACATTCTAATATTACATATAAACAAAACAAAACAAAACAAGACAAAAAATAGGAAAGAAGAATATTGATTTGTCCAAGGTCTTGGGGCAATAAATGAGGCTATACAGGATATCTATCCTGTGGCCCCCACCCCCTATACTTCACTCACTCACCTCCCAAGCAGTAGCAGGTTTTATAGCATTCTGGACCTTAAAAATGCCTTTTTTCTCCATACCCTTAGATGAGGGCTCAAAAGACCCATTTGCTTTTGAATGTGAAGATCTTCACTCATATCAAAAGCAGCAATATTGTTAGACTGTTCTTCCCCAGGGTTTTAAAAGCTCTCCCACTACTTTGGAGAAGTTTTGAGTCAAGACTTCAGAGGACTACACCTAGAAAAGGGAACAGTCCCCCCAAATGTTGATAATATTCTTATAGCTGACCCAGTAAAGGAAGACTGAGATCAAAATACAGTAGAGGTTCTAAACTTCCTAGCAGAAAGGAGATATAAAGTCTCAAAGAAAAAGGCCCAGATGTCTAAGACAGTGATGAGGGAGCATAAGGCAAGCTGACAGGCCGCAACCTCCCACCCCGCACCCATGGGGGATATGTGTGATATTCCCCCCCTCCCCCCCCACTCCTGACTGCCTGAAAACAAAGGAAAGGGAAAAAACAAATGGTTAACTGATAGAGATCATAGTCCTGCAGGACCTAAGTCTCCACCACCCCTCCAGAGTGATGTGGGAAACAAAGGCAGAAGAAAATGGCAGATAGAACTAAATTCCCTTATAACCTGCAGCCCATTGACAAATACTTGAGGCTGACAGAGTAAAACGTTTCTCCAGGATTCCTACTGTCTTAATGCTAACGGTTTGCTAGAGGAAAAACAACCTTCGCATGACAATAGCTAGATCTCCTGTATCCTGTGAGTCTTCTTTGGTATATGAAAATCTCACTGGAAACTTCCCCTGGACTTTACTCTCCCCAACTCCATAGTATAAAACCAGTCTCTCCTCATGGTCCGTGGGCAACTCTTCCTGCCCACGGGTCCTGTCCCCCTGCTTTAACAAAATCATCTTTTTGCACCAAAGATATCTTCAAGAATTCTTTCTTGGTCATCGGCTCTGGACCCCACAAACCTCACAATCACCCCAAAAACCTCATCACTTAGGATACTTGATCCCTGAAGGACAGAGGAGACTCCCAGAGGACAGAAAGCAAGCCATATAACAACACTTGAAAGCAGTTGAGGGGTTTCTTGGGAATGGTGGGATTTTGGCAGATACGGATTTCCAATTTTGGTTTTGTTACGGAACCAGGCTGGAACGCTGGCGGAAAAACCAAGCGGCACTCGGAGATCTTGGTGGATCGGAGATTTATTTAACACCGGAAGGCTCAGAGGAGACCGTTTCTCCAAAGATCTGAGTGCCAAATGCAAGCGGGAAGGGTAATTTATAGTTGTCAGTCTCCATATTCATGGGGGTTGGGGGGGTTCACGCACATGCACGGCAAACAGGGCAAGAAGAACCTGGAAGAGCGGTCTCCAAGCCAGAGACCAGAGCTTGTTTTAGTCCCGTAGGCCATCTTATGGTGTAAAACTTTATTCATTTGCCCAACAGTTTGATTGAAAAGCTCCTTCATGAAAAATTGCAGGGACTGGAAACAGACCCTTTTGAGTGGGATGGACAAAATGATGAAGACATTCAAAAACTAAAAGCCCCTCTGCTTTGGGCATTCCTGACCTCCCAAAGCCATTTGAATGATACATCCATGAGAAGCAGGGACGAGACTTAGGAGTCCTCATCCAAATGTTGGGACCTATGAGGAGAATCATAACATACTTGTCAAAAACAGAGGCCACCATGTCTACAGGCAGTGGTGACTACTTGCTTATTCATAAAGGGGCAAAAAAAACAAAAAACAAAAAACAAAAACCTTACTGCGAGGCAGCCTTTCATAGTATGGACCCCTTATCAAGTAAGACCAATTCTGACTACCAAAGGCCATAATCGGCTAACAGATGGCAAACTAGGCCAATTACAAGCCCTGTTGCTAGATACCACAGGCCGGCTTATCAAATAACAGCAAGCTTTGAATCCTGCCACTTTGCTGTCATCTTCCCAGGGGCCACCTGTCCACTAACTGTAATGAAACCATTGATGTGGTATATTCCAGTAGAAAAGACCTAAAAAGTGAACTTTTGCCTAATGCTAATGAAGTGGGGTGGAAGCAGATTTATGGAGAGAGTCAAACATAAGGCTGGATATGCTTTGGTCTCCCTGCATAAAGAGATAGAAGTCAAAAGCCTGTCCCTGGGAATTTCACCTCAGAAGGCTGAGCTAATAGCCCTGACCCAAGCCTTAGAGCTAGGGGAAGAAAAGACTTACTACATACATTGATTCAAAGTATGCCTTCTCAGTAATACACACTCATGGGGCTATCTGGAAAGAGCAAGGTCTACTCTCAGCTGCTAATAAAGAGACCAAACATAGCAAAGAGATTCCCTGGCTCTTAGAAGCCATCCACAAACCCAAGGAAATAACTGTGATTCATCACAAGGGATACCAAAAGGGAGAATATGAAGAGGCCAAAGACAATAGCCAGATAGACACAGCTGCCAAAAGCCCAGCTAGGGAGAAGGAAGCCTTAGGATTACCACTTATTTCTTAGTTTCCCTATGTAGACTTAGACCAGACTACACCCCCCAAGGACCTACAAGAGACTACAAATGGCTACAAGGGGACCTCAATCTTAAAATCTTGGCTAATCAATAAAGCCAGAAAAATATGGGTACCTCTACATCTGGGATGGGCAATTGTTAAAGCACCTATGACTCCATTTATCAAGGAAGAGACGATGCACAACCGGCTGATGAGAATAATTAGCACACCCAGCTTAAGACATCTAATTGAAAAAGTCATGAGCCAATGTGCATATTTCCAAAAAACAATGCTAATACCAGGCCTTCTGCCCCAGCACTAAAAAGAGCTGTTTAACCTGAGGTTTCCCAACTAGGGTAAAATTGACAAATAGATTTTACTGTGATGCCCCCCGGTATCAGATGGCTTCAAGAATCTCTTGGTCCTAGTTGACACTTGTACTGGCTGCATTAAAAACTTTCCATTGCAAGACAGAAAAACAAACAAACAAACAAACCAAGAGAAGTAGTTAAAGCCCTTCCATAGAATATTATTCCTAGTTTGGGGCTATCCCAAACACTTCAAAGTGACAATGAACCAGCCTTTACCTCCAAAGTGATGGTTAAAGTTACTTACTCCTTAGGTATCAAATGGAAACTGCATGCTGCCTGGAGGCCCCAGTCTTCAGGAAAAATAGAGCAAGCTAACTAGACCTTTAAAAAGACATTGACAAAATAAAATAAAATAACTTAAAAAAAATTGACCAAACTATGCCAAGAATCATAGGAATAATGGTTAAAGCTGCTACCTGTAGCTCTAACCCGCATTAGGGCAACCCCTAAAGGAAAGTTAAAACTCCATCCCTTTGGAATGATGTATATCTGAGAAGCCATTCCTAAAGGGATGGGTGGGGCCCCACCTGAACTAGACATTATAGAAAACACTATAAAACATATGATACAACTAGGGAAAGCTGTGACTGGACTGAGCCACTATGCCAACCTAAGCCTTCCTGACCCCACGGAAATAAAAAGTCATCGTTATGAACCAGAAGACTAGTTGTGTCTAAAGACACAGAAATAGGAACCCCCTCGGATCAAACACAGCACTTATGGAATTGATGAGGGTTTCAGGGTGATGATGGGGTTAGTGGGGTCTGGAGCCGACAGCCAAGAAAGAATTCTTGAAAATGTCTTTGGTACCAAAAGATGATTTTATTAAAGCACGGGGACAGGCCCAGTGGGCAGGAAGAGCTGCCCTGAGCCCCTGGGGTGAGACTGGCTATATACTAAGGAGTTGGGGGAGGTAAAGACAAGGGGAAGATTCCAATGGGATTTTCATATGCGAAAGAAGACTCACAGGGTACTGGAGGCCTAGGTATTGTCAAGCTAAGGTTGTTTTTCTCTCTTGTCAAGCATTAACAATAAGACAGTAGGGAGATCCTTGGGGTCCCTGGATAGCTCAGTTGGTTAAGTGTCCAACTTTGGCTCAGGTTATGATCTCTCAGTTTGTGAGTTCCAGCCCCACATCAGGCTCTGTGCTGCCAGCTCAGAGCCTGTAATCTCTTCAGATTCTGTCTCTCTGTCTCTGTCTCTCTTTCTGCCCCTCTCCCACTTGCACTCTGTATCTCTCTCAAAAGTAAGTAAACAACAACAAAAAGACAGTAGGGAGTTCCTGGAGGACCGTCTGCCTCAAGTATTTGCCAATGGGCTGCAGGTTATAAGGAAACTTAATTTTATCTGCCATTTCCTTCTGCCCTTGTTTTCCATATCAGAATGGACCTTATTTAGTGTCGTTAACCACCAGCTCTTCATTTACATTGCAAGGGATGACACCTTGGATCTACCGTTCCACAGTAGAGAAGACAGCAGAACCTGTCTTGGGCAACAAAGAAGGGGACCAAACAGACTACAAGTGTGAACTGGCATCAGATTTCAAGCTCCCCTTCAGAAAATCCAGTTAACACGGGAGAGTTAAATTCCAAGGAGAGTCAAATGTACTTACCCGGAAGTACTGGGAATAATGTATTGTTATTGTTTGACCCCTGCATCTCCAACCTCCTAGTAAACTTTGTCACTTTGTGATTATAACAAATTCAACCTCAAATTGTTCTTCAAACAACCCTTAAAGAGCACCCCAGGGGATAATAAAAACTTATCTAGCTTTATCAGCAGGAGACTGTCACTCCTGTAACTAGGGACACCACAAGACCCATTCTCAGCAGGAAGTAATTACAGAAGGCTGACCTCCATCCATGACCCCTCAAGAATGAGGAACAAAATATCTCAAGGGGGGGATTTAAAAAAAAAATTTTTTTTTAACATTTATTTATTTTTGAGACAAAGAGAGACATAGCATGAACGGGGAGGGTCAGAGAGAGAGGGAGACACAGAATCCGAAACAGGCTCCAGGCTCTGAGCAGTCAGCACAGAGCCCGATGCGGGGCTTGAACTCACGGACCGGACTGTGAGATCATGACCTGAGCTGAAGTCGGACGCTTAACCGACTGAGCCACCCAGGCGCCCAAGCGGGGTGATTTTGTAAGTAGAAAGAGTTAAGGGTTCCCAGAAAAACAAAGACAGACATAGCTTTCTTGACATAAGAAAAGTCATTTTAGGTCCCCAGTCATCTTGCGAAAGAATGGAAGAACAATCAGCTACTACCAGGCCAGGGGATAACCTACTCATACTTAAAACTAAAGCCTGACCCGATGCACACTCTTGAGTTATCTTTGCAGTATCTACGTGCCTTTGTGCACCCAGATACCACACCAACAGGAGCCAGAGAATTGACGATGCTGACCCTTACCAGCCTGGTGAATTTGACCTGGACTAAGACAACTTCAGAGAACTTTTGCCCCAATTCCATGCTGTATTCCCCATTGCACAAGCCCCTTAATGAATAAATATGCACCCTTAACTTAAAACTTCCCTCTTTTATTCTTGGGGAGACACTGTTTTGGGAAGTGATAAGGTTTTTGGGGTGAAAGTAGGGTGTTTGTGGGGTCTGGAGCCAACAGCCAAGAAAGAACTTTTGAAGATGTCTTAGGTGCAAAAAGGTGCTTATATTAAAGCATGGGGACAAGACCTGTGGGCAGGAAAACTGCCCTGAGCCCTGTGGAAAGATTGGTTATAAATTCCAGGGGAAGTTTCCAATGAGATTTTCATATGCTAAAGAAGACACACAGGCTACCAGAGGCCCAGCTATTGTCGGGCTAAAATTGTTTCTCCCTCTAGCAAAACATTAACATTAAGACAGTAAGCAGTTCCTGGAGAAAGTTTTACTCTGCCAGCCTCAAGTATTTGTCAATGGGCTGCATGTTATAAGGAAATTTGTTTTTACCTGCCATTTCCTTCTACCTTTGTTCCTCATATCACTATGGAGGGGGGATGTTGGGGCTCCAGGAAAACAGAGTCTATAGGTTTCTGGAGACTAGGCTATTGATAAGATTGCTTTTTTTTTTTTTTTTTTTTTTTGTAATTTACTAAGATATTTGTAAACTGATGGAGACTCATGTCCTGCATGACTGTGATCTCTATCAGTTAACCATTTGTCTTTCCCCTTTCCTTTGTTCTTGGGCAGCCAGGAGTGCGCGAGGAATATCACACAGACCCTGCCTTGAGGAGCTTGGGGATGTTTGCAGCCTATCAGCTTGTCTTATGCTCCCTCATCAGGAAGGATCCCTGGTGTTTTCCTTTAGTGTTCCAAGTAAAACCCTTCCTTTTCCCATTCTCTGGCTGGGCTGTGTATTTGGATTGACCTACCAAGAAGTAAACCTAGTTTTTGCTAACAACAGGAGGAAGAGTGGTTAACTCTACCTGGTAACATCTACCTGGCAGATGGGGGACCATGTTCAGAGAAACTTCACAGAGGAGATATTCCTTCAAGTATCCTGCCCAGGGTTGTTGTTCAGGATGGACTCACAGCAAAGGGTAGCAGGCAGTCCTGGGTATGGAACTTCCAGGCCCCTATGAGGCCCTCTCCCCAACTGAGAATTTCTCTGCATGCTGAATTTGGGTCTCTCTTTAGAATGGGATTTGGAGCCCAAGACCCATTCAGACTTACTTTTTGGGTCTTAACTTGCAATCAATTACAATTGGTAAATAAATTCCTTGCTTAATTAAGTGAAATCCCCAATTCTGCTCTAGACAAATCACACCTGGCTACTAGTTGTTTGGTCCCTTTAAAGTACTTATGTCCAGTGTCATCATATTTGCCCTTATTTTATCAGTCAACTTCTCAGAGTTCAAAGGGTGACTTACTGGCACACCCTACATTTAACTGCTTCATGTGAAAAGCTCTTCCTCCTGCACTTGGATGTATGCTCCTTAAGTGTGGGGTCTATTTTTTTCCTTCTGTGTACCCCACAATACCGACTATGCTAGGCTGGTGATAAGGGTCAGTGTCTATAGAAAAAATTAACTCTTTTGTCTTCTCTCCCTAAGGCAGTTCCCATTTCTCAACCTTCTCTCCTCCTTTTCCAACTCATCCACTGCCTCCAATTCTCCCACCACCTGCAGTAAATTGCCTCCAGCCCCAGGAGCTATCTACTATCTAGGAAATGCAAAATGTTTCCTGAGAGAACAAGCCCTCCTCTGGGGGAGGATGTTTGAACGTACAACAGGAATACACAGAGGTTAAATCTGGTGTATCTCTTCAGTATCTCTTCCCTCACTGAGATTTTGATTCTGTTTTCAGGTACTGCTTTTAAAGTCCAAATAGCTTGTTTGACACTGTTCTTTGTTCTGCAGATTTTTTCAGGTGTTATTATGTCAGGAAGAGGGAGAATGGGGGGGGGCAGATTTTCAATATAAACTATACCTTTAAACTGAGATTAGGAAATTGCTAATTGATAAAACATGTTTATAGTGTTAGTCATTAATACTTTTACAAAGTAATCTATGAATCACACAGTAATAAATCAAAGAAAACCGAATTCAAGGTTATTTAGAGGAACTAGTATATGTAACAATGCTTGTAACCAGAACGTGCTATGCAAAACTAAGATGTTTTTGTTAATATCATTAGTACTTACAGCTGTCCTAAATGTGTGATTTTTTTCCTAACGCAAGGCACAAGATTAAGAATTGCAGAGATCTTTCAGTTCCTTGTCAATAGAAGATATCAGTAATAAGCAGAGATCATTTTCTGTTTTTCCAGTTCATCCCAGACTGTAATCAGTAACCAGGGCCAGAAATATCAAATAATCAAAAAAAATCAAATTCCATTCAAACTAGGCTATGCATCTTTCCAATGTCAGGACAAAGATTGGCGACTAAAAGCTTTCTCAAAATCTTTTCATCTGTAGACACTGGCATGTCAGGCAAAAACAGCAGCTACCTGTCAAGCTCAAGGGGCTTGGTTCTGATGGGACCTCTTCCTGTTCCACAGGGGCCCCAACCTGCCATCAAAGTAGCTGGGCTGGGCTGCTAGATGTATGCAGTTCATCTCCGGGAAATAGAAAACCTAAGTGGACTAAGGTTATCAACATATCCCAGGAACACACCTTCATATGCATGTGATTTGTGTCAATATGTCTATTTGGCTTCAAGTGATTTTGTAAAACGGAACACAGAAATGTAGAACAGGAGGAGTATGAGGTTTGAGTGAGAAGGAGATTGAAAAGAGAAGGACAAATGCTTGCATTATTTGCTTTGTTCCAGGGGAATTGTGCCATGCTCATTGATTTATTATGGAATAATATTAAATTAAGTGCATTACTAAATGTGAAGTGCCAACGCCACTGCCTGCACATAGTAGACACTCAGTAAGTGTCATACCTCCCTATTGGCCTCCTTCTACCATTGTGATTATCAAAGCTTATTGTAGGGACACCTGAGTGGATCAGTCAGTTAAACATCCAACCCTTGGTTTCAGCTCAGGTTATGATCTCAGGGTTTGTGAGTGGGAGCCCTTCATTGGGCTCTGTAGTGACAGCGTGGATCCTGTTTAGGATTCTTTCTCTCTCTCTCTCTCTCTCTCTCTCTCTCTCTCTCTCTCTCTCTCTGCCCCTCCCACATACACACTGTCTCTCAAAATAAATAAATGAACTTTAAAAAAAAGATTCTTTCCCTTTCCCTCTGCCCCTCCCCTGCTTGAACTATCTCTCGCTCTCTCTCTCAAAAAAAAAAGAATATATATATATATATATATATATATTTTTTTTTTTTTTAAAAGCTTATTGCCAAACTTTGAAGAAAAGATCTAGAATAAACTGCCACCAGGAACAGAGACACAATCGGGGCATGTAAAGATTCTGTTAAGACAACCACACACCCTTCCTTCAATCAACACCTGAGGCACTTGATCTTTGCCCGGGCAGTATTCAGGTGAACTTTGGTCTTTAAGGCAAATCAGCCCTGACACCACATACAGTCTTGGAATTAGGTATTAGTGCAATTATCCTATACTCAAAAACAGCTAGGGTGGGGGAATGAGTGGGTGACATCAGAAATGATCCAAGGCTTCTACAGGTGGCTTCAAATCAGAATCAGTTATGAAGCTGCCCAAGTAACCCAAGCATAGAGTAATCCCCATAAAATAAAATTCTGACTTCAGGGCAAGGAAAGGGACCTTTTCTTTTCAAACCATTACCTTAGATCATCAATCATCACGATGGAAGATAAATCATAGCTCATCTCCAGCATTATCAAATACTGTAGGCACTCAATATTTATTAGACATATGAATCTTAGTTTTTTAAGAATGTTTGACAGTCAATTCCAGGTAGAAATGATAGATTGAACAAACGTATCTTATCTAACTCCCTCCAGAACTCTACTAAAACTCACAAGGATGAGGAAAGAGGGAGAAGAAGCATTAGCAACAGATTTTTGGAGGCTAGAAAGCAGTGATAAAGGGCTTGGAAGACCTGAGAAAACCAAATGCTAAGTTAGTGGCATTACAAAATCCTCTGGATATGGAGTGAAGATGTAGGAGGGTTAAAATAAGGGAAATGGCTGTGATGCAGGCTGGCCAGGTCCAAGGATCCAGAAGGGGTCCTACAGGACCAGCCAGAGAGTCCTTGGCTCCATGCAGGATAGAAATTAAATGAGAGCAGATAGTAGAATTTACTGAAGGTGGATCTGGCTGGCTCAGTCAGTAGAGCATGTGACTCTTGATCTTGGGGTTGTAGTTCCAGCCCCCCCTGTTGCTTAAAAACATATTTTTTTTTAAGTTTAAAAAGAAACCACTGAAGCACAGAGAGAGTGCAGATATAGACAGAGCATCTGGGAGACTTGGAAAAGAAAGAAGAGTGAATCTTGTCTTTAGCTGAAGTCTAGGGTTTTTATTGAGGATGGTGCTTTGGTGCAAGGGTCTTCTCAGTAATCCAGGTACAAAGATGAATGTTTAGGTGTCCTCCATAAGTCATTTATGCCATGGAACTGGGGTCTTGATAAGTCAGTAGTCTTGGAAAACATATTGATGATGACCCCACCTAGTCACTCCTTAGATGTTACCTATTGTGCTAGAAGACTCCAAAGAAATCATAAAATCCTTGACCTTAGGAGGACATATTATCTGTTCTATAAGGCATGTGTAAGGGGGAGGTGTGGGTTCAGCAAAAATAAAAGTGAGAAAAGGAGGGGAAACAAGTAGTTTTTCATGGGGTCCCTTTAGTTTCTTTGTCTCACTTGGAGGCTGGAAGCTACTTGAGAAGTAACACCACTTTTATATCCTCTCCTCTCTTTTCAACTGGATTTCAGTCACTTTCCCTACCCTAACTGAAGTGAAGGTATATACATTTCTTATCCAGGGCTGAAGGGGCTAGGGATTCTAGTGAGTAAACAGGGATCAATTAGTGCAGGCATACTAAATGCTCACATCCTCTCCCAATTCCTCATTTGCTAGAAATCAAGACTTACCTTTCAGACATAAGATGGGAGAAGACTCTCTAAGGAACATGACTAGCCCAAGTGAAAAAAAAAAATCCTTAAAGATAGTGATATGGAGTGGGATGGGGTAGGGGTGGAATTTCCCAAAAAGGAGGTTACTCTATCACCTTTCAGCAACCATTCATGGTCAACAGTTCTTCCCCAATGCACAGAACTTCTAATCAGCTTTTCACTCTCCCACCCTTAAATATGAGCTGGCAGTCAGAATTACCAAATATAGGAGGAAATCCTGTAATGTAAAAGATAAGGAAAGGACCTAAATTGCCAGATTGAAGGAGTCCACCAAGTACCTAGTTCAATGAATGGCAACAGACCCATACCAACAATATCATCATGAAATTTTAGAACACCAAACACAAAGACAAAATTCTCCAAACTTTTAAACAGGAAAACCATGTTCAAAGGAGAAGGAATCAGAGTGGCATCAGACTTCTGAACAACAACCCTGAACCCTGAACTCTGAGGACAATGGAACAATGCTTCCAAATTCTGAAGGAAAATTTTTTCTTACTTCGAATTCTATACCCAGACAAACTGTCCATCAAGAATAAAGAGGCAGGACAGGAAACCATCAGAATCCTAGAGAAGAACACAGGCAGCAACCTCTTTTACCTTGGCCAGAGCAACTTCTTACTAGACATGTCACCAGAGGCAAGAATAACAAAAGCAAACATGAACTATTGAGACTTCATCAAAATAAAAAGCTTCTGCACAGCAAAGTAAACAAACAACAAAGCTAAAAGGCAACCTATGAATAGGAGAAGATATTAGCAAATGATATATCTGATAAAGGGTTAGTATCCAAAATCTATAAAGAACTTAGCAAACTCAACACCCAATAAACAAATAATCCAGTTAAGAAGTGGGCAAAAAACATGAATACACATTTTTCCAAAAACAGACATCCAGATGGCTAACAGATACATGAAAAGATGCTCAACATCACTCATCATCAGGGAAATGCAAATCAAAATAATAATGAAATATCACCTCACACCTGTCAGAATGGCTAAAATTAATCACACAAGAAATAAGTGTTTGTGAGGATGCAGAGAAAGGGGAACCCTCTTATACTATTGGTGGGAATGCAAAGTGGTGCAGCCACTCTGGAAAACAGTATGGAGTTTCTTCAAAAAGTTGAAAATAGAACTACCTTATTATCCAGCAATTGCACTACTAGGTATTTACACAAAGGATAAAAAAAATATAGATTCAAAGGAGCACATGTACCCTGATGTTTATAGCAGCATAATCAACAACAGCTAAACTATGCAAAGAACCGAAATGTCTATGGACTGATGAATGGATAAAGAAGATGTGGTATATATAAACAATGGAATATTACTCAGACATCAAAAGGAATGAAGTCTTGCCATTTGCAACTACATGAATGGAACTAGAGTGTATTATGCTAAGCAAAATAAGTCAGAGAAAGACAAATACTCTATGATTTCACTCATATGTGGAATTTACGAAACAAAATAGGATTGCCTAGGTGACTCAGTAAGGTAAGTGTCCAACTCTTGATCTCAGCTCAGGTCTTGATCTCAGGGTCATGAATTCAGGTCCTGCACTGGGCTCCACACGGAGTGTGAAGCCTACTTAGAAAAGAAAAGAAAAGAAAGGAAAGGAAAGAAAAAGAAAGGAAAGGAAAGAAAAGGAAAGGAAAGGAAAGGAAAGGAAAGGAAAGGAAAGGAAAGGAAAGGAAAGGAAAGGAAAAGAAAGAAAG
>NW_024412376.1:38291172-38381208 GCF_014898765.1 Herpailurus yagouaroundi
AGACTTAACTATAGAGAACAAACTGACCGCTGATGGAAGGAGGTGGGTAGGGGGATGGGCTAAATAGGTGATGGGTATTAAGGGGGCACTTGTCATGTTGAGCACTAGGGTTTTTTGGTTTTTGTTTTTTGTTTTATGAAATTTATTGTCCAACTGGTTTCCACACAACACCAGAGCACTAGGTGTTATATGTAAGTGATGAATCACTGATTTCTGCTCCTGAAAACAATATTACACTATATGTTAATTAACTAGAATTCAAATAAAAATTTGAAGAAGAAAAAAAAAAAAGAATAAAGAGGATGGTTCCACCTTGTGGAACCCGCCCTCTCTCCAAACCTTGAGAGTGTACTTTTGCTTTAACAAATTGCTCTTGCAAAACAAACTTGCAAAAACAAACAAACAAACAAACAAACAAAGAATAAAGGTAGAATACATATAAATTCTCAAAAACCTTAGCTTCCATGCATGCTTTCTCAAGAAGTTAAGGGAGGGAGGACATGTTAAATCAAACAAAAGAAAGTGTAAATGAAGAAAGAAGAAGGTATGGATTATAGGAAAAGAATATCCAAGTAAGGAAATAGGTAAAGTGAGACTTCAAGATGGGGGTGTATTAGCTTATATACCAGATATAGAGAACAACAAATTGGAGCATTATAACTCAAGAGAGAAGAAGCCTTGAGAGAGGTTATCATTAAGATGTCAACTGCCATTGTACTACTTTTTAAAATCTGAGAATGGAATGCCTAAATGAGCCTGATCCAGGTTGTTATTTGCATTTTCTTTGCCTTATCCATGTTTTGATGGAATTTCTGTTCTCCTGCCCACCTATCCCCCTACCCAACCATGACCTACCATCCAGATAAGCCGAGGAACCCATTAAACGCCACAGAAGTTTTCTGCTTTGACCTACTCCAGAACTGGGATGACCTTTGGTGAACTTAGAGGCAAAAAATAAAGAGCAACCCCCTGCCCCATCCCCAACCCCCACCATAGTCTTGCCAGATGTCCTGTACCTAGCCACCTACCAGTAGTCCCAATTTTTATTAAGTTCTATGTTTCCCAGGTCTTGCTCATGACCTTGCCCACTGATTTCTCCAGAAATGCCCTTTATACATTTTCATGGAAGCTGAAGCCAAACTATGGGCTAGAAACTGTGTTCAGTTTATCTTCTTTGAGATCATCTAATAGTGCCTTCATGCTTTTTTCTTACACATCTGGGTTTCTGATTGCTGCTCAGTTTTTGTTTTTATTCAGTTTTCAGTTTTTATTTACTTAAGTAATCTCTACACGCAGAGTGGAGTTTGAACTCACAACCCCGAAATCAAGAGTCACATGCTCCTCCAACTTAGCCAGCCCCTTGCTCAGTTTTTATATTAACCACTTACAGTGGTTGATAAAATATCTGAGAAAAAAAAAGAATGATAGTAGTATTCCTTAAATATTTCAATTACTTCCTCTCCTGGGATTTTGGAGGTGATATTCTGAAGATCAAGCCAATGAGTAGTAGATCCAGTGGAAAGAGTCTGTGTCATAGAAAAGCAGCCTTAATGGGCCATGAGCCGCCTGATAAAATATCCATCTCCTTTGCTTTTTTTTTTTTTAATTTTTATTTTTGAGAGGGAAACAGAGTGTGAGCAGGGGTAGAGCAGAAAGGGAAAGAGACACAGAATCCGAAGCAGGCTCCAGGCTCCGATCTGTCAGCAGCACAGAGCCCCATGCGGGGCTCGAACTCACAGACCATGAGATCATGACCTGAGCTGAAGGTGGATGCTCAACCAACTCAGCCACCCAGGCGCGCCTCCATCTTCTTTGCTTTCCTTTCATGCCCCACATCATCTCCATTTGGCTGCCAAAATCTTCACTTTCAAATCTTCACCTGCTGTCAGCACCTAGACCCTTTCCAGAAAAACAAACCGCCTATGCGGTAGGAGCAGTGCCGCACAGGGACTAAGGACATGATGAGAAGAGGGAGCCGAGTCCAAAAGACTGGCCCTTCTCAATCTTCCTCCTGGCTACCAGGTCTCTCTGATGCTTAAAATCTTTCTAGGGATCCCTATTGCCCCAGCAATGGATCCCTCAGCATGGCATATAAAGGCTCTTTTTAATTTCACCTCTCCCTACCTTGTCATCTTCACCTGTGGCTCCTACAGCCTTTTGTCTCTTACCCACAGTAATATTCAACTACGTATAATTCCCTGAATACTGTGTTTACACCTCTCTCTTTTGATCATGCCTGGAAGTTTCTTCTTACACTTTCCCCTCTTCCTTATCTGGTTAATATCTGCTTATTTTCAAGGCTCAGTTCGGGGGTAACTTCCTGAAGTAAGACTTCCCTGCCCTAGCCACCTCTCCTCTGGACTGGGTGGGATGTGCTTCCTCTGTGCATATCTATGCATGTCACCTTGTATTGAAAAGTATCTCTTTGTCTCTCTGTGCCTTTCATTAGATTTAAATCCCTTGAAGACAGGGACAAGGTCTTCCCTGTAAATAACTCCAGCGCCCGGCACTGTGCCTAGTACAAAGTAAGCATTCAATAACTATCGGTTGAATGTAATTTCTTTTTTTTTTTTTAAGTTTATGTATTTATTTTGGGAGAGAGAGGGAGAACAGAGGAGGGGCAGAGAGAGGGGGAGAGAGAAACTCCCAAGCAGGTTCTGTGCTGCCACTCAAAGACCAATGTGAGGCTCCATCTCACAAACCATGAAATCATGACCTGAGCCCAAATCAAGAGTCAGATGCTTAACTGACTCTCCAAGTGCCCTGGCTGAATGTAATTCTTAAAAAGCTTATCATATATTGAAATATCATTATGTTCATATTATTATTTTATTTTATATTTAAAAAATAATTAATAGACTTAATTATTTTAGAGAACTTTAGGTTTACAGGAAA
The DNA here is from genome assembly GCF_014898765.1 of Herpailurus yagouaroundi. NCBI lineage: Eukaryota > Metazoa > Chordata > Mammalia > Carnivora > Felidae > Herpailurus > Herpailurus yagouaroundi. The sequence continues at coordinate 38,294,068 of NW_024412376.1, forward strand.
ATCAGACAGGAAGTACAGAGTTCCCATATACCCCCTCATTCCCCAACCTAGTTTCTCGTATAATTAACATCTTGCATTAATGTGGTACTTTTGTTAAAAGTGATGAACCAAAATTGATAGATTATTATTAGATAAAGTCCACAGTACACTAGGGTTCACATTTTGTGTTATGTACCCCATGGGTTTTGACAATGGATTACTTTTGTATCATATGTAATAAATTCACTGTCTTAAAAATCCACTATTCTCCATCCAATTATCTTCCCTCCCTGCCTCTCTGGAACCCCTCTCTGGAAGTGATCTTTTTACTGTATCCACAATTTTGCCCTTTCTAGAATGTCATACCGTTGGAATCATAGAGTATACAGCCTTCTCAAATTGGCTATTTTTGCTTAGCCATATGCACTTAAGTTTCCTCCGTGTCTTTTTGTGGCACATTATCATTTTTACTCTTCAAAATAATCCTGCAAGGTATGATTTTTAGTAGATGAACACCTGAGACTTGGAGAGTATAGGTGACAGTGCAAAAATAGCTGGGATGTCAACAATGCCATACTATCAACCCATGAAGTAGACATTCACCAGGTTCCTGCTTTGTATCAGACACAATGTTTGCTTGATTCCGAGAGCAATAAGAAGATAATGTCCTAGTCCTTGAGGAACTAATGGCGTAGTGTATAAGACAGGTACATTTAAAAAACTCATCATTTCACAATACAGAAAGAACTACTGAAAGGATAGGTTTCCTACTGATATAAAAATTAATTCAAGGGGCTCAGTCAGTTAAGCATCTGACTCTTGATTTCAGCTCAGGTCATGATCTCATTGTTCATGGGTTTAAGCCCAGTGTCAGGCTCCATGTTGACAGCATGGAGCCTGCTTGAGATTCTCTCTCCCTCTCTCTCTCTCTCTGCCCCTCCGCTGCTCATGCACATGTGCATGCTCTCTCTCTCTCTTTCAAAATAAATATACATTTTTAAAAAATTAATTCAAATAATATAGGCACTTGGCACAATAATGCCACATAAGGTGTTCATTAACTGTTAATTAATATTACTGTTATTTCACTTAGTTCTTATAACAGACTTAACCCCTCTATATTGTTATTTCTTATTTTTCTGATCAATAAATAGTTCAGAGTAGTTAATGAACTTGCTCAAAATCACAGAATGAAAAAATGAATCAAGGTTTGCCCAAAGCCCATGTTCTTTCTACCCTTTTGCTTTCTAAGTAGTCTGGGCAGAAGTAACAGCATGTCTCCTGAGGTAGAAACATAAACAAGAAGGGTATGTTGGGGACAGTGACAAACTGAGAGTGACTGGAAGTGCAGAGGGTGGGGTGTGGTCAGTGGGCAGTAAGCACTAGTCACAGTTAGGTATGTAGGGTTTCCAAGTACTGAATTTCATAAAATATGTCAGTCCCACTAATTTGCTTATGATATTTAGCTCCTAGAACTGCTGAAGTGGAACATTCCCTTTGGAGGGAACAAAATAAGACAAGCTCTGTGTAAGACATTTTTGGTCTTGCTGAGGTCAACGTGGTGGGTGAGGAAGAGTTCTGACAATTGCTATGGAGATGCAACATAAGCAAAGAAAAGCAAAAATGTTTGTCTTCCAAAAGCAGAATTAGAGGGAAGCACAGTAACTCAAGATTCCACACATAACATGTTTGCAAATAAACACCAATTTGAAGAGAAACTTTAGGAATGAAATTGACTGAGTCCAAGACTTTACAGAAGACCTATCTGCTTTCTTCTCTAGATGGTTGGAATGCTTACATGTGGTGGCATTACTTTTTTTGTTGTTGTGTGGCTTCTTTACTTGAGAAGTAGAAATTAAAAAATTTACCTTTGATTTCTATTGTATTGTTGAAAACATCACATACGTTAAACTGAATGCTGAATGCTGAATGCTGAGGGCTGAATGCTATTTGTACTTTTCCGGGGGGAGAAAAGCACAAAACACTATTTGTACTTTTCAGCTATCCCATATCAGACACTTGTCGAACTATTAAAAAAGAAAATTAACTTCTACCTAATTATTTTAATAATATATATTTAGCATTGATTTTAATATAGCAGAAGAAATAGCATTGAATTCAATTCAGAACAATTCAAGAACATTACCAATATCTACTAATCTGATATATTTTTATATTTATATTTTTATTTATTTTAGAGAGAAAGAGAGAGAGAGCAGGGGAGAGGGTCAGAGGGAGAGAGAGAGAGAGAGAGAGAGAGAGAGAGAGAGAGTCTTAAGCAGGTTCCAAGCTCAATGTGGACCCTGACTTAGTGCTCAATCCCACAACCCTGGGATCATAACTTGAGCCAAAATCAAGAGTCAGATGCTTAACCAACTGAGCCTCCCAGGTACCCCAAGTCTGATATTTAAAAAAAGGTTTTTTTTTTAAGCTTATTTATTTTGAGAGAAAGAGAAAGAGCATGGAGTAGGGGAGGGGCAGAGAGAGAGGGAGGGAGAGAATCCCAAGCAGTCTCCACATCATCAGTGCAGAGCTGGACATAGGGCTTGATCTCATGAACCATGAGATCATGACCTGAGCTGAAATCAAGAGTCAGATACTTAACTGACTGAGCCACCCAGGCACCCAATGATATATTTTTAAAATGTAACTTAGATGAAAGAAAACAGAGGTCATTTTAATACCATATTTTCTTGTTCCCATAAAAAAATTCTATCTATTTTTGGCCAATATTTATTTACTTATTGAACCAAAGTGGTTATCAAAAATGTACTATGTCCCAACTTGGTATCAGGCACTCAGAATGTAGTCATAGGCAAAGCAGACACAGTCTCTGCTCAGGGGGAGTTTGCAGTATAATACCAGAAAACTACAACCAGTTGCATCAAAGGGTGAAAGTTAGCCATTTTTATTACTGTATTGCAAAAAGATTGGGCTTGGGAGTGCATAGAATAGTGCTTTTCAAACTTTGTGTGTGAATCACCTGGGGATCTTATTAAAAAATGGATTCTGGGGGGCGCCTGGGTGGCGCAGTCGGTTAAGCGTCCGACTTCAGCCAGGTCACGATCTCGCGGTCCGTGAGTTCGAGCCCCGCGTCGGGCTCTGGGCTGGTGGCTCGGAGCCTGGAGCCTGTTTCCGATTCTGTGTCTCCCTCTCTTTCTGCCCCTCCCCCGTTCATGCTCTGTCTCTCTCTGTCCCAGAAATAAATAAACATTGAAAAAAAAAATGGATTCTGATTCAGTAGTCTAGAATGCAACTGATATTCTATATTTAAACATGGTGTCATACAATACTGATGCCACTAGTCCACGGACCACACTTTTTAGCAAGGGCATAGGCTATTAAGATGTAAGAGTGTTCAGATATAATGTTAAGATGTAGGGCATAAAATAATATTAAAACATTTTCTTTTCTTCGGGCACCTGGGTGGCTCAGTCAGTTAAGTATCCAACCCTTGATATCAGCTCAGGTCATGATCTCATCGTTGTGAGATTGAGCCCCGAGCCCCACCATGCTCAGCGCAGAATCTGTTCTCTCTCTCTCTGATTCTCTCAGAGAGTCTGATTCTCTCTTTCCCTCTCTCTCTGTCCCTTCCCCACTTGCACACTTGGGAGCTCTCTGTCTCTCTCAAAATAAATAAATAATCATTAAAAAAAACATTTCCTTTCTTGGTGTGATATGTACATTCTTTGGAATCAAGTAGTCTGAGTTTCAATCCTGGCTTCACTATTTGCAGGCTGTGATCTTAGGAGGGCTACTTCACCTCTCTGTCTCAGTTTTCTTATCAGCAAACTGAGGATAATGGCAGGGATTATCTCATAAGGTTGCTGTGCTCTGAAGGTTAATGATATAATAATTTATATAATTCATTTAGAATAGTCTAACTGATAAGTACTCAATAAATGTTAGTTATTATTTTTTGTATTAGCATTGCTTTAGAGATCTACTTGGGATTTGATGTACTTCATTAATCTGAAGATTCATGATTTTTATTAATTCTGGATAATATTCAGTCCTTATCCTTTCAAAAGTTGCCTTTTGTCAATTGTTTTCTCTTTCCTCTTTTAGAATTCTAGTTGGACATCCATGTACCTTGTGAGGTGGGTTTAGAGCCATTGGCCAAAGAAGAATTATTGAAACATCTTCGATGCAAAAGGTGATTTTATTAAAGAACGGGAACAGTACCTATGGGCAGAAAGAGCTGTCCTGAGATTGTGACAGGTGACTGATTATGAACTTTCAAGTTGGGAGGGGGTTAGGGATAGTGTAATCCTCTAAGGAATTTTGGAAGCAAGGTTTCTAGGACTTTGAGGAGGCTAGCTGTTAGTAGGAAAAGGTAATTTATTACTGTCTAATAAAACCTTAGTCATGAGGCTCTTCAGATTATATCAGTGGGCCATACACTTGGAGGATGATTACTAACATATATTTGGGGGGGAAGGGTAGAGATGAAGGAAGTTTCCAAAGGAAATTTTGTATGTTAAGGAAGACTTACAAGATCCTGGAGATTGGGTTAATATAAAGATAAGGTTGCCTTCTAAATGGTCTCACACAAACACAGTAATTACAATAACAATGTAGGATAATGGGGCACCTGGGTGGCTCAGTCAGTTAAGCGGCTGACTTTGGCCCAGGTCATGATCTCACAGATCCTGAGTTCGAGCCCTGGCATTGGGGTCTGTGCTGAAGCCCAGAGTCTGGAGCCTGCTTCAGATTCTGTATCTCCTTCTCTTTCTGCCCCTCCCTTGCTCATGTTCTCTCTCTCTCCCTCTCTCACTCTCTCTCTCCCTCAAAAATAAACATTAAAAAAATGTAGAATGAAAGTAATTATAAAGCTCAAAAAAAAAAAAGTGAACAGAATGTCAGATACCTGTGGGACTATTATGAAAGATCTAACATTCAGACCATCACAGAAGGAGAAGAGAAAGAGAATGGGGCTGAAAAAGCATTTAAAGTAATAATGGCTGAAAATTCCCCCAAACTGGCAAAAGATATAAACCTACAGATTCAAGAAATTAAATGATCCCAAATATGATAAATTCAAAGGTATCCACACCAAGATACAGCACAGTCAAATCCCTGAAAATTGAAGCCAAAGAAAATCTTGAAAGGACAGAAAGATCAATAAATTGGTTACCTAGAGAGGGAAACAAGTCTAATGACGGTGGATTTCTCATCAGAAAGCATACATGTCAGGAGGAAGTGGCATAATATTTTTCAGGTGCTAAATGAAAATAACTACCAACCCAAATTCTATATCCAGCAGAAATATACTTCATGAATGAAGGGAAAACACATGCTTTTTCACAGATGAAGGAAAAGTAATAGAATATGTCACCAGCGGACTTACCTTTAGAATGGCTAAAGGAAGTTCTCTAAGCAGAAAGGAAATGAGTTTTGTGGGGTTTTTTTGGAAACATTTAAAAAAAAATAGGACTCTTAGATCATCATCAGAAAGAAAGAACAGAAAGAGCAATAATAGAGGTAAATGCAATAGACTTTCCTTCGCCTCTTGAGTTTTCCAAATCATGTTTGATGGTTAAATCAGAAGTTTTAACACTAGGGGCGCCTGGGTGGCTCAGTCAGTTGGGCATTTGACTAAGGCTAAGGTCATGATCTCACTGTTCGTGAGTTCGAGCCCCGCATCAGGCTCTGTGCTGACAGCTCAGAGCCAGGAGCCTGCTTTGGATTCTGTGTCTCCCTCTTTCTCTGTTTGCTCCTGCTTGTGCTCTGTCTCTCAGTCTCTCAAAAATAAATAAGATTTAAAAAAAAAGTTTTAACACTATTGTGTTTCTCATGTACCTGGAGAAAATATCTGCAGTGATTACATTATAAGCAGGGAGGGTAAGGGGAGATAAAATATCTACAATTTGAACTGGTAATTAATCAATTAGTAAATGTAATTAGTAAATTAATTAGTAAAATGTAACACCAGTAGACTGATAAATTATGTATATATTATAATGTAATAGTGGGAGCAACCAATGAAATAGCTATACAAAGAGATACACTCACAAACACTAGAGATAAATAAAAATAGAGTTTTAAAAATATGTTCCAGCAAACCACAGAAAAGTGAAAAAAAAAGTCATTTATATAACATTCTTAAAATGATAAAATCATAAAGGAAAAAAAAGATAAGGTTGCTGTCTGCACTTAGCAAAGTATTAACATCAAGGCAGTTGAACTCGTAGAGGAAGGTTGCTCTGCCTGTCTCAAGGACTTGTCAGTGGGCTGTAAGTTGTAAGGAAATTTAATTTTTTCTTTTGCCTTTGTTTCCCACATCACCATGTATCATGCACCTTATGTCTTCTATAACCTTCATGTGACTTAGCTGCCTTATCTATAAAATGAGGATAAAGGGGCACCTGGTGGCTCAGTTGGTTAGGCGTCTGACTTCAGCTCAGGTCATGATGTCACAGTTCATGGGTTCGAGCCCTGCATCAGGCTCTGTACTGACAGCTCAGAGCCTGGAGCCTGCTTTGGATTCTGTGTCTCCCTCTCTATCTGCCCCTCCCCCCCCATTCTCTCTCTCTCAAAAATAAACATTAAAAAATTTAAAGATCATATTGACTTTATTCAATGATCCGTGAATCAGGTAGCATCCCATCTAACAAATAAAAAGGAGCTCCGAGGAGCAGTACAAAACAGAAAGCTTTTATAGGCAGAAGGAGAAAGAGAATGGATTATTTCAAGTAAGGTCAACTTCTTTTAGGGGCCAAAAAGTCTATCAGGTGGATTACCTCACTAGTACTGACCAGGAAATTCCAGACTGGCTGGTTAAGATTACAGTCTTGGGAGAGGCTCATCAGGTTTGGTTTGCTGACACAGGGCTTAGCACAGTGACTCAATTTGGGGATTGCTGGTCCTTTTTAACAATTACCGCCTTTTGATCAAACTCTCAGCTTAACTGAGAGATGTGATCAAAATTTAAGGGATTAGCACGACTCCTAGCTATCACTCAAAAGTTTTCAGTCTTTGTTGATCCTCTATGTGGTATTCACAGGTTGCAATGTTTTTGCTGAATCGTTGTGATATTCATAAGCAATGCCTTCTGGTTCACAATTTAAAAAAATTTTTTTTAATTTAATTTTTTTTTAACGTTTTATTTATTTTTGAGACAGGGAGAGACAGAGCATGAACGGGGGAAGGTCAGAGAGAGAGGGAGACACAGAATCGGAAACAAGCTCCAGGCTCTGAGCTGTCAGCACAGAGCCCGACGCGGGGCTCGAACTCAGGGACCGCGAGATCATGACCTGAGCCGAAGTCGGCCGCTTAACCGACTGAGCCACCCAGGCGCCACCCCCAAAAAAATTTTTTACATGTATTTATTTTTGAGAGACAGAGAGAGACAGAGCACAAGTGGGGGAGTGCCCGGGCAGAGAGAGAATGAGACACAGAATCCGAAGCAGGTTCCACGTTCCCAGCTGTCAGCACAGAGCCCGACACGGGGCTCAAACTCACAAACCATGAGATCATGACCTGAGCCGAAGTCGGACGCTCAACCGACTGAGCCACCCAGGTGCCTCTCTGCTTCGCAATTTTTAAGTTGGTCATTCTCTTTGTTCCTTTTCTGATGTTCCAGTCTTAGGGAGATCATTTGGTTGGTGGTTAGTGGCTGCAAACATAAATTTAGAGCTCTCAAGAGAAAACAATGCATTAGGGAGATTTCTATGATTATTATAAGCAGGATAATTCCCAATGTCTGGAGTACACTTCAAAGCCACGACCCCAAAAAATCAAAGAAGTCAAAGAAAGAATTCATTGAAGGAAACACTTATTTAAGCCAAGTGGTTTGCTCAGTGACCTTATGTAATTGAGTTTCAGCATCCTCAGAAGTGTTAATCCAGGTGTTGGCAGGTGATGTTGGCTATAGCACAGATACTTCTTTGCTCAACCCAAAGATAATTAAGGCTTATCCTATTATCAAGAACAGCTTTGGCCAGAGAGTCAAAGGATTTTTTGCTGGGCAACTACTGTTCTAGCAGCAGATTCTGCAATATTTTTGAGAGTTAAGGAGAAATTCCTGATCATAGCCTCATTTGTACTCACTACTAACCAGGGAAGTGGGCCCTGACAAAGGAAGCAAATCTTGAATCATGAATGCCTCCTCTGAGTCAGGCCTGGAAAGGTGACAGTCATGGAGGCCAATAAAATTTTAAGGGTCTATAGACCACACAGGCAGTTTTATTCTGGTTGCTATGTGTCCCTTTCTTTGCCTAGAACCTGGACACAAGTTTCCCTGGGCTTAGGGTTCTTAACCAGAGACAAGGAAATGTATGAGGGAATCACTAGCATCATGGACAGATTGGAATTCTTGATGACAAATCCAATAGTCTGAAAGATGTGGCCTGGGGGAATCAGATGATGGTGTTATCTTTCCAGGCCAGTGCCAGAGTAAAAGAAAGAAAGTGAAGAAGAAAGGGTTTCATGTTTAGTTAAAATATGAAGTCTTAACCGAGTTTCTTGGGCAGAATGAACACCAATGATAGCTACTTCTTTTCTTCTAAAAACTTTTTTTTAATGTTTATTTATTTTTGAGAGAAAGAGAGAGACAGAGTGAGACTTGGGGAGGGGCAGACAGGGAGGAAGACATAGAATCCAAAGCAGGTTGTAAGCTCTGAGCTGTCAGCACAGAGCCCAGCTAGGGGCTCGAACTCATGAGCTGTGAGATTGTGACCTGAGCCAAAGTCGGATGCTTAACCGACTGAGCCACCCAGGCACTGCCTACACAAATTCTTCATAGTTGACTTGTCCATCTCCATCAATATCTGCTTCCCTGATCATTTCACCTACTTCTTCATCTGTTAGTTTTTCTCCTAAGTTTGTCATGACATGACATAGTTCTGCCGCACTGATGTGACCATTGATATCCTTGTCAAAGACTCAGAATGCCTTCCGAATTTCTTCTTTACTATCTGATTCTTTCATTTTTCTAGCTGTCATAGTCAAAAACTCTGGGAACTCAATGGTGCCAACATTGTCCGCATCTACCTTGTTGATCATATCCTGCAATTCGTCTTCTGTTGGGTTCTGACCCAGTGACCTCACGACAGTTCCAAATTTCCTTGTTGTGACAGCGCCACCACCATCTTTGTCAAATAGGGAGAAAGCTTCCTTGAGCTCAGCAATCTGTTCTTCTGTCAGCTGATCAGCCATGGTGCAGGTGAAGGGAGGAAGAACAGAGGTCATGAGGGTGACTGCACCAGCGCAGGGGCTGTGATGGTGGGGGTGGCTCTACTGCTGCTGATGCTGCTGCTTCTGCCAAGGCACAGTGTGCTTAGGGCTGTGCGGCCACCAGACTGCAAGTGTCGGCCCCACACCTGCCGAGCTCCCAGCACCACGGCCTCATAGAAGCACTTTTTACCTTTTTATTATTTTTAAAATTAATTTATTTCTTTATTTATTTGGGGTGTGTGTGTGAAAGAGAGAGAGAGAGAGAGAAAGAGAGAGAGAGAGTGCTGGGGAGGGGCAGAGAGAGAGAGAGAGAGAGAGAGAAACCCAAGCAGGCTCCACACTGCCAAGGCAGAACCCTACTCAGGGCTTGAACCCATGAACTGTGAGATCATGACCTTAGCTGAAGCCAAGTTAGAGGCTTAACTGACTGAGCCACCCAGGTGCCCCTATGAGCACTTTTTAAGTCTGCTTTGTTGGAACTTTGTAAGCAGGGCACCGGGTCTATTTTTCCAAGGGGTTTTATTGGCTCTGTAAAGTCAGCTTTAGTTCCTTAAATCTGTCTGGCCACATCTGAATCTATGCACATCTATCTCAAATATACATTCCAATTAAAGCTTAGGAAATATAGCTAATATTTCCAATTGTATTCCTTTATAAGGACAATAAATTCTTATCAAATTTATGTAAATAAATAATAATTTTGCCACAAAAATAATACTGAAGAGTTTCTGAATTCAGGAGGGATCAGATATAGAGAAAAAAAATAAATGTTTCATCTTTGTTTACAATAGTACACTTTACCAAATTGCTGTCAGGGATAACTTAAAGTTTCCTCAAATCTGGAAAAACAAAACATTTAAAGAACCAGAGCTCTTTCAAACAATAAGTCATAAGAACTATAGTCATACTCCTCAGTTCACTCAATTCCACATTATTTATTCTTGTTCTGCTTGAATCCAGTGTTTTGTTTTGTTTTGTTTTGTTATTAGTTCTGGAAATTCTTATTCAGTTCAGCTTTATGATGGTAAAGTTATCAGAAATCTGTGTTTGCCAGAGTCCTTTCCATGAATCTTCTTGAAGACAAAGCACTTGGTACTTTTGCAAAATATCAGAGTAAAACAATAATTCTCTGTAAAAGACAAAAGACTTTAAAATATCCATTATTGAATATCTGATGAGAGTTCATTATAACGGAGTTGACAAGGAAATTTGCTTATTTTTGTAACACATAATATTTTATAATAATAACTGGAACTATGATCAATAACATATTACTAGGACATATCAGATTTCCAGGAGTTTCATGCAATTTTGGAACACTTACACCTGTTCTAAATAATAGTAATTCACAATAGACGTACTTCTGGTTTCATGGTGGAAGACTTTATTAATTATAAGGGAAAGAGAACATACGGAATTAAACAATTATAGTAAACATAAAGAGGGAGAGAAGTAGAGAGAAGAACAAAGAGGGCTTAATACATCAAATTAGGTTCTTACAACATGCAACCTTCTGGCTGTGGAAACCCCACGGTGAACAGCCTGGTTGGAGTCCCGATTGAGGGTCCTTGTGGAGTGCCCTCCCCTCAGGTGAGACTTCCAGCTAGCTATTCTTCTGAGGGCAATATATATACTACCTGGGTGTGATTTATGGTGAGTCATTGAGTCATTAAGTTTGTGCAGTTCCAAGAAAGTTGTTTTTTCCCTGTTTCTCTTACCGTATATCACAATCTTAGGAGCCTGGGTATCTGTATATTCCTCTTCCCTCCCTGGTCCATTCCAGGGGGCCAGCCTGATCTGTATAAAGTCCGTGAAGCACATTAATCCCTCTTGGCATCAGGAATAAAAGGGCCAGTTCTATCCTGAGACCAGAAACAGACTACAAGCCAACTAAGGCCCCCATGATTATATACGTGCAACTCTGGGCAGAAATGCATGACAAGTCACACAAACAATTTCTATACAGAACAGTACTATAGACCTATATAAATACAACAAAAAGAATGCTTAGTATTACTTCTTATTTGACAATGCTTCCCACATAAGTTAACATGTGAAATATGTCTAAATAGTTTAACATCTTCGTTTTTATAAGGGGAGAGAGCAAATCATTTTAGATGTTCCAGGTATCCACTAAAAAACTCCAAAGTTAGTTCAAAGTCAAAATGATTTCATTTAGAACTTGATGTTGGGAAGATTGTCAAAAATATCAAAAAGTTCAAATAGGATCATAGGTCACTGTTAAACAATATTTATTACCCATTTAACCATTTTGACAATTAAAGACTTCATTGGCAAATACAGAAGGTCAAATAGTTGCGTAATTTCTTATTAAGAGCAGACAAATAATCTAAGAAAACTTGTTCTTTCAGCAGATGAAAGAATATGAAGATTTAGTTTTATAGAAGTACACTATTGCTATTATACCTTATTTTTAAAATCCTTGTAACAAACTATGCAATCTTTTCCAGCTTGGCCACACATGAAATTCTGTTCTCAAAATTCTTTTTTCCATGAACTTTGTAAAATTTTGTCCTATGTTTTCTTCTTTCCCATTCTGAAATAACCAGCCTCTCTTTAGGACAAAATTATTTTCTTTTCTCTCAACAAAAATGCATTTCCATACCTTATACTTTCTTTTACTGAAACACACATCCTACTTTCCTTGCATACAGAGATATTTCCCTTATTTCTAGTGGTTTTAGCCACTCATATTAGAATTATTAATCCTTATAAACCTTAATTTCTGGGGGCGCCTGGGTGGCTCAGTCGGTTAAGCGGCTGACTTCAGCTCAGGTCATGATCTCGCGGTCCCTGAGTTCGAGCCCCGCGTCGGGCTCTGTGCTGACAGCTCAGAGCCCGGAGCCTGTTTCGGATTCTGTGTCTCCCCCTCTCTCTGACCCTCCCCCGTTCACGCTCTGTCTCTCTCTGTCTCCAAAATAAATAAACGTTAAAAAAAATTAAAAAAAAAACAAAACCTTAATATCTAGTGAAAATAAAGAAGTAAACAATTGTGAATTTTCTTTCGTGTTAACATTCTGTGGCTTTGCAAATCTGTTATTTATTTATTTATGTATTTATTTATTTTTGGCCTTAATTTATAAACACCTTTTATAATTTCTAGGAACATATAGTTTTTCATAGTAAATTTTTTGGTGGAGCACAATACATGTTTACTAATAGACACAAATATCTTCAGTTCTTCTGTGAAAGGAAGCAAAAAATAGATAAACTGATGTTCACTAATAAATGCTTTAGTATTTTATCATATTTGGAAATACATACAATGATCTAGATATTCAATAAATTTAACTTAATTCATCATTTAACTTAACTTAGCAAAACTTAAGGTTTCAAGTTACCAAAAAAATTTGGGAAAACTATTTTAAAAGTTCACTTAAAAACTCTTTATCCTACTAAAAACTTAATGAGACATTAGACAATATCATTTACCATCCCAAGCTGTTTTTCTTATTGACAAATTTTATAGGAGATAACCTGAACTCATTTGACCTTTAGCAAGCATAGGTAGAATAAAAGTTGTATGTCTGCATTATTTTTAATGTTGATAACTCTGAAGACATGTCTATTTTAATGAAATCAATAAACTTTAAGTTAGCTTTAATATTGAATATTTCCCCAGATCACATGAACTTGAAATTCACTTGGGTTAGTTCCTATTATATTTCTGAGAATTTAATCTATATAAGCACTTACCTTTAAGCCAACTAAATAGAGCTCTTTTATAAATTAATTTTGGTAATACCATCCAGAGGTAGAAAATTACCATACATCTACAGTATATATGTATAGATAGATAGATAGATAGATAGATAGATACATGTATATATAGATAGATACAGATAGATAGATAGATAGATAGATAGATACATACATACATACATACATACATACACACACACACACATAGAGAGAGAGAGAGAGAGAGAGAGAGAGAGAGAGTGAGAGAGATACAGAGACCTACAACTTTCATTTTAGAATTACTGCCATGAATCAACACAAAACTCACTAGGTATAAAAGAACTTGAAACAAGGTGGGTTTTTTTGTTTTGTTTTGTGTTAGTTTTGTAAAGATTTGTAAGGACAGTTGCTTTTAACGCCTCAAAGATTTGGGTTGCAACTTAAATCAGTTTCTGATTATGAGCTTCTCACTACAGAGCTACTTCATTCAAGTTATGTTGAAGAATTTGTGTAAGACTCTTTGAGACTTTTCCCCCAGTGTCCCAGTTGATTGCAAATGAAGCACTGACCCTTAGGCCATCATTTTGATGGTAGACCCTTAGATATGTGCAATGAGGGGGACCCAAGTGTTTTTAGGTGGATGGTTTTGGGTCTGTTCTATCTGTAAGGCCAATAGCTTAGTGGACTTTGGCCTACAGTCTTGTTCCAAAGTCCTTTCAAAGTGCTCAGCTGTGTCATGAGTTCACTCAAACTGGTAGCCTCCCATCCTATTTTCTGCTTTTTTATCAATCCACTAATCTCAGGAGATAATCCATTTACAAACAGAACAGCTAGAGCAGATGACCTCATTTATTGCATGGAACCTGGAATGCCACAGGAGGAGAGCTTCCAGATGGGTTTTAAAGTCTGCCACAGATTCATCTTCTTTTGTTTGCATGTTTAAATAATAGACAGATCGGGGCGCCTGGGTGGCGCAGTCGTTAAGCGTCCGACTTCAGCCAGGTCACAATCTCACGGTCTGTGAGTTCGAGCCCCGCGTCAGGCTCTGGGCTGATGGCTCAGAGCCTGGAGCCTGTTTCCTATTCTGTGTCTCCCTCTCTCTCTGCCCCTCCGCCGTTCGTGCTCTGTCTCTCTCTGTCCCCAAAATAAATAAACGTTGAAAAAAAAAATTTAAAAAAAATAATAAATAAATAATAGGCAGATCAATGTGGGCAGGGAAGACTCTAGGAATGACTTTTAAAGATTGGTTCTTATTTTACGAGCTTCTTCTGGTCCGTTAGGAGACTGTCTTGAAAGTCAAGGATCTCAGATATCATCCTTGGGTTTACACCATCCTGCTTCCCACATCCATTTCTTGGCTCCCCCAGGTCCTACTAGCATATGCAGAAGCTAATAAAGATCAGGAAGCCCAGTTTCATAGGCCCTAATAATGACTCTAAATGCCTCAGAAAACATTTGGAGATCCTCCCCGGGCTTAGGAAATTTTTTAACTATGGCCCTTAGTTTGGTATTTGACCAAGGAATAAAAGATATCTGAGGAGGATCTCCTATAACCTTGAGTAGTTTTATTATTAAAGGTAGCTGTTTAATAGTCTCTTCAGAGTGGAAAGTCAATTCAGACAAAGAGTTAATAAAGCATGAGTACTCAGGTAAAGAAGGATAAAGGAATGCAGTAGGAATCACGTAGGTCTTATTATTGTTTTAGGTACCTCTCGTGTTTTTAATTTTTCATTAGCCTTTTGTAACAAATCTTTTAATGAAGCTATTTTGGAATTCTGAAGCCTTTTAGAAGCTTCTGTATACTGATTAAAATTGGTATTCCAGGGGCGCCTGGGTGGCGCAGTCGGTTAAGCGTCCGACTTCAGCCAGGTCACGATCTCGCGGTCCGGGAGTTCGAGCCCCGCGTCGGGCTCTGGGCTGACAGCTCAGAGCCTGGAGCCTGTTTCCGATTCTGTGTCTCCCTCTCTCTCTGCCCCTCCCCCGTTCATGCTCTGTCTCTCTCTGTCCCAAAAATAAATAAATGTTGAAAAAAAAATTTAAAAAAAAAATTGGTATTCCATTCTCTTTGTTTAATTTGGGAACACATGCTTTCAACTGAACTTCCTTTTGTTTTTTTAATGTTGATTTTGAGAGAGAGAGAAAGAGAGAGAGCATGTGCATGCACAGGCATGAGTGGGGAAGGGCAGAAAGAGAGAGAGAAAGAGAGAATCCCAAGTAGCCTCCACACTTCAGTGCAGAGTCGATACAGAGCTCAATTTCACAAACTATGAGATAAACTGAGCAACCCAGGCACCCTCAACTGCATTTCTTAAATGAATGATCTTGTCTAACTAGAACATCCTCCATAATGGGCATTGCAATATGTACTGTTTTTAGTAAGATTTTGCCATTTTTGTAGATATTTATAGCTTTTGGGACTATATAGTTCTTAGACAAAATAAGCAGGTATGCTGGAAGGTGGTATACTTGATTCTTTGGACTTTAAGTATCTATCTATCTATCTATGCCTTTGGCTCTCTTGGATATAACACCTCATAAGGTTATGGCACTGGGCTAGAAACTGTGTGATGTTTTACAATGTACCTCATTGTATGTAAATTTTCTTGAGGCTAGTGGATAATCCAGTGTCAACCTAAGGCATTCCGTGACCAACTTATCCTAACACAGGAGTCTTCCAGTTAGGTGGCAAGTACTCTCACAGCTTTTAAGTACTTGATCTGTGCCTGCCAATATTGTGACTGCTTCTAAGATTCCCACTAGCAATAGCCTTTATCTACACAAAACAAGACAAACATGTGCACCTTAATATGGTGGTAATAACCAAGAGATGTTAATGCATTCTTGCTGATAGAAGGACCTTCCCACCTTGGAAGTTAGAACAGAGGAAGGATTAAACGAGCATACCTCAACAAATGGGCGCTGTGGATGGGGGGCTCCGCATGAACGGGTAACCATGAACTCCTATCAGCAGTTCCCACCTGGATCTTAGGAGAGAATCAAGGGCTGAGGGTTTCCATCAATTACATGATAATTGCACCCTGAACTACCAGCAGCTCCCAATGTGGAACTGACCAGAAAGCCAATTAGATCTTGATGCAAAAACAATAGAGCTCAGAACTGAGAGGAACTTACTCATGGCTATCAGAAACAGAGAGAAAGACAGAACTCAGAAGGATCTGTAGTACCATTCCTGTGTTTCTCATAGTCTCTGAATGCTACCAGACGTTGACTTTGGATTTCATCTCTGCCACCAAATCTGTTTTAAAAAAAATTCAATTGTATGAATTTAAAGATTTGACTGACCTATTTCGATGATTCATTGATTCATGAATTGGACAACATTCCATGTAGCAAATAGAAAGGAGCTCCAAGGAGCTTTACAAAATGGGAGGCTTTTATACGCAGAAGGAGAAAAAGAGTAGATTATTTCAGGCAAGGTCACATGATATTTCATTGTAGTTTTGATTTGTATTTCCCTGATGATGAGTGATGTTGAGCATCTTTTTATGTATCTGTTAGTCATCTGGATATCATCTTTGGAAAAATGCCTATTCATGTCTTCTGCCCATTTCTTAACTGGATTATTTGTTTTTTGGGTGTTGGGTTTGCTAAATTCTTTATAGATTTTTGGATACAACCCTTTATCAGATATGAAATATGACCTTTTTTTTTTGTGCAGAACACTTTCTTTCCCCCATACCTCCTCTCATGACTGTTTAAGACAAAGGTTAATATCTGTAATGTATTGAATTATATTAACTGTGTGCCAGAAAATCCAAAATAATCTTAGCATTAAAAAGTAGAAGTTGGGGCACCTGGATGGCTCAGTTGGTTGAGCATCCAACTTTAGCTCAGGTCATGATCTCAGAGTTCACGAATTCAAGTCCCACATTGGGCTCTCTGCAGTCAGTGTGGAGCCTGCGTCAGATCCTCTGTCTCCCTCTACCTCTGCCCCTTCCCTGTTCAGGAGCTCTCTCTCTCTCTCTCTCTCAAAAAATAAACATTTTTTTTTAAGTAGAAGGTTATTTCTCACATAAATGAATTCTAGATATTTGAGGTCTAATAGCTATGCCTTCTCTGTAATTACCAGGGGTTCAGGCTCCTAGTTTGTTAATATTTGGCGTCCATCTTGTGGTTAAAGATGGCTGCTCCAGTTTCAGCCATTATACTCAAATTCTAACCCACAGAAGAAAGAGGTGAAGAATGGTATGCCTCTTTTCTTTAAAACATTTCTCTGACTTGGCACACACCATTTCCCATTGGCCAGAATTTAGTCACATGGCCATGCCTGGTGTCATGGAACACTGGACAACGTAGTCTTTATTGTTGATGACCAAACACTAAGGAGATAACAGATATTGGAGGAAACAAGCAGTTCCTGCCACTGTGCTTCTCCTCTGTTCTCTCTTATATCATATATCCTCCTATCTTGCCCACTTCCAGGGTAAATGACTTGGCCTGATTTGCCCTGGACTTTGCTAATATTTGCACTGAAAGTTCTAGGTCCCAGGAACCACCTATCATTCCCCAGTCCACAGCCATGTATAAGCAAACTGGGATGATAGTCACCCTATGTCATCTCTGCCTTGGATCTTATTAAATCACAAGCTCCTTGAGGAATAGACCAGTGTCTGCTTTACTGTCACATTCTCAGTACCCAGCACAGTGCTCCACACATAGTATGCACTCAATAAATAGCAAATATTTACATTGTGCCTTTTATGTTCCAGAACTGTTCTAAGTTCTTTACATATGTATCATGAGTTGAATTGTGTCACTCACCTCCACCTAATTCCTGTGTTAAAGTCCCACTACCTCCAGAATGTGACCTTATTTGCTCACAGAGTAGCTACAGATATACTTATTTAAGATGAGGTCATACTGGTATAGGGTGAGCCTCTAATCCAATAAGACTGGTGTCCTTATAAAAAGGTGAAGTTCAGGGGCGCCTGGGTGGCTCAGTCGGTTAAGCGTCTGACTTCAGCTCAGGTCATGATCTTGCAGTTTGTGAGTTCGAGCCCTGCGTCAGGCTCTGTGCTGACAAGTTGGAGCCTGGAGCCTGCTTCGAATTCTATGTCTCCCTTTCTCTCCCTGCCCCTCCCTTGCTCATGCTCTGTCTCTGTCTCTGTCTCTGTCTCTGTCTCTCTCTCTCTGTCTGTCTCTCTCTCCCTCAAAAATAAATAAATAAACTTTTTACAAAAAGGTGAAAATTGGACACAGAGATATGTGTCCAATGCACACAGGGAGACCACCATGTAAAGACTAGAGTTATACAGCCACAAGCCAAGGAACTACATGAAGCATGGGGAGATGCCTGGAATAGATAGTTCCCTAGAACCTTCAGACAGGGTTCAGCCCTCCCAACACATTCATCTTGGACTTCTAGACTCCAGAACAGTGAGACAATAAATTTCTGTTGTCTAAGCCACTCAGTTTATGGTAGTTTATTATGGCAGCCTCAACAAATATTAACTCACTTTAATCCTCACAAGTCTCTTGTGAGATAGCCATTATTATTGTCCCTATTTTACAGAGGAGGAAACTGAGGCACACAACAATTAAGAAAACCAAAGAAATTGCCAAGGAAAAATAAAGTGAAAGATATGGACAAACTGAAAGAAAGGAGGGAGGAAGGAAAGAAGAAATTTTTGAGAAGTTAAAATGTAGACAGGAATAAAGACAATGAAGTGGTGAAGGAAAAGGATTGCAATTTCACTTGGCCGAAGGCTATTAGAAGCTCTAGGTCACTGTATATAAAGCACTAACATTTCTCTTTTTCAGATGTGTCAAGAATTTGAATAAAAATGTCCTTCTGTCAGGAAATGAACTCTCATTTTTGACACTTTCATGTATTTTATTATGTTTTGAACCTGAAGCTACAGCTCCTGAGAGCCCTGGTCTTGATTTTGCAATATAGGCTTCATTTTTATTTGAAGAGAGGGACTAATAATAATCGCTTGTTCCATGAATGTGACTTTGAGAGATTTGGATTTTATGCCCACATGCTTTATGGATTTGTTTTTGATGGATGCAATAGTACTTTAAAAAAAAAAAAAGTACTCTTCTTACTCTAGTTTCTTACTCTAGTTTCATACATACTTACACACACACATATGTATATGTATGTGTGTATATATACATGTATGCATGTGTGTATATATGTATATATATGTATGCATGTGTGTATGTACGTATAGAGGTATATGTACATGTATTCCCGTGAAGAAAGCCATAGCTGAAGTGCAAAGTTGGAGGCTGTACCCTATGAAGAGGGGGATTAACCCATAAAAATGCAGTATACACATTATATCAGAGATCTTTCTTTTGGCGGTGCTATGTCTCCAATCAGAAGAATATGTGGGTCTGGAAATGAGGGGATGGGAACAGGAGCGGCCTCACTTACCATCATTCCCAACAATCTACTGAGTTATGCTTCTTGGGCTCTATAGGATTAGAGGTACTGGTTGTCATTAGAGGCATGCTTTCACCAGAGGCTACAACAAGGGTCCAATTGAATTACAAACTATGACTATCATCTGGGCACTTTGAGCCCCTTGTGGCCAGAGGCCAGCAGGTGAGAATAGTGACCACTGTGGCAGGGAGAATTAACTCCGATCAACAGCGGGAGGTAAGGCTGAATTTACATAATGGGAACAGAGAGGCTTATGTTCAGAACTCAGATGACCCACTTGGTCATCTTCTTGGTTCTCCTTTGGTCAACTGTAATTGTGAACAGACAAGTGAAACAACCCCAGACTGAGAAGGATATGATTCCTAGGGGCTAAGACAACCTGATCATGAAAGGTTGGTAAGCCACCAAGACCAGCAGAGGTGGTAGCCGAGGGAAAGAGGGATCTAGAATGGATAGTGGAGAAGAGAGGCTAGGACAGCTAGTGCAGGCCCTAAGACCAAGTGCAGTGACGGTGGTTAACCTGAGCTACTCCTGCATGTGGATGGAGAAGTAGATTTGCATGGGACAAGGATTGAACCATGGCAGACACAGAGAGGTGCTGCTCCCTTCCAGAAAGCTCTTGCTGCCCACGTATGAAGAAGTGGTAAGCTGACAGCCTCTGGTTGGTAGCTTCTTCAGTGTCTGCCTCAGCTTCCAAGCAGCCTTAGCTAGTGACTGAGCAAGGGTCTGTTCATTTACATGCCTGGACCAGCAGAGGCTTTGTCAGGTCTGTGTAGTGGTTCCCTTTGTTCAGTATTTGTCTCCTTTCTCCTTTTCACAGATGTTCCTCTCAAATAAATTTCTTGCACCTCTAATTCTATTTCAGTGACTGATTGCAGAGGATCCCAAACCAGCACATGCTGCATGACAAACCACCACCAAACCTCAGCAACGTGAAACATTAAGCATGTCTTACTGCTTATGAGGTTACAGGCCAGCCGGGCAAGTTTTGGTCTGAGGTCACTTATGTGTTTGCAGTCAGCTGGTGCACAGATAGGCAGCTCTGCCGGTTGCAATTGGCTTCTGTCTCAGCTTTGGGGGTTGTTGGCTATGGGCTGGTCGAGGTGGCTTCCACTGGGACAACTGGTCTTTCCCTCACATAGCATCTTGTTCCCTGGTCCTCTCACCTCGGCTTGCTCACATGGTGGTAAAAGGCTCTCGAGAGAGCAAGCTGAAGCAAGCGGGGCCTCTTGAGGACGTGGAAGTCACACACTGTCATTTTTGCCATATTCTTTTGGCCAGAGCATATCTGAAAGCCGGCCCAACTTCATTGGGTAGGGAACCACATCTTGCTGAAGGGGATACAAAGTCACATTGTAAAGTATAGGAAGAGGGACACATAAAGAAATGGGGCCATTTCCACAAGCTATCTATCACTAGGAGAATGCACTAGAAAACAGAAACTATAGCTACCGCAGTTTACTACACTTTGCTTTTTAATTCTTTTAATATAAGGAAAAGCAGACAGAAAATGTGGAGAATACGGTTAACACTCACTAAATTTTTTTTTTTAACGTTTATTTATTTTTGAGACAGAGAGAGACAGAGCATGAATGGGGGAGGGTCAGAGAGAGGGAGACACAGAATCTGAAACAGGCTCCAGGCTCTGAGCTGTCAGCACAGATCCCGACGCGGGGCTCGAACTCACGGACCGCGAGATCATGAGTCGTTCACTCAACCAACTGAGCCACCCAGGCACCCCCAGTTAACACTCATTAAATCACCATCATACTTTAATGAATCTTAAAATTCTGTCATAGTTGGTTCGGATATTTTAAGAAACAAACTTTGAAGATACTATATACCTCTGTCCATCCTTGCTTTTTCTTTTTTGAGGTCTTCCGCTATAAATTTTAAATTCCAAATACTTACTTTTTATTTAAGTTAAAGGCCTTGAGACTCATGCCTTCTGGTGACTCAGCAGGAAAAATGAATTATGAAAAGGAATTCTATTCATTCAGTCATTAAACAAACATTTATTATGTCTTCTATTGGCCAAGCACTGTGCTACATATGTATTGATATAGTATATTCTTACTTTTTGGTAGCATTCTATTCAATACACCGTTTTGTTACAGGCTATATATCTAAAGTGAGAAGTAAAGAACATTTCCTTTATAATTGGGGCTCTTTTTCAATACCTTTTACAAAAAAAAAAAAATTAATACCTTAAAGCTTTGATGGTGAATCGTGTTAAGTCTGTAAATTTGCATTCCAAGTTTCTTAACATTTTCCCTCTATGGGTTTGGCTCTTGTGTCACTTGGGTGAGTAGAATGTTTCGGCATGTTTATTTAGTTGCTAGCTGGCCACGCCTTTGGTTTTCTTT
Organism: Herpailurus yagouaroundi; assembly: GCF_014898765.1. Classification (NCBI taxonomy): domain Eukaryota; kingdom Metazoa; phylum Chordata; class Mammalia; order Carnivora; family Felidae; genus Herpailurus; species Herpailurus yagouaroundi. The sequence continues at coordinate 38,315,704 of NW_024412376.1, forward strand.
TATATGATTAAATTGTTATTACTTGTAACTCCCATCTGGTTTCTCTACTTTAAAATGATGACTTCAGAGTGCAGTGCTCTCACTGGTCCTTATTTTCTGTGCTTTTATGGTGATATATATATATTTATATTTATACATAGACATTTAAATAACAGCCTTATTGACATAAAATTTACATATCATAAAATTTATCCCTTAGTACATTCACAGAGTTGTGCAACCATTGGCACTATCTGATTTTATGGTATTATCCTGACCTCAAAAAGAAATCCTGTACCTATTAGCTGCAACTCCCCTTTCTCCTCTGCCCTCGCAGCTCTGATCTACTTTCTGTCTCTATGGCTTAACCTACTGTGGACATTTCATGTAAACAGAATAATACATCACAGCAGTCTTTTGTCTCTGTCTTCTTTAACCTAGCACAATGTTTTCGAGGTTCATCCATGTTGTAGCATGTAGCAGTACTTCATTCATTTTTATGGCTAAATAATACTGCATTGTATGGGTATTCCACATTTTCTTTGTCCATTCACTAATTGATGAATATTTAGTTGTATTCACTTTTGGGCTATTATGAAGAACGCCACTATGAGCATTCATGAACAATATTTTGTATGGATGTGTTTTCATTTCTTTGGGGCATATACCTACAAATAGAATTGCTACATTAAGTGGTAGCCCTAGGGGCACCTGGGCAGCTCAGTAGGTTACGCATCTGATTTTGGCTCAGGTCATAATCTCGTGGTTTGTGAGTTCAAGCTCCACATTGGGCTGTCTGCTGTCGGCACAGAGCCTCTGTCTCCCTCTCTCTGCTCCTCCCTCACATGCACGAGCGCACACATTTTTTTTCTCTCTCTCTCTCTCAAAGGTAAATAAACACTTAAAAAAAGGTAACTCTATGTTTAACTTTTTGAGGAACTGCCAATTTGTTTTTGAAAGTGGCTGCACCATTTTACATTCCTGCCACCTATGTATGAGGGTTGTAATATCTCCACATTCTTATCAACACTTATTATTATCTATATTTTTATCTTAGCCATCCTAGGAGGTGTGAAGTAATGTTTCATCAAGATTTTGACTTACAATTCCCTAATTACTATTGACGTTGAACATCTTTCATGTTCTTATTGGCCATTTGTGTATCTTCTTTGGAGTATATCCATCTTTAAATTGAGCTAATTTTTAAAAACTGTTTGAGTTGTAAGTTTTTATATATTCTTTTTTAAAATGTTTATTTATTTTTGAAAGAGAGAGGGAGGGAGGGAGGTGTGAATGGGGGAGGGGCAGAGAGAGGGAGACACAGAATCGAAGCAGGCTCCAGGCTCTGAGCTGTCAGCACAGAGCCTGATGCAGGGCTTGAACCCATGAACCCCAAGATCATGACCTGAGCTGAAGTCAGATGCTTAACTGACTGAGCTACCTAGGTACCCCTAGTTCTTTATATATTCTGAATATAAGAATATATTTCCTTTCCGTTGTAATATAATTCTTTTCTGTTGAATTACCTTGGCACCCTTATCTCAGATCATATCTTTACTATAGAATTTACCAAATTTTGCCTTGTTTTGTAGTCAACTGGATGAATCTTTATCTGTCATTGGGGAATAGGGAATATGTTTTGTTCATTTAAAATGAGAAAACCGGGGTGCTTGGCTGGCTCAGTTGGTGGAGCATGTGATTTCTCCATCTCAGGGCCATGAGTTTGGCCCCATGTTGAGCATGGAGCCTATTCTAAAAAAATGGTTAAGGGGTAGCTGGGTGGCTCAGTCGGTTGGGTGGCCGACTTCCGGCTCAGGTCATGATCTCACAGCTTGTGAGTTCTAGCCCCGCGTGGGGCTCTGTGCTGATGGCTCAGCGCCTGGAGCCTGCTTCAGATTCTGTGTCTCCCTCTCTCTCTGCTCCTCCCCCATGCACACCCTGTCTCTCTCAAAAATAAATAAACATTAAAAAAAATGATTAAGAGAGTAAATTTTATGTTAAAAAATAAAAATAAATAAAATGACAACACCTGTATGAAAAAACTTACCATAGGGCCTGAAAGTAAATATTTCTTTCTCTCTTTTGAGTCTCCCCAGAGCACTTAGTGTGGTATTTGGCACACGCTGGCTCTCACAAATGTTTGCTGGATGTCAAGTGCACTCTGAAAGAAGGATGTGGGTTCCTGAGGGTCTGATTGGATGGGAGATCCAGAACACATTCAGGCCTTTTCAAACTAAGAATCTGAGTCACATCAGAGACTGACTCCCAAGAGTTTAGTGAAGCTGTATTGTTGTCAGAGTAGGGGCCTCCAAGTGATTCTTAATCCTTGAAGGTAAGTGAGAAGCAGGCTTTCACTCAAAGTGAACCCAAACACTGACAACAACCCGACAGGCCCAGAAATTTTTTTTTTCCTAGTTTAATTTCAAATTCTTAAGGTGTCTACTTATTTAACTGCTTATGCAATAATAAAATTTTTACTTGTGGATTTGACCTCAATTCCACGAAATCGATTGTGGTTCTTATCAGCCTAAAAGCAGATTTTCTCAGGCAGCAACAACTACTATTGAAAAGGCAAAGAAAGAGACAGCGCTCAGCTATGGCAAGCAATTCTATTTTCAGTGACCCTTTTCTCCCTTTCTTTTTCTCTCTCACATGCTGAACATCACAAACTCTCACAATCTCTCAGAAATAGAGCAAGAGGCTGGAGATAAAGCCCTGTTTATTCCACCAGGGAGTTTCCTACCAGTTCATGTCGAGGCAACGTACCTGCTTGTCGCTTGGGTTTCTTTTTCTGAGATTCCAGGATCTGCCCCTCTCTTTGAAAATGTGTGTACGTGCAAGTCCTGAACCTAAGATGTGTACTATACAGAGATACACACAATACGTTTCTTACACAGTTCTTTTCATCTTTCAAAAACGTTCACAGGGGTAGGTCTGGCAGCTAAGTGCTTCAAATTAGTTTCTGACTCCAGCACCAGTGCTCCTGACACCTCACCAAATCACCTCCCAACAAATAATCAGGTACATGGCTCTTAAAGCCATTTTCTTCCAGGGATTGTGGTCACTTCCCAACTCTAAGATAACTAGAATCCAGTGAGGCTGGGATTAAAAAAAAAAAATCTTTTAAATTAGGCTCTATATTTTAGAGCAGTTTTAGGTTTATAGCAAAATTGAGCTGAAGACTGAGATTTCACTCCCCTAGGCACAGCCTCCCTCATCATCAACATCCCCAGAGAGAGATCCATTTGTTACAATTGAGGAACCTACACTGACACATCATAATCACCCAAAGCCCACGGTTTACATCGGGATTCACTGGGTGTTGCACGCGTATGAGTTTGGACAAATATATTGATATGTATTCACCATTACAATATCATACAGAATCATTTCACTGCCCTAAAAATCCTCTGTGTTCTGGAGAGGCTCCATTTAAAAAGGTGAAAAGAGAGGAAAAGAAAAAAGCGTGCAGCTCATAGGCTTGAGAGTTTGCTCAAGCAAAACTTGTTCCCGAGTTCAGGGCTCCCAGCGGACCGGTCTCTCCACGTCCAGCCCCGGGAAGGTTCTTCTTCTGTTGTTGTTGTTGTGGCTGCTGCTGTTGTTGTTGTTGTTGTTGAAGGTTCTTCTTCTGTTGTTGTTGTTGTTGTTGTTCTTCTTCTTCTTCCTCCTCCTCCTCCTCCGCCGCCTCCGCCTCTCCCTCCTCCCCCTCCTCGCCCTCCCCCTCCCCCTACTTTGTTTAAGTGTCTAGCAAATGGGTTTCCTGTTGACACCGGGATGTTGTGAAAAGGCAGGAAGAGGCCACGCCACCTCCTCTTTTCCCCTTCCTATCCTATTTATGTATTTTGTACACGTTTGTTTTGGTCGAGCAGGCGGTTCCAGCGTGTGGCTATGGGGCGGTCCCAGAGGCGGTAACCCCTCCCCGAGGAGGCGAGGCCCGGCCACAACCCGCCCCATCCCGGCTCCAACTCTGCGGGGCGGGGAAGGGAAGGAGGAAGGGGGAAGAGAGTGGGAGAGAGAAAGCTGGGAGAAGGAAGCCGCCGGTGCGCCGCGAGGAGGCGGGGAAACCGGCTGGAGCTCGGCCGCTCCCCCGCGGGCTGCAGGTGGAGTCCGCAGAGGTGGTAGCCGCCGCCGCCGCCGCCTCCCCCGGGGCCCGAGGGCGCTGGCGTGCAGCGCCGGGTGCTCGCGGACCCAGCACCAAGGCCCACGGCTCGCTCGCCGTTCCGGGGCTGCGTCTCCGCGCCTCGTCCATGGCTGAGGGCCGGCGGCGGGAGGACGAGGAGGAAGAGCTGCGCGAGCGCCGCGAGCTCGGGGGCCCGCGCCGCGCCCGGGGCCGTGCGCTGTCCGGCCACTCGGCCGCAGGTGAGGGGCGCGGGGAGCGCGAGGGGGCGCGGAGTAGCGGGGGACGGGCGCCCCGGGGCCGCGCGGGTCCTGCCCGGGACTGCGGCGGCTCCCTCACCCGCCCGGTTGGGGCGGGCTCCTTTAACTGCGCGGCGAGACGCAGGGAGAGTAGTGTGGCTTTTCCATCCTCATCCTCACTTGCGGGCCGAGCCCGAGGAAATTCAAACTGATCTCTCTACCTGCTAGTGGTCCCGGAGCCGAAACTACAGGTGTTTCGTACGCAGTAAATCAGGAGCTCCTGATTTTGGGCCCGGGTGATTACTTATCTCTAGATGAGTCAGAAGCCGGCGAAGAATTCTCTGGGTCTGGCAGTCTCGGGGGACGACACCCCTCCCGTCGGGTTTGCCTGCGCTGCGGCTACCTGGTCGAACCACGTGCTGATAGTCTGGGCTGGTTTCCTGTCTCCTGAACTTCGGACCTTTGATTATTCCCTACCCCCCACCGCCCGAGCTCACCATAATCTCTATAGCATTTGCTTTTGAGTTTTTAGGTGAGCCCCCAACCAGTCCAGGAGGTAGCCTGCCAAAAGGCAGTTCATTTGGACTGAGACTCGTTGCTGAGTCTATAGTTACTTTTGTGGGTTTTTAAAATGTTTTTTGGGTGCACGAAGGCGGCTCGGATCGATAGTTTGGAACTTAAGTGGTGGAGTGAATGTGTGGATCCACACCCCTTCCCTCTTCCTGGGGCAGTTTTTCAGTCAAACATAGTGGAGAGGAAGTTCTTTGGCCTTTGGCTTCAACTGGATAAGCCATGTATCTACAAACTAGAGTGACAACAATCCTAGGGAGCTGACAACAAGAGGGAGATAGAGAAGTGAGAAGGATTCAGATGAGAACGATTCATTAAAGCCTCTTTGGAAATTGGAACCTAGTAAACATTCCACCAAGTCATGGGGAAGCTTTTCTGTGTGGCTCCCTTAGCCTGAAAGTTGGAGAATTAGAAGATAACAGGTCTGTGAGGAAACAATGAGGGATAGAAGGGGTGAAAGGAGAGAATTTGATGGAACATAAATTGTCAATTTGATGCTCTTGGTAGGAGCTTGGAACCTTAAAAATAATTCTTTATGCCCATCACTAGGATTTTCCATCAAAATAAGGCATTTGATTTTATGCATGAATACCAGTTGTTTTGAAAACAATTGATAGTTTTGTTTAGTATAATCCAGACTAATGAAATAATGGGTAATTGCTGGATATGAATTAATATTTCTTGCGAGAATACAATGAAAAAACTTTACAAAGATGGACCTCTGTTGAATTGCTGATTTAAACAGCGTAGGCTGCCTTCGATTCCTACTACTTCCTTCACCAAAACGCTTCACTTTGTCTCAAAATGGACTGTATTGTGAAGAGCTGTAAAGGATGTTGGAGGTCAGACTAGATATGCTCCAGATATGTGTTCATCATTTAGTTGCAATATGTGTATTTATTCCAAGGCTGGCAGAAGCTTTTCTAGATTCTGTGGTAATACTTTGCTACGCTTTCACTCAGAAATTGGTGTTTGCAGTTTCTAACCACGTAATATGCCTTGACTCCATTAAGGGGTGAAGGACAGATTATAGAGTGGGCAGAGGGTTAAACTTGCAACATTTGGTCTTCTTTTTTCCGGATACATTATTTAGTAGTTCACATTTCTTTAGAGGCTGTCCTCCTCTTTCCCCTCATTAGTTAACTGTGTTTTTCAGACACCATCGCATTCCTTACCAAGCTTGGGCATTTGTTAGTTACAGTTGTGCTAGATGTTGTTCTCTATCCAAGTGAGAGTGTGAACTGACCCAGAAGTTTAATGTTTCTTCTGCTTAACATCTGTTTTTCTAATCTTTCACCTCTCCAGTTCTCAGACTTCCTCCCTCCCCCACCATTTTACAATCTAGATTTTTTCTTTGATCTCACATAACTTGACACCATACATTTGGGGTTTATGGACTTAAGGGAGTCTGTGAACTCCTTCTTTCCCTGCTAAACTTAGGTGTGGTTGTGAAGGTGTGTTTATTTACTTTTGCAATGTACATTCAGAAGAGCATATAAAACCTGTAAATTATAAAGTGAAACTCCTGTAACCTGTGCCCAAGTCAAGAAATAGAATATTGTCAGTTCCTTAGAAGCAGATCTGATCCCTCCTGGTCCTGGTCCCTTCCTTCCCCTTGAGGGAACGAACTTAAATTTTGACTTTTGCGATTATTGTTTCCTTGCTTTTCTGTATGGTCTTACCTGTATGCATATACATACACATATGTATTTCTATACAATGTTGGTTTACTTATTTTAAAACTTCATATGACTAATGGGGCGCCTGGGTGGCTCCGACTTCCGCTCAGGTCATGATTTCCTGGGTTTGTGAGTTCAAGCCCCGGGTCGGGCTCTGTGCTGACAGCTCAGCCTGGAGCCTGCTCTGGATTCTGTGTGTCTCCCTCTTTCTCTGCCCCTTCCCTGCTTGTGCTCTGTCTCTCTCAAAAAATAAACATTGAAAAAAAAAACCTGCATATGAGTGGAACCATCCGATATGTATTCTTTAGTGTTACACTCTTTTCACTCAATACTGTTTGTGAGATTTATTCATATTGTTATGTGCACTTGTAGTTTATTTTCACTGCATAAATATATCCTGGTTTTGTCTGTCATTTTTATTGATTTGTTGGAGTTCTGACTCAAGGAATCTCAACTTTTGTTTGTTGCATGTGTTGCAAATGTCTTCTTCCACTCTGCAAGCTTATTTTTAAAGTTTTCATTATACTTTCTTTTGATGTGGAAATTCTTAATTTTAATGCAGATGTATTTATGAATCTTTCTCTTAACTGTTAGTGGCCTTCTTCCCTCTCTGTCACCCTTGGTTAAGAATGCTTTCTTGGGGCGCCTGGGTGGCACAGTCGGTTAAGCGTCCGACTTCAGCCAGGTCACGATCTCGCGGTTCGTGAGTTCGAGCCCCGCGTCGGGCTCTGGGCTGATGGCTCAGAGCCTGGAACCTGTTTCCGATTCTGTGTCTCCCTCTCTCTCTGTCCCTCCCCCCGCTCATGCTTTGTCTCTCTCTGTCCCAAAAATAAATAAACGTTGAAAAAAAATTAAAAAAAAAAAAAAAAGAATGCTTTCTCTACCCCTAGGTCATGAAGATATTCTCCTAATCTCCTGCATTTCTTAAAAGTCTTAAAGCTTTCTTCAGACTCTCAAATGAGTCTGAGACCCTCCGGCTGACCTCCAGCATTTTTATATTGTTTCTCAAAAGGGCAGAGAATGCAAAATTCGTTGACCTCCCCTAATCACCAGGAAGAGTGGTAGGAATTTAGTAGGGTTTAATAAATACTAAATATATTTATTCTTTCCGTATGTTGATGTCTTTATGGTAAACTCTGGCAGGATTGGGGCATCTGGGTGACTCAGTTAAGCCTCCCGTTTGGCTTAGGTCATGATCCCAAAGTTCGTGAGTTCAAGCCCCAAGTCGGGCTTGCTACTGTCAGCACAGAGCCCACTTGGGATCCTCTGTCTCCTTTTCTCTCTGCCTCTCCCTCACTCACTCTTGCTGTCTCTCTCAAAAAATAAAAAAAAAAAAATAAATAAACCTTTAAAAAAAAAAAAAGGAAACTGGGGCGCCTCAGTGGCTCAGTTGGTTAAGCCTCTGACTTCAGGTCAGGTCATGATCTCGAAGTTCGTGAGTTTGAGCCCTGGGTTGGGCTCTGTGCTGACAGCTGGGAGCATGGAGCCTGCTTCAGATTCTGTGTCTCCCCCCATCTCTCTACCCTGCTCCTGCTCTCTCTCTCTCTCAAGAATAAATATTAAAAAAGAAAATTAAAAAGAAATTTATTTTAAGTCCCATGGAAACTGGCTACCTTTACATGTTGTTTAAAAATTCTGCATTCACGGGGTGCCTGGGTGGCTCAGTCTGTTGAGCATAGGACTCTTGATTTTGGCTTAAGTCTTGATCCCAGGGATCAAGCCCCGCATTGGGCTCCACACTGAACGTGCACCCTGCTTTAGATTCTTTCAAAAAAAAAAAAAAAAAGATTCTTTCTCTTTCCCTCTGCCCCTCTCCCCGGCTCGCGTGCATGTTTTCTCTCTCTCTCTCTCTCTCTCTCTCAAAAAATTAAACAAAAAAAAATCCTGTATTCACCAAGTTCTTTGAGAAGACCTGTGTAGTTATCACCATCAGTATAATATGTGCAAAATGGTGTAGAAAATACATGGAATACAAACATATTTATAAAATAGGCTCCCTGCTTTAAAAGGACGTGTCATAGAATTGGCAAAGGTAAAGCTGATACTTTATTTTTTGAAAATTCCAGCATAATTAATGTAGTGTTATATTAGTTTCAGGGGTACAATACAGTGATTCAGCAATTCTATACATTACTCCATGCTCATCAAGATAAGTGTACTCTTAATCCCCTTCGCCTGTTTCACCACCCTCCACCCATCTCCCCTGTGGTAACCACCAGTTTGTTCTCTGTATTTTGTTCTCTATATTTAAGAGTCTGTTTTGTTTGTTTGTCTCTTCTTTGTTCCTGTGTTTTGTTTCTTAAATTCCACACGAGTGAAATCATAGGTATATGTCTTTCTTTGACTTACATCCCTTAGCATTATAGTCTCTAGATCTACCCATCTCGTTGCAAATGGCAAGATTTCTTTCTTTTTTTATGACACAAAATTCTATTGTGTTTATATACCACATCTTCTTATCCATTCGTCTATCAATGGGCACTTGATGGTTGCTTCCATAATTCGGCTTTTGTAACTAATGCTGTAATAAACATAGGGGTGCATTTATCTTTTCAAATTAGTGTTTTGATATTCTTTGGGTAAATACCCTGTAGTGGAATTACTGAATATTATGGTTCAATTTTTAATTTTTTAAGGAACTTCCAGACTGTTTTCCACAGTGACTCCACCAGTTTGCATTCCCACCAACAGTGCAAGAGGGTTCCTTTTTCTCCACATCCTCACCAACACAACAATCTTGTGCTGTTGATTTTAGTCATTCTGACAGGTGTGAGGTGATCGCTCATTGTGGTTTAGATTTGCATTTCCCTGATATTTAGTGATGTTGAGCATCTTTTCAAATGTCTGTTGGCCATCTGTATGTCTTCTTTGGAGAATGTCTGGTTCATGTCTTCTGCCCATTTTTAATTGGGTTATTTGTGTTTTTGGTGTTGAGTTGTGTAAATTCTTTATATATTTTGAATCCTAACCCTTTGTCAGATGTGTCATTTGCAAATATCTTCTTCCAGTCAGTGGGTTGCCTTTTAATTTTGTTGTTTCTTCTGCTGTGCAGAAACTTTTTATTTTGTTGTAGTCCCAGTAGTTTTGGGGTTTGTTTTTTGTGTTTTATTTTTTTTGCTTTTGTTTCCCTTATTTAGGAGGCATATCTAAAAAAATGATGCTGTAGCCATTGTTGGAGAAATTCCTGCCTGTGCTCTCTTCTAGGATTTTTATGATTTCAGATCTCACATTTAGGTCTTTAATACATTTTGAGTTAATTTTTGTGTATAAGAAAGTGGTCTAGTTTCACTCTTTTGCATATAGCTGTCCAGTTTTCCCAAGACCATTTGTTGAACAGACTGCATATTCTTCCCTCTTTTGTTGTAGATTAATTGACCATATAATCATGGATTTATACTTGAGCTCTCTATTCTGTTCCATTGAGCCATATGTCTTTTTTTGTGCCAGTACCATACTGTTTTGATTACTATAGCTTTGGAGTGTATCTTGAAATCTGGGATTGTGGTACCTCCAGTTTTGTTTTCCTTTTCTTTTTCTTTTCCTTTTTAAGTTTATGTACTTATTTTGTAAATTTTTTTTTTCAAACGTTTATTTATTTTTGGGACAGAGAGAGACAGAGCATGAATGGGGGAGGGGCAGAGAGAGAGGGAGACACAGAATCGGAAACAGGCTCCAGGCTCTGAGCCATCAGCCCAGAGCCTGACGCGGGGCTCGAACTCAACGGACCGCGATATCGTGACCTGGCTGAAGTTGGACGCTTAACCGACTGCACCACCCAGGTGCCCCTAAGTTTATGTACTTATTTTGAGAGAGAAAGAGTACAAGTGGGGAAGGGACAGAGAGAGAAGAAGAGAGAATCCCAAGCGGGCTCGATCTGGGGCTCAATCTCATGAAGTGTGAGATCATGACCTGAACCGATACCAAAAGTCAGACCCTTAACTGACTGAGACACCCAGGTGCCCCTCATTTTTCTTTTTCAAGATTGGTTTGGTTATTTGGGTTTTTGGTGTATCCATACAAATTTTAGGATTATTTGTTTTAGTTCTGTGAAAAATGCTCTTGGTATTTTGATAGGGATTGCATTAAAATACTGTAGATTGCTTTGGGTCCTATGGAAATTTTAACAATGTTTGTTCTTCCAGTCTGTGAGCATGGAATAACTTTCTATTTATTTGTGTCATCTTCAATTTCTTTCATCAGTGTTTTATAGTTTTTAGAGTACAGGTTCTTCACCTCTTTCGTTTAAGTTTATTCCTAGATATTTTATTATTTTTGGTGTAATTGTTAATAGGAATGTTTTCTTAATTTCTCTTTCTTCTGTTTCATTATTAGTGTGCAGAAATGCAACAGATTCCTGTATATTGATTTTTTTTTAACGTTCATTTTTTGAGAGAGAGCGTGCATGTGCATATGAGTGATGGAGGGGCAGAGTGAGAGGGAAACACACAATTGAAGCAGGCTCCAGGCTGTGAGCTATCAGGACAGAGCCGGATGCAGGGCTCAAGCTCAGGAATCGAATCAGGAGATCATGACCTGAGCCGAAGTCGGACACTTAACCGACTGAGCACCACCAGGTGCCCTTTCTGTATGTTGATTTTGTAACTTGCAACCTTACTGAATTCATTTATCAGTTCTAGTTGTTTTTGGGTGGAGTCTTTAGGGTTTTCTATATGTATAGCATTATGTCATTTGCAAATAGTTTTTTTCTTCCTTACCAATTTGGAAGCCTTATTTCTTCTTGTCTGATTGCTGTGGCTTGGACTTCTAGCACTATGTTGAATAAAAGTGGAGAGTGGACATCCTTATCTTGTTCCCGATACTAAGGAAAAAGCTCTGTTTTTCCCCATTGAGTATGATGTTAGCTGTGGATTTTTCATAATATGGGCTTTATTATGTTGAGGTATATTCCCTCTATCCCTACTTTGTTGAGGGTTTTTATCAAGAATGGATGTTGTACTTTGTAGAATGTTTTTTCTGCATCTATTGAAATGATAATATGATTAAAAAATTTTTTTTTAATGTTTTATTTATTTTTGAGACAGAAAGAGACAGAGCATGAACGGGGGAGGGTCAGAGAGAGGGAGACACAGAATCTGGAACAGGCTCCAGGCTCTGAGCTGTCAGCACAGAGCCCGACGCGGGGCTCAAACTCATGGACCGCGAGATTATGACCTGAGCCGAAGTTGGCCACTTAACCGACTGAGCCACCCAGGCACGCCAATGATTATGTGATTTTTATCTTTTCTCTTGTTGATGTATCATATTGATTGATTTGTGAATATTGAACCACCCTTGCATCCCAGGAATAAATCCCACCTGATCATGGTGAATGATATTTTTAAATTTATTGTTAGATTTGGTTTGCTAATATTTTGTTGAGGATTTTTACATCTATGTTCATTAGAGATATTGGCTTGTAGTTCTTTTTCTTCTTCTTTTTTTTTGTAGTGTCTTTGATTTTGGTATCAGGGTAATGTAATGCTGGTCTCACAGAATGAATCTGGAGGTTTTCCTTCCTCTTCTGTTTTTTGGGATAGTTTGAGAATAGGTGTTAACTCCTCTTTAAATGTTTGGTAGAATTCTCTTGGGAAGCCATCTGGTCCTGGACTTTTGTTTGTTGGGAGTTTTTTGATTACTGATTTAATTTCATTGCTAGTAATCAGTCTATTCAAATTTTCTGTTTGAATTTCTATTTCTTCCTTCAGTTTTGGGAAGTTTTAGGTTTCTAGGAATTTATCCATGTCTTCTAGGCTAATACACTTTAATGAAGATAAATAAGAACATAAAGTAGTGCATGGTGACTACCAAGTGGAGTTTAGCAAAAGAACTAAACTGTTAAGGTTAATTTTTTAGTTTACCTCTCACTGTGACCTTGGACAAGTTACCTAACCTCTCTGTGCTTTCATTCTTTATTTGTAAATTGGGAATATTAATAACACCTATTGCATAGGGTTTGAGGATTAAATGAGTTACCATAGATAATACCCTTAAAACGTGGGTACACGCATAGTAAATACCTATAAAGTTATTAGCGTTTATTTATGTATACTTTTGTTATTACTGGTAAAATACTGACACATAGCTGTGTCCGCATTTTTCTTTATTTGGGAGAAGTTATGGGGTTTCGGGCTGGTGGAGAAAAGGGAGGTAAATCTGCATATTCACCATTTCATAACCTAATGATTATGTTGCTTTGCTTTGGGGTTCATTCATCTTTTAGAAATATACCAATTTTACAAGATTGAGCCTAGTTCCTCATTTGGCTTTCCTTGCCCCATACAGACTTATTTTAACATGGCTTGTAGTGACTTTTACACAGTGATTTCAGCAAATCAGAGGTAAGTTGGTGATCTTATATGCTTTTTTTTCTTCTTCATTTTTTTTTTTAATGTTTATTTTTGAGAGAGAGAGAGAGAGAGAGAGGGAGAGAGAGACAGCACAAGCAGGGGAGGGGCAGAGAGAGAGAGGGAGGGAGAGATACAGGCAGAGAGACACAGAATCTGAAATAGGTCCAGATTGTGAGCTATGAGCAAAGAGCCTGATGCGGGGTTCCAACTCACTAACCGTGAGATCATGACCTGAGCCGAAGTTAGACGCTTAACCGGTTGAGCCGCCCAGGCGCCCTATCCTATTTTTAATCAGGGTGCATCTCTTTATTTATTTATTTTTTCAGTTTTGACACTATTCATCCAGTGCTTCTAATTTCATTGGCACATTATATTTTGGGGGCAACATACCGTTTTCCCTTAGATAATTTCTGCTTTGCATTCAATGGTACTTTGAAACTAATCCTCTGAACACTTGGGTTTTAATCAAGTCTCTCTCGATTAGCTTTAGCCTCTAGCAGTTTATATGTCTCTCTGGGCCTTGGTTTTTGCTTTATTAATTGAAAGGATGAGGCTTCCACTTTTAACATTTTATGATTTTAGGAGATGAGAAGAAAAAATAGCTTCTGACTTGGTGTATAGAAGTTTGCCGATGTGCAAGATAAGATCTTGTGGAGGTTTCTCTGGGTTCCTTGTGAACTGCGTTTTTGATGAGGGAGGAGCCAAAAATGCAAAGCTCAAAACATTGCCTCACTTGGGGAGACCAGTTATAGTAGTTTAAATTGTCCTGCCGGCTCAAGATAGGAGCTCCACTGTTAAAATGATGATGTTCTACTTCATCAGTGGAAGGGAAGACGTGAGATATGTTCTAGGGAATTTATAGTACTGAACATAGGTATGATGGGAATGTTATCGATTAAGTACCAGATGAAAATACATGTTTAGTAGTTTCAGAGCACAGAGAGGAATTAAGGTTGGAGAGGAAGTGGAGATAGCCTGATAAAAGTCAGGAAGGAGGCCTGTCTTCTTGTTTACAAGGAGGTGGAGACCAGTTCCTATCCCTCATTAACTGTAGACCTCATCTTGAGGAGCTTTAAGATTGCCTTTGGGTTGGGAATGGGTATATGGAGGAGACTGGGGAAGGGTACAGGCTGTAGACCATCTTATCTTTTTTTTCATATATTTTGTGTTTTAGAATAGTTTTAGATTTATTGAAAAATTGTGAAGATAGTACAGAGTTCCCATACACCCACATCCAGTTTCCCCTATTAACATCTCACATCTTAACCAATGTTGATACGTTATTAACTAGGATCCATATTTTATTCAGATTCCCTTAGTGTTTACCTAATTCCTTCTTGTTTTACAGGATCCCATCTAAAATGCCATATTACATGTGGTTGTTGTAATTCTTCAGGCTCCCTCGGGCTCTGATAGTTTCAAAGATTTTCTTTGTTTTTGATGGCCTTGACAGTGTTCAGGAGTACTGGTCACATATTTTGGAGGATATCCCTCTTACAATTTGTCTGATGTTTTCCTCATGTTTAGACTGGAGTTACGGATGTTTGGGAGGTATGAGTGTTGGCCACATTTTTATCACATACTAAGTGTACATAGTATTAGCATCATTTATCACTGTTGATGTTGACCTTGATCATTTAGCTGAGTTTGTATTTGCCAGGTTTCTCTACTTCAGGGTTACTCAACCCACCCCCACCCCCATCCCTTTCCATACTGTAAGAAGTGAAGGAAATGACTATGCACAGCCCACACATAAGGAGGAAGGAGTTATGCTCCACCTTCTAGAGAGCAGAATCCTACATAATTTTTTTGGAATTCCTCTGTGTGGGAGATACCATTCCTGTTGTAATGTCTCCTTCGTTTCTTGAGGCTCTGTAAATATCTGCATTGGGATTGTCTTTAGACCCTGCCTTTGGGGGGAATGTAAGCTCAATTCCTATTCCCTAATTCTGTCCAGAATATCTGGTGTGTGCTGATGTCAAGCACGTAATTTCATTTCATAATTAGAAAGGAAAGGCAAATGGGGCCCCTGGGTGACTCAGTCGGTTGAGTGTCCGACTCTTGATTTTGGCTCAGGTTATGATCCCATGGTTGTGGGATTGAGCCCGTTTTGGGCTCCGTGCTGAGCATGGAGCCTGCTTGAGGTTCATATTCTCTCTCTCTCTCTCTCTCTCTCTCTCTGTCTTCTCCTCTGCCCCCTCCCCCTCCCTCGTGCTCTTTCTTTCTCTCAAAAAATTAAATAAAATAAAAAAATTTTTAAAAAGACATGTCTAGGGGAGCTTGGGTGGCTCAGTTGGTTGAGTGTCTGACTTTGGCTCAAGTCATGATCTCACCATTTGTGAGTTTGAGCCATATGTCAGGCTCTGTGCTGACAGTGTAGAACCTGCTTCAGATTCTGTCTCTCTACCCCTCCCCCTGCTTGCGCTCTGTCTCTCTCAAAAATAAATAAACATTAAAAAAAAAAAAAGACCTATATCTAGGGTACCTGCTGGCTCAGTCAGCTAAGCATCTAACTTTGGCTGAGGTCATGATCTCGCAGTTCATGAATTTGAGCCCCGCATCAGGCTCTGTGCTGACAGCTCAGAGCCTGGAGCCTGCTTCAGATTCTGTGTCTCCCTCTCTCTCTGCCCCTCCCCCACTCACACTCTGTCTCTCTCTCAAAAATGAATAAACTTAAAATAATTTTTTTAAATACGTATGTCTGATTGAGTTGTCCTATAAAACTCATTTATACTAGAGTATCAGCAGGCACATAGGACTAATAGGAATTGTGTTCCAATTTTGGAAATTGAGAGGAAGTTAGAGTAGGAGAGGAATTTGGAAAAGCACTGGACTAGGATAATTAGATAATAGTTAATATTTATTGTGCAGCGGGTACCAGGTAGTATTGTAGTTGTTCTACATTTAGTCCTTGTGTCAGTCCTGTGAGGTAGGTGTGATGATTTCCATCATTTTTAAACATGAGGAACATGAGACCTAGAAGGGGTAAATAATCTACTCAAGGTCACACAGCTAGGAAATGGCGGAGACTCCTAGTTGCCTACCCAGTATTCATCCCTTTCTTCCTTAGTCAGTGGAACCCTGTATTGCCAAATGTGGCAATGTGCCCACCTAGGAAACTTCTCCCAGCCTACTAATGAAATGCAAGTAAAAGTCTATTGGGGTTTCTAGGAAAGTGCTTTCAAGGGGACTTGGCTGTACAGAATATCCTTTTTTGCCCTTCCTTCCCTCTCCTACCAGGAATAAGGAGGTGTAGCTCACAGCAGCCATCCCAGGCCATGAAGTTACCTTGAGGATGGAAGTCATGCACTGAGAATGGTGGAGCAGAAAAATCAATGGAATCTTAGTTCTTGGTGATAACAGAGTCATCATATGTGCTTTTTGATTGCCTGCCTCCTCCTTTATTTGAGAAAACATAAACTGTCTGGTTAAAGCCACTATTTTTTTTTTTTTTTTTTACTTATATGTGAAATTTATTGTCAAATTGGTTTCCATACAACACCCAGTGCTCATCCCAAAAGGTGCCCTCCTCAATACCCATCACCCACCCTCTCCTCCCTCCCACCCCCCATCAACCCTCAGTTTGCTCTCAGTTCTCAACAGTCTCTTATGCTTTGGCTCTCTCCCACTCTAACCTCTTTTTTTTTTTTTTTTCCCTTCCCCTCCCCCATGGGTTCCTGTTCAGTTTCTCAGGATCCACATAAGAGTGAAACCATATGGTATCTGTCTTTCTCTGTATGGCTTATTTCACTTAGCATCACACTCTCCAGTTCCATCCACGTTGCTACAAAAGGCCATATTTCATTTTTTCTCATTGCCACGTAGTATTCCATAGTGTATATAAACCACAATTTCTTTATCCATTCATCAGTTGATGGACATTTAGGCTCTTTCCATAATTTGGCTATTGTTGAGAATGCTGCTATGAACATTGGGGTACAAGTGCCCCTATGCATCAGTACTCCTGTGTCCCTTGGATAAATTCCTAGCAGTGCTATTGCTGGGTCATAGGGTAGGTCTATTTTTAATTTTCTGAGGAACCTCCACACGGCTTTCCAGAGCGGCTGCACCAATTTGCATTCCCACCAACAGTGCAAGAGGGTTCCCGTTTCTCCACATCCTCTCCAGCATCTATAGTCTCCTGATTTGTTCATTTTGGCCACTCTGACTGGCTTGAGGTGATACCTGAGTGTGGTTTTGATTTGTATTTTCCTGATGAGGAGCGACGCTGAACATCTTTTCATGTGCCTGTTGGCCATCCGGATGTCTTCTTTAGAGAAGTGTCTATTCATGTTTTCTGCCCATTTCTTCACTGGGTTATTTGCTTTTCGGGTGTGGAGTTTGGTGAGCTCTTTATAGATTTTGGAGACTAGCCCTTTGTCCGATATGTCATTTGCAAATATCTTTTCCCATTCCGTTGGTTGCCTTTTCGTTTTGTTGGTTGTTTCCTTTGCTGTGCAGAAGCTTTTTATCTTCATAAGGTCCCAGTAATTCACTTTTGCTTTTATTTCCCTTGCCTTTGGGGATGTGTCGAGTAAGAGATTGCTACGGCTGAGGTCAGAGAGGTCTTTTCCTGCTTTCTCCTCTAGGGTTTTGATGGTTTCCTGTCTCACATTCAGGTCCTTTATCCATTTTGAGTTTATTTTTGTGAATGGTGTGAGAAAGTGGTCTAGTTTCAACCTTCTGCATGTTGCTGTCCAGTTCTCCCAGCACCATTTGTTAAAGAGACTGTCTTTTTTCCATTGGATGTTCTTTCCTGCTTTGTCAAAGATGAGTTGGCCATACGTTTGTGGGTCTAGTTCTGGGGTTTCTATTCTATTCCATTGGTCTATGTGTCTGTTTTTGTGCCAAAAGCCACTATTATCTTAGGCCTGTACAACTAGCAGCTGAATGCAATTCCTGACCGATGAAAATTCTAACTTGATTTTATTTTCTCTTCTTACCACGAGGCTTAACACATTTTAATAATAGGAAGTTACCTTAGGGTACCTAGATTCTTGTTGCTGTTTTGTTCTTTATTATAAAGTGACCTTGGATAGATCACTTAGAGCCACCCCCCTCCTTTTGCATCTTTTGAATGGGAATTATTCATTCTCTAACTACTTTATAAGTTTATTATAGGGAACGTGTTTGTGAACTTCCAAGTTGTCTTGTGTGATGTATAGTTCTTAAAGAGGGTCATGGTCTTCCTAGGACATTCTATAGGAAACCTATAGAATCTGAAAGCAATTTTCTAATGTTGTCATTTTGCTTATTGCCAGGTTTGAATATTTCTCAAGGAATAAATAAATGGAAGCTGCGAAGGGAGGTGATTTTGTCCCTACTCTGATACCTATGAGTAGCTTAACAATTGCATTATTGATGAGCCCTATATTTTGTGCCAGGGCTGCCGCTTAGGATGCAGAGTTCATTTGTGTTTGATATGGCTGCTTTTATTGTACTGGAGCATTGTTTCCTGAAGATGCATTAATCAAGGAATCAGTATACTGGAAGGTAACTAAATGCTTTTGCTCTGAGAGCTAGCCAAGAACAAGGGGCGCAGAAGGAAATGTTTGCATAACATGGGGAGAATTTTTCTAGCAATAAAAATCATTTCCAGATAGTTCTTTGAAACTATTACAGGGGTGTTCACAAAAAACTGGAAGGCCTCCAGCATGGGGCCACCCATGTAAACGATCCCTTTTTTGTCACTACACCCCTTGTTTCTTTATTTCCCCCACAAGAACTCCCCGCACCCCACAGAGTGGAGATAACTGGAGCTATCTGGGATTGTAAAGTACATTTGTGTTACTCAGTTGAAGTATAACTATTGCCAGTGGAGGGTGTGGTTTGGAAGTAGAATTCATTTGGAATAAGAATTGCATTTGAATATTACTCTTAATTAGATGCTTAATAACGTGAAATGCCTAGTATCAGAAACATTTCACCTCCTGTACTGTTCTATTCCTGTTTCTTCTTAGAAAATTTCTTGAGATATTCAACTTTGTAACATGGTATGGAGTATTTTTCACATTTCGGTAGCAATGGTGCTTCTCAAACTTTAATATACCATATGCCTACAAGTCACCTGGAGATCTTAACAAATGTGATGCCTAATTTAATAGGTTTGGGATGGAGCCTGAGATTTCTGCATTTCTAACAAGCTCCAGGTGATGCTGCTGCTGCTGTTGGTCCCTGGACCACATTTTGAGTAACAATGCCCACAGTTACCTCTGCACCTCAGTGCTGGGGCTCTTAACACTGTCTGGGCATCAGAATCAGGCGGAGAGCTTTAAAAAAGACCTATGCACCTGACCCCATTGTCAGATTTCCTGATTAATTCCTTCTGGAATAGTTGGGAGTTTTGAAGTTTTGAAGGTGAGACTCACTGGCTTAGTGTCCTATTAAAGAATGTGATGTTGAGTGGTTTCAGTGTGATTTCTTGTAACTTGAATTGTTACATGTTTTCCTCATACGTAATTCATGTTGTGATGACTTGTAGTCAAACAGAATCCACCATGCATTTTATATAGGGATTTTATTTAATCCTGTGTTATCTTGTAGAATAACGAGGCTGCACATAAAGAATGTTGTAAGACACTATTGTTGAAGTAACGGGAAAGCAATATATGTGATAGTTATGTTTCTTAGAGTGCAAGAAATAGAGGTCTCTTTGGCTAAACACAGCTGATGACGGCTTATTATAAGGATACATAGGTAAGTTAGTTGGAAGACCAAGGAAATAGCTTCAGCAGTCCTTTGTGAATAAGAGTAGCTCTGGGAAACGGATAGTAAACAGCTACTCCAGAGAACATTTCTTTGTGAGTTGGGATAACTGTTACTCGTATGTCAGTGACACCACCATTTTTGTGACATAGTTTACTTCTGTATACTTCCATGGTTTCTGAAGTTACTGAATAACTGGCTCTCTCTTGTTTTTCTTACAGTCAGCCTCTCCAAGAAAGAGGCTTTAAGTAAGTTGGCCAGCCACTGTCCTGCACCCTTGTGGGCAGGGTTCTCAGGCCACATTACTTCAGAGGCGCAGGGCAGACTATAGATAGCTACCTTTTTGGACCCATCCCCGATCCCTTATCCTAGGAACTTGAGGGGTATATACGGTAGGGCGTGGAGTACCTGCAGAGGAGAGTTGAGAATCACCTGCAGCTGCTTCTATCAGGCCTTTGGATCTGGGGGATGCTAAGAGGTTTATTAGAATGAAGAGGGTAAAATTGGCAGACTCCATGTATGACCTGAATGCTCTGACTTCTAGTAATGAGTTCCACGAGGGGAGAGACTTAACGTTTTTTCATTGTTATGGCCTCATAACTCAGGACAGTGACTGGCACATATATTCAATACGTAGCTGCAAAATAGAATAGAATTGAACTCTTAGGAAATGATTTAATGCATTTATTATTTAATTACATTTCATTTTGAGCAAATCCTTTTATACCCAATGATGGAAAGTAAATTCCTACTCTGTCCATGGCCTACCCTATTGAGAAGAGACCGTAGGCCCTGACGCTAAAGATCTTCACGTTTTCCTGTTTCCTTTCTGGTTTAAGAGCTTTGGTATCATTAGTAAGGCTGGTACCAGGCTTTGGGCTGAAAAGGAAGCAAATGGATGTCAAGTCCAGAGCTGGGAGTCCTTCCGAATGGCCTCCCTTCTGGGTCTCCTAGGCCTCCGAGGGGTCTTGAACTTTCAGGCACGGTGGGTGGGCGTGGCAGGGCCTCCGCAGGGGGTTGTGGGTTCTCTGGCCAAGCGGCTGCTTCCGGCAGACGGCGCCGCCATCTTGGGTCCCGATTGAACCCGCTTTTAAAGTTCAAACATAGATTTGGATACTTGACCAAGAAACGGAGGCTAATTTTCAGGTAAGGAGGGCAACACTGGGAATTTCGGGGTCGCTGTTACTTGCAGCAGCTGCCGCTTCTTAAGTTCCAAACCCCGTGTATGTAGGGAATGCTGTGGAGGATGGATGTGGAGGATGTTAAAGATCTTTGAGGAAGGACTGACCGACCAGGCAACAGACAAATGGGATGTAGGGCATCAAAGCAAGCGTCAAGTCCAGCGTTGCGAACGTTCCCCAACTTGTGAAAAGGAGGTAGCGATTTGACAACCTCTCTAGGAGAGGGGCAGTGATAATGAACCTTTAGTACTAAGCCTTCATGAGAGCATTTAGCTGTTAGTGTTAAATAGAATGATGAGTACTTAACGTAGTACTTGGAACAAACTTTTCCGTAGCTCCTTGAGCACAAGGGTTCTGTAAACTGGTTCACCGACAAGAGAGGAAGCGCTGAAATAAAACAAAAGCGTTTATTTGGGGTTTAAGAATTGCAGTTCAGGGAGCACAGGTTTGGATAGCAACCCAAAGTAAGAGGAGTGAAAGCCAGGGGTCTTTATTACCAATTTGTGGAAATGTTGGGAAACTTAACACAAATTGTTTTCCAAAAATTATTATTGGAAGGTATAATTACATTTTACAATTAGTTTTCTGGGCACATAGCAGTTAATTAATATTCTGAGTACAGTTATTAGGAAAATATTTTCTGCATTGCCTTTTTTTTTTTTTTTTTTTTATCAAGAGTATAGGTGTGGGCCACCTGGGTGGCTCAGGTTAAGCATCTGACTTCGACTCAAGTCATGATCTCGTGGTGTGAGTTCGAGACCTGTATCGGGCTCTGTGCTGACAGCTCAGAGCCTGGAGCCTGCTTTGGATTCTGTGTTTCTGTCTCTCTCTGCCCCTCCCCCACTCTTGCTCTGTCACTGTCTCTCTCTCAAAATAATAAATAAACATTAAAACAATTTAAAAAAAGAATATAGGTGTAATAGTCTTGTGCTCAGTCATATGCTTTTTTTGTTCAGTTCAATAGTCTAGTGTAGTTACTGTTTCAAAGAACAGGATGAGGTTTTAGTCCCTAAAATAGAGCCACTCATGTTCAGAGGTTTTACATAGGTTCACACTTTGCAGAATGGAATTTGGTACTAATCACCTCATAGGTTTCCAAAGAATGTTTAGTGATAATGAGGAATTAAGGGTTTTAATTCCAATATTCTTTAGTTCTTTGCTCTTTTAATTGAAAACTAGATTTCTTAGTAGTAGGTTTTTTAAAAGTACCAACTTTCTAGCATGTTTGAGCAAAACATTTATCAGTCACTTGTTTAGTGCTTAATATGTGTCAGGAACTCATGGCAATCCTCCTAATAAACACATAGGCAGATTCTGGGGTTTTTGTTGTTGTTGTTGTTGTTTGTTTGATTATTATTTTGAGATGGAAAGAGCACCATGGTGGGAGGGGCAGGGGCAGAGAGAGGGAGAGAGAGAATCCCAAGAGTCAGGGCTTGAGCTCATGAACCATGAGATCGTGACCCAAGCCAAAACCAAGAGTCGTAACCTACTGAGCCATCCAGGTACCCCAGATTCTGTTTTTAAAATGAGAAAAATGAGGCAAAGAAATTAAGTGGAACTAGGCTTTGAACCCCTGCAGTCTTTTTTCTCCTTTAATTTAAAATTTTATTGGGGCACCTGGGTACCTCAGTCAGTTAAATGTCTGACTTTGGCACAGGTCATGATCTCACGGCTTGTGAGTTCGAGCCCCATGTTGGGGTCTGTGCTGACAGCTCAGAGCCTGGAGCCTGTTTCAGATTCTGTGTCTCCTTTGCTCTCTGCTCCTCCCCCACTCGTGCTCTTTCTCTCTCTGTTTCTCAAAAATAAATAAACATTAAAATTTTTTAAAAAATGTATATACAGTAACATTGACTTCTTTTTTGATGCATCCTTCTGTGAGTTTTAGTACATGTATAGATACTTGTGCCTACCACCAGTCAGGATACAGAACACTTTGATCACCTTGAAATTCCTGTGTTGCTCCTGGTAGTTAAACCTTCCCTACACTCCTAACCCCTGGCAACCACTGATGTATTCTTTGTCTCTTTTCCAGAATATGGTGTCAATGGGATCATAAAGTATCTGACATTTAGGACTGGCTTCTTTCACTCCACACAATGTTATAGAGATTCATTCATATTGTTACATCGTATCGATAGTTTCTTCCATTTTACTGCTGAGTAGAATTCTAGGAATGTACCACAGTTTATCCATTTACCTGATGAGGGATATTTAGGTTCTTTTTGGTTTTTGGAGATTATGAATAAGCTGCTTATAAATATTCACATATAGGTCTTTGTACAAATAAAAGTTTTTATTTCTCTGGTTTAAGTAGCTAGATATCAGTTTGCTAGGTCATATGGTAAGTGTATGTTAAGTTTGTAAGAAACTGCCAAACTGTTTTCGAGAGTGGTGCTATGCCAATTTGCATCATCACCATATGTATGAGAGTTCCATTTGCTCCACATCCTCATCAGCACTTGGTATTGTCAGGTTTTTCTTGTTTTAGCTTTTCTGATAGATGTGTAGTGATATTTTTTTAATTGTGGCTTTAATGTGCATTTCCTTAATGGATAATGATGTTGAGCATCTTTTCATGTGGCTAATTGCTTATATATCATCTTTGGGAAAATGTTCTAATTTTGCACATTTTATTTTATTTTTTTTTTAATTTTTATTTTTTCAACGTTTATTTATTTTTGGGACAGAGAGAGACAGAGCATGAACGGGGGAGGGGCAGAGAGAGAGGGAGACACAGAATCGGAAACAGGCTCCAGGCTCCGAGCCATCAGCCCAGAGCCCGACGCGGGGCTCGAACTCACGGACCGCGAGATCGTGACCTGGCCGAAGTCGGACGCTTAACCGACTGCGCCACCCAGGTGCCCCTGCACATTTTAAAATTAGGTTGGTTGTTTCCATAGTGTGGAGTTTTTAAGAGTTCTTCAGGGGCGCCTGGGTTAAGCGTCCGACTTCGGCCAGGTCACGATCTCGCGGTCCCTGAGTTCCAGCCCCGCGTCGGGCTCTGGGCTGATGGCTCGGAGCCTGGAGCCTGTTTCCGATTCTGTGTCTCTCTCTCTCTCTGTCCCTCCCCCCGCTCATGCTCTGTCTCTCTCTGTCCCAAAAATAAATAAACGTTGAAAAAAAAATAAAAAAAAGAGTTCTTCATATATTTTGTATTCATATCTTTTGTTGGATACGAAATTTGAAAATATTTCTCCTAGTCTGCAGCTTTTCTTTTTCCATTCTATTAACAGTGTCTTTAGCTCTGTGAATGTATTGAAAATTGCTGATTTGAAGTGTTGGTCTAGGAAGTTCAGTGTCTGTGCTTCTACAAGAACCATTTATATTGATTGCTTTTTTTCCTCAGTGTGTGGGCCATGCTTTCTTGTTTCTTTGCATCCCTTGTAATTTTTTGTTGAAAATTGGACATTTTTATTTATTTAAAAAAATTTTTTAAAGCATTTATTCGCTTTTGAAAGAGAGAGAGAGAGAGACAGAGTGCAAGCTGGAGAGGGGCAGAAAGGGAGACACAGAATCTGAAGCAGGCTCCAGCCTCTGAGCTGTCAGCACAGAGCCCAACGTGGAGCTCAAACCCACGGACAATAAGATCCTGACCTGAGCCGAAGTCGGACGCACAACCCACTGAGCCAACCAGGTGCCCTGAAAATTGGACATTTTGAATATTGCAGTGTAGCAACTCTGGAAATCAGATTCTTTTCCCACCCCAGTGTTTATTATTGATGCTTATTTCGGATGTTGTTTGTTTACTGACTTTTCTGAACTAATTTTGTGAAGTATGTATTCTTTGTGATGTGTGGCACTGAAGTCTCAGTTTCATTACCTTATTGGTCACCGATTAGATAGTTTCGTTAAATGTCTAGATCCCTCCTCTCCCCCACATCTCCCAGTCCTTTCCATGGGCTCTTTGTGTGTATGACAGCACATTTTCAACACTCAGCCATGCAGTTAGTGTACAACTTTGTTTAGCTTTCACTTCCTGCTTGTGCAGAGCTGGGGATCAGCCAGAGAGAAGAGTTTAGGGCCTTCTCACATCTTTTCTGAGCATGCGCCCACCCTGGGAATGCACATGGCCTTCTAGATCCCCAGGAGTACGCAGGATCTTTTCAAAGCCCTCATTCCCCAAAGCATTTCATTCTCCGGGCTTTCCTCCCAACATCTTTGGTTAGTATGTTGTTTCCCCAACTGTTATCAGTAGTCTTATGCAGCCGCAGCTAATGTATGTATTTACCTGTAAATATTTAAAACAAATTCCTCCAGCTAGCCACTTTTTAGCACTTTGAAGAGAGTTCTGAGTTAAGCAAGGTAAAGGCAAGTCTTTTGTGCAAGTCTTCAAAGGCAGTCACCCAACATGTCAAAACAAATTGCAGTTGACCCTTGAGCAACACAGGTGTGGTTCTACTTGTACACAGATTTTTTTCTGATCAGTATAGTACTATAAAAGTATTTTCCCTATTTTCTTAATAACATTTTCTTTAGCTTACTTTATTATAAGAATACAGTATAGGGGCGCCTGGGTGGCGCAGTCGGTTGAGCGTCCGACTTCAGCCAAGTCACGATCTCGCGGTCCGTGAGTTCGAGCCCCGTGTCAGGCTCTGGGCTGATGGCTCAGAGCCTGGAGCCTGTTTCCGATTCTGTGTCTCCCTCTCTCTCTGCCTCTTCCCCGTTCATGCTCTGTCTCTCTCTGTCCCAAAAATAAAATTAAACGTTGGAAAAAAAAAAAAAAAAGAATACAGTATAGAGGCACCTGGGTGGCTCAGTCAGTTAAAAGTCTGACTTGATTTCTGTTCAGGTCATGGTCTCCCAGTTAGTGAGTTCGAGCCTCACGTCCGGCTCTGCGCAGACAGGGTGGAGCTGCTTGGGATTCTGTCTTCCTCTTCTCTGCCCCTCTCCCACTTGCTCTCTCTCAAAAATAAACATAAAAAAAAAAAAAAGAATACAGTATGTAATACAGTATATGTTAATAGACTGTTTATGTCATAAGGCTTCTGGTCAACAGTAGGCTTTTAGTAGTTAAGTTTCAGGGGAGTCAAGGGGCGCCTGGGTGGCGCAGTCGGTTGAGCGTCCGACTTCAGCCAGGTCACGATCTCGCGGTCCGTGAGTTCGAGCCCCGCGTCGGGCTCTGGGCTGATGGCTCAGAGCCTGGAGCCTGTTTCCGATTCTGTGTCTCCCTCTCTCTCTGCCCCTCCCCCGTTCATGCTCTGTCTCTCTCTGTCCCAAAAATAAATAAACGTTGAAAAAAAAAATTAAAAAAAAAAAAAAGTTTCAGGGGAGTCAAAAGTTCTTTGTGGATTTTTTTTTTTTTAATGTGTATTTATTTTTGAGAGGCAGGGAGGGTCTGAAAGAGAGAGGCACACAGAAGCTGTAGCAGGATCCAGGCTCAACTGTCAGTGCAGAGCCTGATGTGCGGCTCAAAATCACGGACTGAGATCATGACCTGACCTGAAGTCAGATGCTTTGCTGAGCTACCCAGGCGCCCGCATGTGGATTTTTGACCGCGTGGGGGTCGGCATCCTTAACCCCCACATTGTTGAAGGGTCAACTGTATTACATCTCTTTGCTGAATGAAGTCTGTTCTACTCCTTTTTTTTTTTTTTTTCCTCCCCTGGTACTAGGAGGCAAGCTATTATTTTCAAGGCTACCACTAAGCTGGAGAATGGGGGTAGGGTGACGGTAGATTAAAATGCTACAAAGCTTATTACTGTAACTAAAATTCAGCTAGTTTTTAAGTGTTTCATTGGACTTAAGTGCAATAAGAGGTTACTGCAAGCTTTTGGTTGGTTTCCAGAAGGGTTGGTTCTGCTAGTTTCTGCCAGTTTTTTATTGATTTTACAGAGGATAGACTTTTGGAGGGAGGTCTTGACTCTGCCATTTTCATTGATGTTACTCAAATTTGGATTTAAACAAAATCTGAGATTGTCAGTGTTTTTATGAGCAAGTTAGCCCAAGTTTTCCCACTAAATACCAAATTAGAAGGTACGGATATTCTTACTCATTTTGAAGTGTCTATATATCCTACTGTAGTGTTATCAAAGTATTTCAGGAGCCTCATTTATTTGGTTACAGTAATGGGGGGGTCACAACCCTCTATTTAATTTTTTTTAATGTTTATTTATTTTGAGAGAGAAAGAGCAGGGCAGGGGAATCCCAAGCAGGCTCCTGTGCTGTTCGCACAGCACCTGATGCCAGGGCTTGACCCCACAAACCATGAGATCATGACCTGAACTGAAATCAAGAGTCAGATGCTTAACTGACTGAGCCATGCTGATGGCCCCAAGATCCTCCATTTTAAACCTTGCATAGGTAGCATGCTTTTCCAGGCCATAGACAACCTTTAATCTCTCTGTTGCTTTTTATTTTTTATTTTTTTATTTTTTATTTTTTTCCTCTGTTGCTTTTTAAACCATGATTTCTAAAGGATATTTGGCCAGGGGAACTCCATATTCTCTTTGTTGTTAAAAGGGAAAGTAGTTGGGGTGCCTGGGTGGCTCAGTCGGTTAAGCATCCGACTTCAGCTCAGGTCACGATCTCCCAGTTTGTGAGTTCGAGCCCCACATCGGGCTCTGTGCTGTGCTCAGAGCCTGGAGCCTGCTTTGGATTCTGTGTCTCCTTCTCTCTCTGCCCGTCCCATGCTCATGCTGTCTCTCTCTGTCTCTCAATAATAAATAAATGTTAAAAAAATTTCTTAAAAAAATGGGGAAGTAGCTTTATTGCAGTGTCATGATTGCTATAAATCAGTCATGTGTTAATATTCTGGGGAGTGGAATTGAGGAGGGCATAGAGTGTGTCACTTTATATATTTCTGTATTGTTTGAGTTTCTTCCAGTGAGTATTACTTTAAGAAATAAATTTAAAATACGATGTGAAATCATTGTCTGCCAGTCTAGTGTATTTGTTGCTCTTATTACACTTAAAAAAATAGCCTTAAAATGAGTTACTGCAATAATCATAGCAAATGCTGTCCTGTTGATGAAATGATTGATAAAGTGAGAACATGATAGCAGGAAGGAGGTATATAATTGTGTTTCCTGTGAAGATAATTTTTCAAACACTAATTCATCATTTGTTCACCTATTCCATCTTAGAATTTTCATTTTTTTTTATGAAAGCCATAATCACTTGAAAAGCAAATCCTTATTTATAACCAAACTGTTGAAAGCTATTTGATATAATCAAAACCTACCCTAAGCTGACTTATATTTTCCTGTGTGTCTCATCTCTATCTTGTGACCCAAAAGAACCTTTTCTAGAGGACTAGACTCGTGAGATCTACATTCTGATGCTCAACTTGCCACTAACCAGTTGTACGACCTTGATTTAATTTTCTGGGTCTCAAATTTCTCATTGATAATAGGAAGGAATTAGTCTAGTGATCTTGAAACTATGCTCCTGTGAAGCAAATCTGACTCACTGTTTTTGTAAATAAAGTTTTATTGTAACACAGCCATGCTCATTCATTTACATATTGTCTGTGCCTGCTTTTGTTCTGTATCTATGGAATTGAATAGTTGTAACAGTCAGTGTGGCCCTTGAGCCTAAAATATTTGCTGTCTAGCCCTTTATGGAAAAAGTTTGCTGCAACAGACTATCACATTTCCTTCCCGTTTAAAAGATTTTTTTTGTTTTTTGTTTTTTTAGCCATCAGATTGCTTCTTAGCAGATCACCAGAAAACTTCAACTGGAAAAGGGAAAACAAACAGATCATACATTGTTATTTGTTAGACACCTATATCTGTCATAAATCTGTCATGTTTTGTTTTTAATGCTGGGGTTACAAACAACCTCTAGAGCTCAATATCTTATATAAGTTATATTCAACTGGTGAGCTGTAGCCCAGCCTTACTTGTCTTCTTCATTCTGGGATTCTGGCTGAAGGAGCAATCTCTTAACTGGGAAAAAGAACAATGGACAAATCATGTGCCACCTTTTAAAACTTCTATTCAGAAGTAGCTTATATTACTTCTACTCACATTTCTTTGGCCAACAGTGTTAGTGGGCAGGGAAGTGGAGTCTTTCTGCAGGAGGCCCTGCAAGTCACCTGGTACCTTGAGTGGGTGGATAATCCCTCAGGGAGAGCAGTGAGTCATTGGCAACAACATCGTCTACCACAGCCTTCTTAAAAGGTTCGCTAGTGTGAATAAATTGGAACTATGGCAAAAACTTGGTTTTAAGATTCTTTGTGTGTTATTTTTCATGAACTTTTGTAACTAGAAATTGGCACATTGAGCTTTTGGAATATATTGTAATTCAATTTGCTTATTAAATAAATGCTCACTGTAAGAATGTAATGTGTCTGTTTGGTTTTTTTCTTTCTTCTTCTTCTTCTTTTTTTTTTTTTGCAGACTCTTGAGGTCTTTAACCTATATTTCTTACCCTGAAACCTGAATAAAGTTCTTAACCTCCTCCCTCACTGTGATTACTTATATGTAATTAGTTACCAAATTCTATTAAATATGTTTTCTATGTAGCTCTTGATCCTGTTCCCCATCCTCATTGCTGCCATCCTAGTCCAGATGTCTCTTACCATTCACAACAGCCTTGCATGTAGCCTTTCTACCTCCAGATTTGCTTTTCTGTAATGCATTCTCTGCACATCTTTCAAAGTGATTTTTCTAAAATTCAAACTGATCATGTTATTCTCCTGCGTTAAAATCTCTCAATATCATGTGCATTGTATCCTTCCCTTAAAGCTCAAATTTCTTAATGTGGCCTTGTACTTTTTTTTCCTGGGAATTCCCAGACCTATCCTGTTATGCTTAGCTTATTGTCGTGGCTGGAAAAATACAGTCTTTCTTCTGGAGAGATTTTTCTAGAGCCTATTTTATGAATACACACAGTTTTTGGTAGATGTTTTTCCACTTGTAGAGATACAAACACTTAAAAAATATTGTGCAAAGCTGACTATGTCCAGTTTTGAGCATGATCCAACAGCAGGGTACTCCTATCCTGATGCTTAATGGGTTGTTCCTTCTTGGAGGAGCTTGGTTAGGCCTGATGAGCTTCAAAGAAAGGTAGGCTGACATTGGTTTTATATTGCTTTCTCTGTAACCTGCTTTTAGAAGTTTAAAATGTGCCCATTTGGAACTAGTCACTTATTGGACCTCGTTTAGTGAGCTAACATATTTTTCCTTGTGATACCAACTAAGCAGCTTCTGGACAAAAAGAATGTGAAAAAAAGGCAGTTTTAAAAATACTTTCTACTTGAAGTCTTTCATGTTAGGTCTGTGTTTCAGAAATAAAAATAGCTTCATTGAACTCATAAGGGAATAGGAGATTTCTCCTAACATCCAGATACTCGCCTTTGAAGATGATCTCATTTTAGTTTTTAAGGCCAAATGTGTTCATTATTTAAAAAATTCATTGACACAAAATTTCTTTGATCAACCATTACCCTTCTTTTTACCTAGCCTAGTTATATGGAATTATTAATAAAATAAATCAAATGTCTCTCAACTCTGACACTTTGCAGATATATCCATAGCTTTCTCTTATCATAAGCTAATTTTAAAAAGCAGGCTTGATTTTTTTTTTTTTTAATTAAAAAAAAATTTTTTTTTTCAACGTTTATTTATTTTTGGGACAGAGAGACAGAGCATGAACAGGGGAGGGGCAGAGAGAGAGGGAGACACAGAATCGGAAACAGGCTCCAGGCTCTGAGCCATCAGCCCAGAGCCCGACGCGGGGCTCGAACTCATGGACCGCGAGATCGTGACCTGGCTGAAGTCGGACGCTTAACCGACTGCGCCACCCAGGCGCCCCGATTTTTTTTTTTTTTTAAAGGCAAGGTTAAAGAGAAAACAACTGTACATCTGTATCAACAGTTAAAAAGGAGTCAGAGGCATCTTGACCACATCCTTAAGCATGAGGAGCGTAGAAGCTGGTAGTGATGAACATAGTAGTTACATAGGGGTTTGAACTTTCTATGTTAGATATTTCTGTAACATTTTTATTTATTTATTTATTTTATTTTTATTTTTTTATTTTCAACGTTTATTTATTTTTGGGACAGAGAGAGACAGAGCATGAACGGGGGAGGGGCAGAGAGGGAGACACAGAATCGGAACCAGGCTCCAGGCTCCGAGCCATCAGCCCAGAGCCTGACGTGGGGCTCGAACTCACGGACCGTGAGGTCGTGACCTGGCTGAAGTCGGACACTTAACCGACTGCGCCACCCAGGCGCCCCGCATTTTTACTTTTTTTAATAAGCGGAACTGGGAAAAATTTTTAAGATTTTTAAAATAAAAACATTTACTTATATTTGAGAGGGAGAAAGTGAGCATGAGCAGGGGAGGGACAGAGAGAGATGGAGACACAGAACATAAAGCTGACTACAGGCTCTGAGCTGTCAGCCTAGAGCCCAACATGAGGCTTGAACTCACGAGCCATGAGATCATGACCTGACCTGAAGTTGGATGCTCAACTGACTGAGCCACCCAGGTGCCCCTAATATATTTTTTTTAAATGAAGTTACTTGGGGCGCCTGGGTGGCTCAGTCGGTTAAGCGGCCGACTTTGGCCCAGGTCATGATCTCATGGTCCGTGAGTTCGAGCCCTGCGTTGGGCTCTGTGCTGACAGACAGCTCAGAGCCTGGAGCCTGTTTTGGATTCTGTGTCTCCCTCTCTCTGACCCTCCCCTGTTCATGCTCTGTCTCTCCCTGTCTCAAAAATAAATAAAACGTTAAAAAAATTTTTTTTAATTAAAAATAAATAAAAAAAATGAAGTTACTTGATTTCCTCCTCCTTAGCGGGGGAACAGTCTTATCAGGGTTAGGATATGCTGCCTTGTGGTTACTTACAATATTTAGTAGGTTCTATGAATGAATATAGGGATCCATGAATGTCTTGAAATTATATGAAAGAATATGTGTGTGCATGGGTGCTTTCTTTGGGGTGCAGGATTAGAGTGCTGTGGGCAAGAAAGAGGTCCATAATACTTCGAACAGATTCTTTTGAATTTATTTCTCTAGACTTGCCCTCTCTGAGCTCCAGACTGCCTGCTCAGCATCTTTACTTACTTGGGTATCTAATAGGCATCTCAAATCTAATGTGAATGTGTTCTGCTGTAACAAATTTGTATGACTTCAGTGGCTTCAAACAACAGCAATCTATTGTCCCACAGTTCTGGAGGTCAGAAGTCTGAAATCCGTTTCAGTGGGCTCAAATCAAGGTGTCAGTAGGGCTGCATTCTATCTGCAGGCTCAAGGGGAGAATTGTATCTTTGCCTTTTTTAACTTGTAGAGGCTGACTGTATTCCTTGGCTCGTAGTCCTTTGCTCAGTCCTCAAATCCAGCAGCCAGCATCTTTGCTCCTCTCTCTCTTCTGGTTCAGCCTTGTGTCTTCTGCATAGTCAGTAAGTACCTCAGACTCTGACTCTCCTGCATTCCTTTACAGTAAGATTTGTGATTATATTGGTCTCACCCAGATAATCTAGGATAATCTCTCCATCACAAGATGTTTAACTTAATTATGTAGGCAGAGTGTCTTTTACCAGATAAGGTAACAGTAGTCACAGGTTCTGGGGATTACAACATTGACATCCTTGGAGGAGTTCAGTCTACCACTGGATGAGATAGTTCTGAAATCTGTTCTTCCTCCAGCCATCCTCGTTTCTTTTAATAGTATGACTATTCTGAGGCCAGTAACCTAGGAGTCATTCTTGATTTCTCTTTTCAAATCCTTATTTTTCCCATCCTTCTATCCCAGTCACCATTCTCTCATTCTTACCATCTACATCCAATCTATCATATCATATCCAAATCCAGTCTAAGTATTATTTCACTTCTACTCAACTGCATCTAGAATCTGTCCTCTTCTCACTAGTTTGCACTAAAATCAGAAGCTTTTAGCATTTTGGAGCCCTAGGCCCTCATCCTATCTTACTCTTTTCACTCCTGGGTGTTCATAGTTAATTATGGTAGAAGGTAGTGTGGGCTAGGTGTCATGAGAGTGGCAAACGTGCTACAGGACTAGACTCCAGTCACTTTATTCCAACCACATGGAGAGGGGAAGCGAATGCTTACGTAGAAGAGGCCATGGAGAGAATTTGGGTCAGAGAATTTGGTGATTATTTATCGTGAAAGCCAATTGTAACTTCCAATTAAATATTTTAATCTTTTTTATTCTTAGGATAGTGAACACTTTCTCTTAAATGTTGGTAGTAGGGAATATAATTAATCTAACCTCTTGTTATTTTGAGTGACTCCTTCCCTGTCTTCCCCTTCCTGAAGGAGGAATATGGTTTTTTTAATTATTATTTTTTTACCTTTGGGAGAGAGAGAACAGGGGAGACGGGCAGAAGGAGGGAGGGAGAGAGAATTTCTCAAATAGGCTGTATGCTCAGCACAGAGACTAATGTAGGGCTTGATCCCACAACTGTGGGAACATGATCTAAGCAGAAATCAAGAGTTGGATGCTTAACTGATTGAGCCACCCAAGGACCCCTTGAAAAAATATGTCTTGTTTAAAAAATTTTTAATGTTTATTTTTGAGAGAGAAAGAGAGACAGAGTGCGAGTGGGGAAGGGGCAGAGAGAAGGAGACACAGAATCCAAAGCAGGCTCCAGGCTCTGAGCTGTCAGCACAGAGTCTGACGAAGAGCTCGAACTCATGAACTACGAGATCCTGACCTGCTCCAAAGTTGGACACTGAACCGACTGAGCCACCCAGGCAACCCAGAATATGTTTAATAAAATTCTCAAGTAGCTGGTTTCTAGGATGTAAATAAACTATACGTGGTCACACATGGTGGGGAGGATATTATAGCTTCAGAATGAAGTCAAGTATCTGAAAAGATAAAATAACCACTGTTGAAATAACATCAAAATACAACTTGCACATTTTATTATTTTGAATTCTTTTTCCATAATGTCCCCATATTTTGTGGGTGACTTTACAATTTAGTGAAATATAGAAAAATGTGTGATTACTTGAAGAAGTTCATTTGTTAACATTAGTAGAAGATCTGGGAAATAACTATATAACTTCCCCCCCACTGTTAGGGAACAAAATTGTGGATTGGATTTTTAGCAGCCTTAGTGTACTGCTTTATTTGTTAAATGTGACCTTAGCAAATCCTACCTTAGTTAAATTCCTTAAGATGTGAAAGTGAAAGTTGGAGCATATTAAATCAGATATTCCAAGGAATAAAGTATTCTAGAAATTAAAATCGATTTTAAAGCAGAAATGCTGCTGAGCCCCCCTCTGAAACAAGGTGTAAAGATGTCCCTATTTACTTTTGACCCACTGGGTCATTTGTGGTATCATTGGCTAAATTTGTTAACAGTAAGTACTTGACATTTTAGTTCTGTGAATACAAATGTTTATTGATTTTTTTTTTCCTTCAGTAATGTGTACCAAGTGCTATGTGATATATTGGGTTAAACTTTACATTTTGTGTTTTAGCATTTTTAAAAAAAATTTTTAAGTTCTTTATTTTGAGGGAGAGAGAGAGAGCACAAGTCGGGGAACAGAGAGAGAGGGGGAGAAAGAGAGAGAGAGAGAGAGAGAGAGAGAGAGAGAATCCCAAGCAGGATCCACACTGTCAGCACAGAGCCTGATGAAAGGAATCCATGAACTGTGAGATCGTGACCTGAGCTGAAATCAAGAGTTGGATGCTTAACCGATTGAGCCACCCAGGCACACTGTGCTTTAAGAGCATTTGGAACAAAATGTATGTAGTTAGTTTGAGCCTTTTTTTGAAATACAGCCATAAGAATTATTTACAATATCTTGAAGAGTCCTAAATACATTACAGACTTTCTGTTTAAAAGGAGAACAATTTCCTGTCGATTAACAAAAAAACTTTTTTTGGTATTTATTCATTTTTTTCAAGAGACAGAGTACTAGCAGGGGAGGGATAGACACACACACACACACACACACACACACACTCACACTCACACTCACACTCACAGGATCCGAAGCAGGCTCCAGGCTCTGAGTTGTCAGCACAGTCTGATGGGGGCTTGAACTCATGAGCCATGAGGTCATGACCTAAGCCAAAGTCGGATGCTTAACTGACTGAGCCACCCAAGGGCCCCTCCCTGTCCATTTTTTAAAAATAGCTTTAATGAGATATTCACGCACCATATAGCCCCCCCATTTCCTATTAATTTTTAAAACCACTTATTAGGGTCCTTTCCATACCTCCTTTTTTTTTTTTTTTAATGTTTATTTATCTTTAGAGAGAGAGAGAGAGCACATGAGCAGGAGAGGGACAGAGAGAATCCCAAGCAGGCTCCATGCTGCTATCTCAGCCCCACATGGGGCTCGATACTCTGAACCATGAGATAATGACCTGACCCGAAATCCAGAGTCAGATGCTTAACAGACTAGGCCACCCAGGTGCCCCACTACCTCCTTTTCTTAATGAATGGACAGAAATAAGTGGATTAAGGTTTATGAAAGAAGGGTATTCCAGGTATAGAGGATAGGTAAGATAAGGCCTTGAGGTAGAAGTGGGATGAAGTATGGAGAAGAACAGTGGTCTGGGTAAGAAGGAAAAAAATAGGAAGTTAAGTAGGTGTCTTAATGATGAATTATAAAGTAGATGGTAAGAAACTCAGGATTGTGTTTTTCTTAACCTTGGTTGGTGGGGCTCTGTTGAAAGGGTAATGCAGATAGAGAATAGGGATAACCCACAGCCTTAAGGGAATCAAACCTTCTTCACTGATGTTCCAGGGTACTGTATGCAGCCCTCTAGTGTTTTGCTCATTTGTACTTGCTATCAGATTCTCATTCTCTCTGCTTCTTGTCTAGCTCTGCAACCACCTGACTACCCTCTCTACCATTGTAGCCCCCTCATGGTTTCTGTATACTCCCATGAGCTGTGGTATGGGATTTTCTATTCTTTCATCATTCCCCTGCTCTTAGCCCTCCAGTCCCTTCTCACTGCACTGAGAATAAAACTCGGAGTCCTTACTGGGGCCTTCCAGGCTCTGTAGGACTTGCCCTCAGCACACTCTCTGGTCTCCGTTCATATGCTTCTCGCTCTTTGCTGACAGTGTTCCAGCGGTGACCTCTTTGTTCTTCCTCACACACATCTAGCATACTTTCAGCTCCAAACCTTTGTACTTGCCATTTACTCTACCTGGAATGTTCTTTCTCAGGTTGTTGTTTTTTCTGTCCTCCTTTATGCAGGCCTCTGTGTAATGTCAACTTTTTAGATTTCCCTGGCCCCCTATCTAAAGTGAAATCCACCCCCAACAGATTTCTTCTCCTGGTTAGTCTGAATATGCATCAGCTAGGATGTCAGCATGCACTCAGCAGTATTAAGTGCCCACTGGGTTCTAGGCACTGAGGATACTGCAGTACATTCAACACACCGAGCCTGCCTTCAAGGAGCTTACGTTCCACTGGGGGAGAGGGACAATAACCAAATGCAAAATAAATGTTTATTATAATGTCACATATAGGAAAGTTTGATAAAAATAAAAGAGAAGCAGATAGAGGTCATATGGTCGTCTTCTTTCAGTATCCCTTTCTTTCCCCTTGGATGGGCTGATCCCTCTAAAAGTTTGAAGTTTTACTTCCTGGTTCCTGAGAAAAATTGTGTCAAATCCCATGCTGTAGAACGGGTGCTTCCTGAGGGTCTGGAGAAATGATTAGGAAGTAGTATTTTGGCTTTCTTGACCTTCTTTATGTCCTTTTGCTGTGTTGTCTTGGCTCATACGTTGTGTGCTTTCTCTTCCTGTTTTGATTTTAGTCTGTCCTTTCTCCTGTTTTCCTTTCTTGCCCCTTCTTTTTCTCTTGTACTTTTTTCTCAGTTGCCATTTTGCTTTGCCCTCTGTGTCATTCCAGAGGTTGTCTCACTTAAATTCTTGCCTCCAGAAACCTTTCAATTTACCTCTTTTACATGCTCTTTTCTCTCCTGTGTTTGTTATGGGTGAAGAGATGTGAGAAAGAGAACGAGGCTGAAACATTCTTTCCTTCATTCTTTAATATTTGAAAATCTGCTTTGGGGGCGCCTGGGTGGCTCAGTCGGTTAAGCGTCCGACTTCGGCTCAGGTCATGATCTCGCGGTTCGTGAGTTCAAGCCCCATGTCGGGCTCTGTGCTGATGGCTCAGAGCCTGGAGCCTGTTTCAGATTCTGTGTCTCCCTGTCTCTCTGACCCTCCCCCGTTCATGCTCTGTCTCTCTCTCTCTCAAAAATAAATAAAGGTTAAAAAAAAAATTAAAAAAAAAAAAAAGAAAATCTGCTTTGTGTAAGACATTGTGTCAGGTTCTGGGCTACCTCCATAAACAAAATACCCAGGTTCTCAGTTGGGGAAACAAAGAGATTGGTGATTATTATTCATTCATTCATTTATTCAATAAATATTTATTGATACTAGGATACAGTGGTTGCCAGAAACAAAAATTCTTATGTTTTGGTAAGACACACATTAAGAAGACAGTTACACAAACAATAAATTATAGCTGTGTTGAGCCCTATGAAGGAGGGTTCCATAATGCTATGAGAATATGTAATGGGTTTGTTCTGGTCAGGAGAGATGGGGACAGCTTCCTTGAGTAAAGGTTGAATTGAGATCTGAGGCATAGTAAGAATTAGCTAGGCAAAGACAATAGGGTAGAAGGATTAGCAGATGCAGAAGTCCAGGGCTAAGGTGGGGTTTGGAGCATTTGAAAAATTGAAAGGATGGAGAGCAGGGTGGAGCACTGCTGAAGAAGCAGTCTGGGTTTAGAACCTGCAGAGCTTTTGTAAGCCCTCTTAAGTGTTTTGTCTTTATTCTGTGAGCAATAAGTTGTTTTTGAAAAAGTGCTATAAGCACGGGAAAGGGGGGGGAGGAGTATTTAAAAATCTTTATTTTTTACACTGGTCTGAATGCTGTGGAGAATAAATGGGAGTTGAGCAAGGATGTAAGTGAGAGAAAGGACGTGGGAGTGCCAGTTAGGAGCCATAGTGGCAGTCTAAAAGAGAGATGGGGTTAAGGGCTAGCAAAGATTTTAAGTGTCCAAAGCTACCCTCATTTCCTATTAAAGGTACTTATTTCTCTAAAATACTTTGTTTTTTCAAAAAATTGTTTTTGAGGGGCGCCTGGGTGGCGCAGTCGGTTGAGCGTCCGAATTCAGCCAGGTCACGATCTCGCGGTCCGTGAGTTCGAGCCCCGCGTCGGGCTCTGGGCTGATGGCTCAGAGCCTGGAGCCTGTTTCTGATTCTGTGTCTCCCTCTCTCTCTGCCCCTCCCCCGTTCATGCTCTGTCTCTCTCTGTCCCAAAAAAATAAACGTTAAAAAAAAAAAAATTGTTTTTGAAAGTTGATTCACCATGAAAGACACAGATGCAGTAAAACTTAAGTTCATTCAAAGGAGACATGAAGGATGTTATTTAAATAAGGGATGTGAATGGAATTATCCTACATAATCTAGGATAAAGGTGACTACTGAAATTGAGTGTGTAACTTAGCTCCGGGCTCCTGGAAGCCTAGGCAAAGAAGGAAATGGGATGGTTTAGCAAAAAGAAGCATGCTAGTTCAACAAGAGATGTAATCCTGCCCTTATGAAGCATGTAAAGTACTTTATTGTTGGAATAACATTAAACAACCTGGACAGGGTGCAAATTATTGAAACCTAAGGCCTCGGCTCTTGAGATCATGGCATTAATCCATTTTTTTGGTAGTAGGTCACATTGGTATTTCCAAAAGTAAAACTCAGAAAAATACAGAGCTGATTTACATACGCACATTTTTTGTTCCATCCCTTGCTACATAAGCAAAGTATAGAATAGTAGAGGAAGCGAGGAGTATAGACAAGGTAAGAAGCCCATAATGCCAACCAGGGGCACAAAGTAAACTCTTAATATATTTCCTTGAGGACTTTCCCTTTTGCCTTCACAGATACTTTTTCTCTTGCCTGCTTCTCCACTAGCCACTTTGTGTTCATAATTACTTATTTATAGAAGGTATCTTTCTTGCCTTGCAAGATTCATAGGGACAAAGAATGCCATGTACAGAAGTGGCAGCCTTGTTTCTCAGCTATTCGACCTCTAAAACATACTTCCAGAGTAAAGAACCTCAAAAACAAAATCATTTCAAATTATTTTAATGAAGTAATCGAGAGTTTCCAGTGACTCTCCTGTGAGTTTTCTGCTCCTGGGGCTTAGTCTGTATGTATTCCCACCCTAGCCCTGTACTTAGAGGCTTTAGCTACACTGTCTACTCTCCTGGTAAAATGTTAGGTGCAAAGGCACGGAAGGGTCCCAGGAGAGCTAGAGAGAGCAGTACAATAAGGAACAGGAGGTCAGATCAGTCCAAATCGTTGGCACCCACGACCTCAGCTCTTGGGATAGTGGTCTTAATAATTTTTGATAGTAGATCACACTGGTGTAGACTCCAGGGAGAGATGTAGCACAGCCCGTTCCCCAGCTTACCAATCCTATCTGGATCCATGCACCATTAATATGACATCACAGAGGCCCTCCAGAATCACCCTAAGGAAAGATAAAGTTCATGAGTATAGTGAAAAAGGACCTTGAAGAGGAGAGTGGTCACAAGACGTGGAGAGTTCCTTAGAATGGGGCAGTGGAACCCATGGAGCTGGAGAACTCTGGAAGGAGCTAGACTTGTTACTGTATCAGGGGAAGATCATGGAGGGAATTCTAAAATCATGGAATTTGAGATTGGCAAAGACCTTAGCTAAATTATAGCCATAGTTTCAAAATACTCATCTGTGATATAAAAGAGAAATTAATGTGATGAATTTTTTCCCTTAAGGTAAATTTATTTCATTTGAATGAACTGTCCTTATTATTCTATTCTTAGGTTCTTATTGCCTTTTTTTTTTTTTAGTGTTAAAGTGATCCTTTCTTCTATAAAATGATAGTGATAGTAGGTGATGGTATGTCTCTCAATCTTGCTGTCTCTTTTCTAACAGCTTTATTGCAATATAATTCATATACTATACAGTTCACCCATGTAAAGTAAACAATTCAGTATTTTTTAGTACATTCAGATGTTGTTCACCCATCACCACAACCCATTTTGGAACATTTTCATCACCTCCAAGAGACCCCATACCCATTAATAGTCACCCTCATTTCCTCCCAGCCCTAGGCCAACTGGTAATCTTTCTGCCTCTGTGGATCTGCAATTTCTGGACATACTGTATAAATGGAACCATATAATATATGATGTTTTGTGTCTGTCTTCTTTCATTTAACATATTCATTTCAAGGTTCATCCTTGTTGTAGCAGATATCGATGCTCCATTCCTTTTTATGGCCTGAATAATATTCCATTATATGGATACACCACATTTTGTTTATCTAGTCATCAGTTGATAGGTATTTGGATCATTTTTTCTTTGTGGCTATTATGAATAATGCTGCAGTGAACATTCATGCAAAATTTTTTCCGTGGACATATGTTTTTATTTCTCTTGGGTGTCTACCCAGAGTGGAATTCCTGGGTAATATAGTAATTCTATATTTAACCTTTTGAAGAACTGCTAGACAGTATTCCAAGGTGTATGAAGGTTCTAATTTATCCACATCCTCATCAACTCTTGGTTATTACCTACCTTGATTATAGTTATCCTGGTGGGTGTGAAACCATACACGTTCCATTGTTGTTTGATTTGAAGGTAGTGAATATACAGATAGGATATCAAGAGATACAGATATCTGTTGGCAGAGATACAGAAAAATGTGTGTGTGAGAGAGGAGAAAGAGAGGAAGAGAGAGGGAAAGGAAATGAAACCAAATGGTCATTCTAGGACTAAAAAATAAAATATCTGAAAGAAAAATTTCACTGGATGAACTTAACACTAAATTGTAGATGATAGGAAGAAGAGGCAATGATCTTGAATATAGATTAATTTAAAAGTATCCAGTTTGAAGAGCAGAACAAGGTAAAAATAAAACAGTATCAGAGACTCTATGTGAAAATATCAAAAGGTGTTACTTACATTTTTCTATTTCAACCAGAAGAGGAAAAGAGAGAAATGGAGCCAAATATTTGAAGAAATTGCGAATGAAAAATTCTCAAGTTTTGATGAAAGCAAAAACCAAAAAATCAGTGAATCCTAAATAGGATAAATACAAAGAAAATCATACCTAGCACATCACAAACTTCTGATAATCAAATATGAAGGTAATTTTATTGAAAAGAGCCATAGCAAAGCAACACAATGCATTCATTAAGTGGAGGAAGACACAAATGATGGATGATTTCCCATTGGACACTTACCATCAGGAGACAGTGGAATGACATCTTTTAAGTGTGGAGTCAAATGTTCTTACTTGAAAAAAAAATTAAGTTGGCAATTCTGTGTCGGCCTGCTAATATATTTATAAAAATATACACGTCTGTGGAAACCCAGTAACCAATGGTTTGCTTTTGTCTAGATCAAAACTTGAAGAGATTAAATCAATCGGTAAAGGTTAAGTGACTTGTTCAGCATAACACAAGAATTATTGTCAGACCCTTTGTCTTCTAATTCCCAATCTGCTGCTGTCTACAGGAAAACTTGGATCTAAATTAAGGCCTCCTTAAAAAAACAAAAAGAGTGAACCCTAACCTTGCAGCTATCCTTCTTGTTAGTTGAATGACCAGCACATATCTCATCTTCTTTGATGACTTGGTCTAACTCTGGCAACATGGAGCCATTTGGGTTGTAGAGTTCACAGGCCTGGCAGGTTATTTTTGCTTCCTGGAACGTGGAAGGGTAATCACTATCTGTAAAGACAGACAGGAATGAAAGGAAAAGCAATCTGGAAAGTGGCAAGGACAACATTCAGTTGTGATTTGTGGAAATCCCTGAATGGGAATCCAAAAGCAGAATACAATCATTTTCTTTTTTTCTTTTTAAAAGTTTTTA
Source organism: Herpailurus yagouaroundi (assembly GCF_014898765.1). Classification (NCBI taxonomy): domain Eukaryota; kingdom Metazoa; phylum Chordata; class Mammalia; order Carnivora; family Felidae; genus Herpailurus; species Herpailurus yagouaroundi. The sequence continues at coordinate 38,357,328 of NW_024412376.1, forward strand.
ACATTTATTTTTGAGGGGGGCCAGGCAGAAAGAGAGGGAGACACAGAATCAGAAGCAGGCTCCAGGTTCTGAGCTGTCATCACAGCCCAACGCGGGGATCCACCTCCCAAACAGCGAGATCATGACCTGAGCCGAAGTCGGACATTCAACCAATTGAGTCTCCCAGGTGCCCCCTCACTTTCTAATCATATTTATTAGTGGAAGATTTTTTTTTTTTGGTAAAGCTAATCTAGAACAATGAATGATTCAAAATTATTTCCATTTGTTTTAATGTTTTTCTAATATGCCAATGTGGGGTATTCCTGGTGTTCTAAATAAAGAGAAATTCTGATACAGTGTGATTAAGTAAAGATGTGAGTATTTGAAGTACTCTAAAACTTCTTGCTTTCCCATTCGTCTGCTCCCAGATCACTTCTTGTCTTCACTGGGAAAGAGTTGACACAACACTTTAAAAACAGATTTTCACAAACACTAGACTCTCCAAACTTAGATCAGGTTTGTTAACCTTTGTTTCAAAGAGGTAATTATGTGTTCAAATTGTTAGTATCTGTTCTTGCAGCTATAGCTAGACTCTAGGCAGGATATAAGAGTAAATTAAGTAAGCATATGTGAAAAAAGACATTTGAAGACTTATATATAGTATCAATAAGTTGGGGTTTATTAAAAAAAATAACTTGCCATAGTAATGGTATGCCTAAAATGCAGATGTTCTGAAGTGGGTACAAGAGGATGGTGGATAAAACCCCTTTCTCTACCCATTCTCACCTTCACTTTCCATAACCTTTCGCCATCCAGTCACCCAGCAAGAGCCTGAAAGTGTCAACCGCTTTGTAATGTGGGGCAAGCAGGTGCGCAGGATGAAAGAAGGAAAAGGTGACTCTAGAGACCAGTTTCAACAAGGTGATGTCTGCAGTTATATGTTGAAATTGGGGATGGATAATAATTTTGAATACATGATGCTTCACACTTTGGTTTGAGTGGTCTGTGTGAATTGATCCCAGCCATACCATATATAACAAAAGAATCCAGTTCCTAAGGGGAAGAGAAAGGGAGAATAAAAGTGAAGCATGCTTAGGTGCTACAGCTGGTTGAGAACAAGCTGCCTATGTGTAGCGCAAAGTCTCTAGGTGAGAAAGGATGGTAAGAGACCCTAGAATTAACCAGGCTACTTCCAGCTTGTACCAGGGCTGGTTTGTTGCTTTTCTCCTTTCCTGTCTTCCTAACTATTCTTTTTTTTGTTGTCTCCTGTCTCTTGTGGTCTCCTCATATGCTTATGGCTAGAGTTTGATCCTGCATTTTCTCCCATTTTGGGGGGTTGGGGATTCTGTTCTGTGTTGTATCCCCTTTTTTCTGTATTCCATGTTTTCCTATTTTTCTCTCCTTTATTTTGATGAAGCACATTTTCCTAGGGCTTTCTGAGAAGGTGTGCATGAGAAGTAACTTTTTTTTTTTGAGAGGTAACATTTTTGCTGCTTTGTAGATTTGAAAATATCTTGTTTCTGTCCCACACTTGATCAGTACTCTGCATATGGGCCGAATTCTGGATTGGAAATAATTTTCTTTCAGCATTTTGAAGTTATTGCTGTATTTCCTTTGAGCTTTCAGTATTGTCATTGAAAAGCCCTGCTGTTTAGATTTCTAAATATATAAGCTATCTGTTGTTGCATAACAAGTTACCATAAAGCCTAGAGGCTTAAAAAACCAAACATTTATCTCACTCTTTCTGTGGGTCATGAATCAGGTGTGAGCCTCTGGCTTAAGATTTCTCACAAGACTCTAATCAGAGTGGGCTGCCATCATCTCAAGACTCGATTCCAGGAGGATCTGTTTCCAAACTCCCTTATGTTGGCAGGCTTCAGGTCTTCACTAGCTGTTGGCTGGAGTTGTTAGTTTCACACAGGCCTCTCCCTGCTGCTACCCACTGCGTGGCATCTTGCTTCTCTTACAGCAGTGGCTCTGAGAGACCGCTCAGATTGTGTTTGTGACCCAGAAAAACTTAAGATTCCCTGGCTGATGTTTAGGAAGTGATCTGGCACAAAGTAAGAGAAGTTTTTAATATAGTGCCTTTCTCCATCATTTCTTTCTCTACCTTTACATCCTATCCCTAGTCCAAGGTGATGTTGGATTTCCTTGTGCCTACCCCTCTTACCACTTCCATATGTCTGTTGGTTCATTCATTAAGTCATTCAAGTATAGTATTTGTTGAGAACCTATCTGTGTGCTAGCCACCAGCTAGGACTCACATTTTTATGCAGTGTGCTGCTGTCAGTGTCCACGGTCACCGATGAGAGACCCTCCACAGACATGGGCCTGGTGCAAGTGCACACTGACTGGCCAATGCCCTGCAACAGCATCATGGCCACCCACGACACGGCCTGAGTATACGGGTCATCCACATACTAGAAAAAGAAGAGAGAGGCAAGTGTGGCACACTGGGTGTCTTGTTCCTCTGGTCCTCATCTTCTCATCATCCTCAAACTCCCATCCATTCCTGGGACCCAGGTCCTCCCAGCCTCCATCCTCCATCCCGTCCCAGTTTCAAACTCAGCAGTCTAATTAGAGACCACTCATCTGATGGCAGGTCTTTCTTTTTGGGAGAAGAGCATGGGCAAGACCCTAAGAAAGACACCATATCTTTAATATATAATAATGCATCTTATGTCTGGATTCACTGAGAGGAGAGGCTTTCCACATATTTAAGTATGTGGGATACTGAAATATTTCTCAGATTTGTGTTAAAGGCCAAATTTTTAGAAACTTTTTATAAATGCCCATCAGTCTGAATCTTGAAAATTACACACTGTCTTCTTTTAGCAGCATACATGAAACATAACTTGACTTTTACTGAAGATTCAAGGTTGTCATCAGGAATATCAAGTATATTAGGTTGCAAACACAATGATGCCTTCAGATGCTTTTGAGGATTAGGAACTGTTTTCTTTAACTGAATTGGCACTTTGCAGTGTTACCCTTTTGCTGCTTTCAGCCTACCTTGCCTTTATTTTTATTTATTTATTTGAGAAAGAGAGAGAGAGAGAGGAAATCTCAAGCAGGCTTTATGCCCAGTGCAGAGCCCAACACGGGACTCCATGTCACTACTGTGAGATCATGACCTGAGCTGAAATCAAGGGTTGGATGCTTAAGCAACTGAGCCACCCAGGTGCCCCAGCCTACCCTGCTTTTAAATCACTGTGGGCCAGAATAATAAGTTAACAAGCTTATTCCTGAAATCACTGACCTGCGTTTATACTTCCAGTTCCCTCTGCTTGAAATGCTCTTTTCCTAGATCCTTGTAGCTAAGTCACTCACCTCCTGCAGGGCTTTGCTCAAATGACTCCTTGGTGAAATTTCCTTGACTACCCTGTTGAAAATTACAGCACACCTCCTGCCCCTGCACTCCTGATGCCCCTTTCCTTTCATAACCTTTATGACTGTCTAACCTGCTTTAAAATTTACATATTTAAATTTTACATTACATATTATTTAATAAGTGAATTGATTATAAGCTCCATGAAGGTAAGGATCTTTATTTTGTTTACTGCTTCACATACAGTATCCCCTCAGCACTTTGTCAGGACACACTGTTCATAAGTAATATCCCAAGGGTGAAGTGACATATTATTCTATATGATAACTTGTTGAACCAAAAACCTCTGCCTCTCCCCTCCCATGCCACCCACCCCAGAGGCTCACCCAGCAGAAGAGACAGTAGGAAGGCACTGCCAGCAGGGCCCATGTCTCTCTCGGTCCTTAGAATCAGAACTTCTTGTTTTCTGAACTCAGGCTCCCAAGGAAAGGCCAGCTGGGGAGCAGCCAGGGAAGGGTGACAGGACCAGCTTCACCTCCTAGATGAATTCCTCTGGTTCACCCCCTCCTGTCCTTTGGTTTTCACCTGGTGCCAGGCACTGAAGGGGCCAGACTTCAGAAATGCAGCCACAGACCCAGAGGGAGGAGCCTAGGCAAGGGGCTGGGGGGGGGGGGGCGGCGCTGAGGCGCTTCCTGTGTCCAGGGAGAGCAGGAGGTCTGTGGTTCCTGCTTGTGGGTTGGAGGATAGGAGCGGGGGAAGGATATAGTAGCTATCTGCACAGGGCAGGTTGGAGGGGATTGGAAGGAACAGGACCCTTTCTCTAGCAAGGGAATAGAAGATGGACAGGATTCTTTAAAAGCAAGAAATGGGAAAGAGGAAATTAACCCAGTACCTGGATAATTTTTCCTAATTTTGTTTTCATCTTTGTCAACAGTGTTAACCATAGAATATAGGGTAAATCATACCTTCTGGGAAATAGACTAAGAGATTTGTGTGCCGGGAGTTTATTGGAGACTGGTCTCAGGATGAACACCTTGTTGTGGGGTGGGGGTGGGGGATGGAAACAGGATTGGGCAGAGAGAGAGTTAATTGTAATTCACTTGCATATAGGCCACAGCCAATCCCACAAGTTGCTCTGGAGCTGGGATGGTTCTTCAGAGATGTCTTGAATGGAGACAAGAAGGTTGGGCCTTTGGACTTAGCATGATTGGATGTAGACTGCCTGCAAGGAATGGGAATTACCTCAGGTGAAGTGCCTCTGTTGGCATTTCTTGGGATAGGACTTAGCTGTGAACTAGGAGCAGTCAACCTTCCTGGTTGCTAGGAGAATGCATACTTTAGTTCTGAAAGGTGATCTGGGTGGGAGGGAACAGCACCTTCTACAGAATTCTCTGTGCCCTTTTATGTTTTTGGTACCAGTTGTTTGTAGGGTACTAGGTCTGTGGAGGTGGAATTCAACAAACTATTGAAGCATGTTATTGCTTTCTTATAGCTCAGACTATTTGGGAGGATTGAAAGAAACACATGAATAATTAATTAATAGAAGACCAGAAAATGTAGCTATTTTGGTAAGGTTTATTCAGTTACAACCAACAAGACTCACTTAAACTAGCTTAAGCAAAGAGGGGATTACTTTAAACATATTGTTATTGGCTGAAATGTGTATTCCCCAAAATTCATGCATTGAAGCCCTATCCCCTGGTACCTCAGAATGTGACCATTGAAGATGGTGTCTTTAAAGAAGTAATTAAGGAAATGAGGTCATTAGGGTAGCTTTAATCCAAGATGACTGGTGTCCTTATATAAAGAGGAAATTTGGACACAGACATATACAAAGAGAAAAATGGCTGTCTACAAGGAAGCTTGGAATAGATCCTTCCCTCTTGTCTTTTAGGAGGATCCAACCCTGTTGACACCTTGAACCCTGAGAAAACAAATTTGTTTTTTAAGCCCCCCACTCTGTGGTACTTTGTTATGGCAGCCCTCACAAACAGACATCTGTGGAACAATACGGAGGAGACTAACAAGGACATCTGGAGCTATCACAGGACAGACCTGGAGACCAGAGCAGGAAGGGAGCTCTGGATTCATGATGGCTCAAGGGCTCATAACGAGAGTTCAGGGTCTTTACTTCTTTTCCTATGCCATTAGTATGGCCCAAGCACAGTCCATGCCTTTTCTTTCTATCCACTGAAAGCAGCCCAAGTTTTCCCTTATTTTCAGCCCAGATTCCCAAGGACTTGAACACATTATCTTGTCTTACTGGGACATAGTTTCATGGCTAATTGTCTTTGGAGTCAGTGCCCTTATACATGTAGTGGGGAAGATGAGGATGCAGAAATGTGACCAGCTAAGCAGCAGAGACTGTTGTGGTGGGACACGTGCCAGACTCACTGTATCTCAGGGTATTCCAATTTACTTTATGGTGTTTACAGGACATTTTTATTTAGTCAGCCTATTTAAGTATAGCTTTTTACAAAGTCAGATCTCGGTTTGAGGTTTGCCTTTAAGTCATGTTTGGAATAAAGGTGGTCATTTTGCAAAGACATCAAAGCTCTGGACACATCTTTCTGTTGATTTATCAAAGGAACAAGAATTTGACCAGATACTCCTTTTCCACTGAGAGTCTTGTGCTTGCCCTATATCTTTGGACTTTTATGTCCCTGGATAAATCTGAAGTCACTGGTTAATACTCTTCAGAATTAGTTGGATTGCTTACAGATCTCTTCTTTTTCCTTTTGTTTAAGTGTTTCATTAAAAAAAAGTTTTATTTTGATTCTTGTTTAGTTAGAAATAAGCTTTATTGATAGTAACTAAGACACCAACCCTTTCCTCTGAAAATTGAAAGTAAAAAGAAAGAAGTAGTTATCTGCTTTTCCTGTCCAGACGGTAGTTTAGAATACAAAAATGGGCCTAGTTGATAAGAGGGAGGAATTCCAGCTCATAAGCGTTCTTGGACTGATGGAATTCGAATACCACCACTTGCAGCCCCTCATGAGATAATTGATTCAGGGGATGATCATCAGTAGTTGAAAGTTTTGGATGAGAGGTTGATGGAGTACTCAAGCTGTTAACCATTTTAATCATTTGAATCAATCTTCGCATCATGAAAGTAGGAAAAGGCTGACATGAATCTCTTGATGTGACAAAGTACGAAGCAATATCCAATGAAGTATTCATATCAAAAAAAGGGAAACCTGAGTTTCTAAAGTTACTTCCACTTATAACACATACAGAGGATAAGAAAACTGGGTAATTAGATGGTATCAAGGAATTATTACTAATCTTGATAGATGTGATAATGGCATTGAGTTATTTAAGAAAATGACCTGGGGGCGCCTGGGTGGCTCAGTCGGTTGAGTGTCCGACTTCGGCTCAGGTCACGATCTCACAGTTCGTGAGTTCGAGCCCCGCGTCAGGCTCTGGGCTGATGGCTCAGAGCCTGGAGCCTGCTTCCGATTCTGTGTCTCCCTCTCTCTCTGCCCCTCCCCCATTCATGCTCTGTCTCTCTCTGTCTCAAAAATAAATAAACATTAAAAAAAAATAAAAAAAAAAGAAAATGACCTCTTTTTCACTTTTTCTCTTTGTTCCTGTTTATATTAATTGAGGTATAATTGACCTACAATATTATATTAGTTTCAAGTGTACAACATAGCGATGTGACATTTCTACACATTGCAGAATGGTCATCACAGTAAGTCTAGTTGCCATCTGTCACTTTATGAAATTAACACAATATTATTGACTGTATTTTCTGTGCTTTATGTTACATCCTCATGACTTATTTATTTTACAACTGGAAGTTTATACTTCTTAATCTTTTTCACTCATTCTGCTCCCTTCCCATCCAAACTCTCCTCCTCTCTGGCTACTGCCAATCAGTTTTCTGTATCTATGAGTCTGAGTTTAGTTTTGTTTGTGTGTTTGTGGTCTTTTTTTTAATTTAAAAAATTTTTTAAATGTTTATTTTTGAGAGAGAGAGAGAGAGACAGAGAACGTGAGTGGGGAAGGGGCAGAGAGAGAGGCAGACACAGAATCCGAAGCAGGCTCCAGTCTCTGAGCTGTCAGCACAGAGCCTGATTTGGGGCTCGAACTCACAAACCACGAGGTCATGACCTGAACCGAAGTCTGATGCTCGACCAACTGAGCCACCCAGGTGCCCCTTGTGTGTTTGTTTTTTAGATTCCACATATAAATGAAATCACGTGGTATTTGTCTTTTTCTTTGTCTGACTTTTATCGATTAGCATAATACCTTAAAAGTTTATCCATGTTGTCATAAATGGCAGGATTTCTTTTTTTATGGCTGAGTAGTATTCCATTATGTATATACAGATACCATATCTTCTTTATCCATTTATCCATCAGTGAACACTTAGGTTGTTTCCATATCTTGGCTGTTGTACCTAATGCTGCAGTGAACATAGGGATGCATGTGTCTCTTCAAATTAGTGTTTTTGTTTTCTTCATATAGATACCCAGTAGCAGAATTGCTGGATCATATGGTAATTCTATTTTTAATTTTTTAAGGAACCTCCATAGTGTTTTCTATAGTGACTGTACCAGTTTACATTCCCACTAGCAGTGCACAACAGTTCCCTTTTGTTCACATCCTCATCATCACTTGTTATTTTTTCTCTTTTTGATTCTAGTCATTCTTAGAGGCAGGAGGTGATATCTCATTGTGGTTGTGATTTGATGGTGAGTGATGTTGAGCATCTTTTCATGTGCCCTTTGACTGTCTGTTTTCTTTAGTAAAATGTTCAGGTCCTCTGACAATTTTTAAATTGAATTGTTTGGGCTTTTGTTGTTGTTTATTATTGAGTTTTTAAAGTTCTTTATATATTTTGTATATTGACCCCTTATCAGATACATGATTTGCAAATATCTCCTCCCGTTCAGTAGGTTGCTTTTTTGCTTTGTTGATGGTTTCCTTTGCTGTGGAGAAGCTTTTTACTTTGATGTAGTGTTGTTTTCTTTTTGTTTCCCTTGCTTTTGAAGTGAGATCCAAAAAAATACTGCTAAGACTGATGTCAAGCAACCTACCATCTGTGTTTTCTTCTAGGAGTTTTATGATTTCAGGTCCTACATTTGAGTCTCTGATCCAGTTTTGGATATGGTGTAAGAGTTGTTATGGAGTTAATTTTTGGTTATGATATAAGATACTGGTTCAGTTTCATTCTTTTGCATACAGTTGTCCAGTTTTCCCAGCACTGTGTATTGAAGAGATTGTTCTTTTCTCATTATATATTCATGCTTCCTTTGTTGTAAATGACCATATATTCATGGGTTTATTTCTGGGTTCTCTGTTCTGTTGATCTGTGTGTCTGTTTTTATACCAATACCATACTGTTCTGATTACCATAGCTTTGTAGTATAGTTTGAAATCAGAGTGTGTGGTACCTCTGGCTTTGTTTTTCTTTTTCAAGATTGTTCTGGTTATTTGGGGGTCTTTTGTGGTTCCATACCCATTTTAGAAGTTATTCTATTTTTGCAAAAAATGCCATTGGAATTTTGATAGGGATTGCATTGAATCTATAGATTGCTTTGAGTGGTGTGAACATTTTAATAACGTCAATTCTTTTAATCTATGATCACAGAATACTGTTTGATTCATTTGTCTTCAGTTTCTTTCATCAGTGTCTTACGGTTTTTCAGTTTATAGGTCTTTCACCTACTTGGTTCAATTTATTCATAGGTATTTTATACTTTCTGATGGCATTACAAATGGGATTTTCTTGATTTCTGTTTATGATAGTTTGTTACTAGTGTATAAAAAAGCAACAGATTTTTGGTATCAAAATTGTATCCTCCAACTTTACTGAATTCATTTATTCTAGTAGGTTTTTGGTGGAATCTTTAGGGTTTTTTGTGTATAGTATCATGTCATCTACAAATAGTGGATGTTTTGTTCCTTTACTAATTTGGATACCTTTTATTTCTTGTCTGATAGCTGTGGCTAGGACTTCCAATACTATGTTGAATAAAAGTGGGGAGAGTGGACAATTTCTCCCTATAGGTCTGTTAATAATTTGCTTTATGTATTTTAGTGCTCCTGGATTGGTTGTGTGTGTGTGTGTGTGTGTGTGTGTGTGTGTGTGTATGTGTGTGTGTATTTATAAATACTGTATCTTTTTGCTTGGTATCATTATGTAGTGCTCCTATTTGTCTTGTTGTAACAAGTCTTTGTTTTCAGGTCTGCTTTTGGGCACTTAGCTGGCTCAGGTGGTTAAGTCTGACTCTTAATTTCAGCTCGGGTAATGATATCACAGTTTGTGGGTTTGAGACCCGTGTCGGGCCCTCACTGACAGTATTGAGCCTACTTGGGATTCTCTCTCTCTGCCCCTCCTTTGCTCATGCACTCACTCTAATATAAGTATATATTAAAATAAATATACTTTAAAAATATTAAACTCTGCTTTGTCTGAAATGAGTATAGCTATACCAGCTTTCTCTTGGTTTCCATTTACATTGAACATCTTTTTTATCCCTTTGCTTTCAGTCTGTGTGTGACCTAACTTTTGAAGTGAGTCACTTGTAGTCAGTAAATGAATATGTCTTGTTTTTTTTTTTAATCCATTCTTTTGATTGAAGATTTTAGTCCATTTTCTTTTCTTTTTTTTAATTTTAATTTTATTTCTTTATTATGTTTATTTATTTTTGAGAGGCAGAGAGACAGCATGAATGGGTGAGGGGCAGAGAGAGAGGGAGACAGAGAATCTGAAGCAGGCTCCACGCAACTAGCTGTCTGCACAGAGCCTGATGTGGGGCTCAAACTTGTGAACCGCGAGATCATGACCTGAGCTGAAGTTGGACACTCAACTGACTGAGCCACCCAGGTGCCCCCTTTTCTTAAAATTAAAAAAAAAATTATTTATTTATTTTGAGAGAGAGAGAGAGCGAGCCAGAGAGTGCACACTTGTGCGTGCAGATGAGCAGGGAGAGGGCAGAGAGAGGGAGAGACAGAATCCTAGGCAGACTGCACAGTGCTGGCATGGAGCCCGACACTGTGCTCAAACTCATGAACTGTGAGATCATGACCTGAGGCAAGACAGAGTTGGATGCTCAGCCGACTGAGTCACCCGGGCACCCCAGTGTATTTTCATTTAAAGTAATTATTGATAGGTATGTACTTACTGCCATTTTGTTAACTGTTTTCTGGCTATTTTTGTAGTTTCTCTCTGTTTCTTTATTCTCTTTCTGTCTTTCCTGTGATTGGATTACTTTATTTAATGTTATATTTAGATTCCTTTACTGTAAGTTTTTGCTTTGTGGGTACTGTGAGCTTCACATATATAATCCTATGTGTGTAACAGTCTATTTTAAATTGATAGTAACTTAAATTTGAATACATTCCAAAACTACATTTTTACTCCCCATACCCCTGCATTTTATGTTGTTGTTGTTTAAGATTTTAAAGTAGTCTCTACACCCAACATGGGGCTCGAACTCACAACCCTGACATCAAGAGTCATATGCCCTACTGTCTGAGCCAGCCAAGTGCCTCCTTGCATTTTATGTTTTTGATGTCTCTTTTTACATCTTTTAATTTTATGTATTTCTTAGTTAATTATTGTAGTTTCAGTTAATTTTACTACTTTGGCCTTTAATCTTATTAGTAGCTTTGTAAGTGATCAGTCTGCTACCTTTACTATATATTTACCTTTCCAGTCAGATTTTTACTTTTGTGTATTTTTTGTTATTAGTGCCTTCTCTTTTCAGCTTAAATTCCTTTAATATTTCTTGTAAGGCTGGTTTAGTGGTATAGTAGTTATCAACTACGTTAGCTTGTGCTCATCTGGAGAATTCTTTCTCTCTCCTTCAAATCTGAGTGTGTTTTGGTTTCGTTCTCTTTGGGTTCATCTTTTTTTTTTTTTATTTTTATAAATTATTTATTTATTTATTTATTTTTGAGACAGGGAGAGACAGAGCATGAACAGGGGAGGGTCAGAGAGAGGGAGACACAGAATTTGAAGCAGGCTCCAGGCTCTGAGCAGTCAGCACAGAGCCCGACGCGGGACTTGAACTCACGGACCGCGAGATCGTGACCTGAGTGAAGTCGGCCGCTTAACCGACTGAGCCACCCAGGTGCCCCTCTTTGGGTTCATCTTATTTGTAACTCTGGGCTTCCTCGACCTATGTGTCTGTTTCTTTCCCCAGGAAAGTTTTCAGCCATTTTCTTCAAATAAGTTTGCTGTCCCTTTCTCTCTCTGTTTTCCATTGTGAGACCCTTATGATGTGGATGTTATTCTGCTTGACGTTGTCCCCGAAGTCCCTTAAGTTATCTTCATTTGAAAATATTTTTTTCTTTTGCTGCTCTGAGTGAGGTGCATTGTTTGACCTTCTAGTTTGTTATCTGTTCTTCTACTTCATCCAGTCTGCTATTGAACCCCTCTAGTATATTTTTCAGTTCAGTTATTGTATTCTTTAGCTCTATGACTTCAGCTTGGTACTTTTTTAATGTTTTCTGTTTCTTTGTTCAAGTTCTCACTGTGTTTATCCATTCTTCTCCTGAGTTAGGTGAGCATCTTTATGACCATTACATTAAATTCTTTTATCAGGTAGGTTACTTATCTCCATTTCATTAAGGTCTTTTTCAGATGTGTTGTTCTTGTTCTCTCATCTGGAACATATTTCTCTGTTTCCTCATTTTGTTTGACTGTGTGTTTGTTTCTATAAGGCAAAATAGCTACCGCTCTCAGTCTTGAAGGAATGGCCTTATGTGGCTGTAATCTTTCTCATTCAAACTTGCTTTGGCTATTAGTTGTCTCTTGAACCTTTGAGATTGTCTAAGCTGCCTGAATTATTTTTGATATTCTCCAATTGTTGAGGGTGTACCAAGACTTGTCAGTGATCCAAGGGAAAGAATGTCAGTTAGCATATAGTTTTAGGTTGATTGGAATCCAGACTTTCAGGCAGCAGCTTTTAAAGTAGGCAAATATATATAGTCCTATGGGGCCACAGTGGTAACCCCTGCTGTCTTTAGACCAGTGGATTTGGAGGGATCCCCTGGGTGATGATTGCGAAAACTGTGGCTCCACATGAGTGTATAAGTTCCTTCCTGGGAAGTCTCATTGACTAGTGCACAAGGATGGTGTCTCACTGCTTACGTTTCCTGGGACCACCTCCTCAGCCTCTGTGTGTGTGGGAAACCTGAAGCCTATCCTTTAGGCTGAAGCTCCAGACTAAGTGAATAGTTTTTGTTTGTCTGTTTTGTTTTGGTTTTTAATCACAGGAAGGCTGAATTTGTGTTTCTCTCTGCTGTGTAGTGCCCTGGAGGTCAGAGCCTGCCAAGAACTGCCTTTCCAGTTGTTATAGTTCCATGGAGCTTTGGAACACCAGTCCTCTTGGTCACCAGGGCCAGGCAATCAAGAGGTGTCCCCTGTGTGGATTGCATGCACCTGTTAGCTTTAGAGAGTCAGTTGGAGAGTGTAAGGGGCAGGGCATAGTCACTGGCTTCAGAAAGGCAGTGGGAAAATGTCTTGACTGCATGCACCTGTGGGATTGAGGTGTTCAGTGATTCAGTGGGGGTACCTTTTCTGTTTGCATGCTTTGGTTTTAGGCTTGGAACGGCAGAATGCCACGACTGTTCACAGTCAACAGCCCCAGTCAGGGGATGGGGAAATGTTGCAGTTGCCCACACTCACAAACTGTAGAGAGCAGGGGGGTCTATGCTACCTATCATCTTGCCTGCCCCAGACAGGGAACGAGGGAGGGTTGCTACTGCCCTCACTCCCCAGCCTCAGCAAGTGCTGTGACTTCTTGCCCCCACCTGTCCCAGCAAAGCAGCAGGAGGGTACTGCATCCAAACTTGCCTGCTTGTGCTAGCAGGTTACGTGGAGAGTGTGACAGTGGTGTCCAGCAGTGCCTCCCTCTCTGGTAAGCATCTCATCTGTCTCCTGCTCCTCAGCCAGTGCCCCCAGGTTAGCAAATGAATCTCTGTCGCGTATAGCGTAGGCACTTCTCAGACTGTTTTTCTCTTGGGTCTCAGGGTCAACGAGGCTACATGTGAACCCTCCAAGAGGGGGAATCTCAGTTTCCTGTAATGCTTTGGGAACCCCAGATATCAGCCTCCTTGGTTTTCCAACCCAGATGTTTTGGAGGCTCCTGTCTCCCATGCAGATACCAGGGGTTGGGTTGCCCAGTGTGGGGGACCAGCCTCTCCCTCCCCCTGGGAGAAGTGCCTTTTTGCTGAGATTCCTCTCTATTATCTGTCACCAAGCTAGGGGTGGGTTTTTTTGTGAGACCATATCTTTGCCTCTCCTACACATCTTGATGTGCTCATTTTATTCTTTGTTGTGGAGAGCAGTTAATCAGATATTTTTCAGTGGGAAATGATTCATATGTGGTAGCTATAGATTTGGGGTATCTATGGAAGGAGGTGAGTTTAGGATCTTTCAGTGCTTACCATCTTGGACCTCCTCCAGAAAATGCCCTTCCTTCCTTCCCTCCCCTCCCCTCCCTTCCTTCTTTCCATATATGTGTGTGTGTGTGTATGTATGTATGTATGTATGTATGTGTGTGTGTGTGTATGTATTTGAGAGAGCACACATGAGCGGGGGAGAGGGGCAGAGGGAGAGGGAGAAAGAGAATCTTAAGCAGATCCTACATTCAGTGCAGAGCCTGATGTGGGCTTGATCCCACAACCCTGGGGTCATGACCTGAGCCAAAATTAAGAGATGGACACTCAACCGACTGAACCACTCATTTTTAAATGTAAGGTAATATTTTTTTTTACCATATTGGAGAAAACTCCTCTGGTTTTCTACCCACAGTACTATCCTGTTGTTTTCAGGGGGATGGCCGTATGATCTTGAGCAAGTCACCTACGGCCTGCGTTTTCCTGTTCCATGAAGGCATTGGAATCACTTAATCTCAAATTCTTTACAGATGTAACATTGAATTATGCATTGCTTATTTGTTTATCTTTATTTACCTTTGTCAATCTGCCCAGTTATCCCTCTACAAATATTTTCTTATTTAGGGTTTAGCAATCAAGAAACATGTTGTTCTGCCATTTTACTGTTCCCATTTCTTCTCCTAAGATAAGGAAGTGACAGGGAGTTAGAAGCAAGAGAGTAGGTGCCAGTGGCACTCCAGAGACTTTCCTGAAGACAGCGCTTTTAGTTTTCTGCCTTTCTCATCATGCTGTGTCTCTAGCTCTTCGATTCTGTATTCCCAGGTCATTACCCTATTAATAACATTAAAGATATCTTTAAGTGCCTCTGCTATACACAATAATTGTTGGTTTGGAAAGTAGCAATGTGATGGTGGTGGTAGGAGCTTTATTACTTGCCATGTGGCTGTGGCCAACTTACAACTTTTCCATCTTTGCAAAAGGAGAATAATAATATTCCACAAGATTTTTGTAAAAATTAAATGAGATGTAGTGCTTAGCTTGGGTTTGCCTATTTAAGGATGCAATAATAAATAGTAGCTGCTGTTTTTATTGTTACTGAGCTAGTATCTCCATTTTAAGTATTAGCTTAATTCTGGACAAACAGGTCATCTTGGTGATGGCTTAGATTAATGTTGATGGTGCCTTTAGATAAGAATTTCTCAGCATTGGCACTATTGGCATTATGGGCCAGATGATTCTTTATTGTGGGGTGCTATCCTATGTATTGTTGGATGTTAAGCAGCATTTCTGGCCTTCATTTACTGAATGTCAGGAGTACTACCCACCTCCAGTTGTAACAAACACAGTTGTCTCCAGACATTGCCAAATGTCGCCTGTGGGGCAGAATCACCATCAGTTGAGAACCAGTGTTATAGAGCAAGGGTGCCACTTCAGGGATGCAGTCTCTCTTAAGCACCCTGGGAATAAAACTGAGACAGCAGTAGATTTGCAAGTTTTGGAGTTTTTTGTCTGTATTTCCAGGAAGGGCAAATGGATTCCATTGTCTCTTTTCTAATTCAACCCATCAGATTGATGTACTATATTGGAAAATTAATAAATCCCTTTGTAAAACAATCTTTTAAAGAATAATTGATTACTCTGGCACTTTGCCTTTTCTGTCACCTTGCAACAATAGACCCGAGGCTGATTAAAAGATCCAGCCTGGTCTTAGTTCTTGAACTTGTACAAGACATTTTTAGTCCAGCTTTAATTCCACTAACCGGTATATGCTAGAACTGGTTTGTATCCTTGGTATTCATTATGTCAGGGCCAAGCCCTGGACAACCTTCTACAGATACCCTTTTCCTCTTCCCAGCTCTTTGCCTTATTGGCCAGTCTATAGTTTCCCTCTCTTGCACTCACCTTCTCCAGAGGGACTGATCCTGCTTTGAGCTCCATCCTGCTTGCCCAGAGCCCTGCTGCCTGCCTTTCAACCAGTCCCCCTTTGCAAGAGTTGGTCTTGTCCTTTTGATCACCAAAAGAGGAAATATTTCCCTTTTTATATTTGTTTGCTTGTACTCATACTAAGGGAATTCTTCCAATGTTGTTGACGACTGGCTTTCTATAGTCTATGGCTCTTCATTTTGTTTTCAGAAAATAAGATTTGATGCTTTCTGTCTTGCAGATCACTATGTTAGATGCTGCTAGGAGGTCAAGAAGATGAATAGGATAGTTGTTTCTTTTCTCAAGACCGTTCTTATCTGTGTAGAAGGAGAAATACAACTGTGTGCACCCAAATAATTACAAATGGAGCTAGGAGTATAATAAGTACAAATAACTAGAACCAAAGGGAAATGTTATTTTGGCATAATATAAAGAACCTTTAGTAGAGCCTTCTAAAAGCGAATGGCGCTGTTAGTGAATGGTAATTTTGTGTAGTGGAAAGAGCCAGATCTTTTGAGTCAAACAGTCCTGGATAAATCTATTTAATCAAATATTAGCTGTGTAATCTTAGGCAAGTTACTTAACCTCTCTAAGCCTCAGTTGTGTTTTTTTGTGTGTGTATGTGTTTTCATTTGTGAAAGCAGGATAAGTAATCTCCTCTTTAATTGTTAGAACGGAAGATAATGTTGGAAATAGCATACTATTTCAATACAGAGGAGACATAAAGTAAATATAAATTTCTGCTACAGAGATGAGCTAAAGATGTCCTATCACCCAGAGAGTCCGCTTTGGCAGGTCTTTCGCAGGCAACATGACTTGATACAAATCCTCTCAATTTAGGTTCTGGGCCCTTAGCTTTTTGGCTTCTGAAATTTAAGGTTTGTCAGAGCACCTAGAATACATCAAACTCAAGAGACTGACTCATTAAATTTTAAGAGGCCTGTGTATGAGCCAGAATGTTTATTTGCAGTGAAAGCTATTCATTTCCATTATTTGGGATTTTCATTTTTCCTAACCAGGGCACATCTTCTTTATGAGTAGGGGCGAACTAGTAAATGGGTGGTGGTTTGAAGAGACTTAGGATCTGAACAAATGGAAGTGGTTAATTTCCACAAGCATTTCACTTAGTAGGATGATCTATCCCTTATTTATGGAAATTAGGTGAAAGAGCACTTCTCCATAACAGAACGTATTTTTGTAAATAAATGTGAAGTTTATATTCATCAGGCTGAGTCTCTTTCCTTGGGTCTGATGAACGTGTAAGTTATCTGGCTTTTGTTGCCTTGGATTCCATGCTGACCCTTCCCCCTTCTAAATACTCGGTCCCTTTAGTCAGTGCCTAATGCTATTGATTACATTTAAGCTTCTCAGTTCTGATTTCATGCCTGTTATGTTGTTTCAAGATTGTACTTAGATCTCCAAGTTTAGCTTATTCATGAAACACATAAGTCATGTATTTGTTGAAATTTGGGGGGTTCTTTTTACAGATAATTATTTCATTCCATTTCATGTATTATGTGTAAGTATTTTCTTGTTAAGTTTCAGTTTTAGAGGATTCTGGTGGGAAAGGGGTGCAACAATATTGTGTAGTGAAAATAGTTCCCATTCTCCGATTCCAAGTAGTGACTTTACTTAATTTTCCAATGTTGCTGTGTTAAGAAGTGTAAGGATCATCCATTGGGTCTGTTTAAATAAGCAAACTTGGGGCGCCTGGGTGGCGCAGTCGGTTGAGCGTCCGACTTCAGCCAGGTCACGATCTCGCGGTCCCTGAGTTCGAGCCCCGCGTCGGGCTCTGGGCTGATGGCTCAGAGCCTGGAGCCTGTTTCCGATTCTGTGTCTCCCTCTCTCTCTGCCCGTCCCCCGTTCATGCTCTGTCTCTCTCTGTCCCAAAAATAAATAAACGTTGGGAAAAAAAATTAAAAAAAAAATAAAAATAAATAAATAAATAAGCAAACTTGAGTTTGCTTAAGAGTTGTATCCGATAACTTGTAAGGTGCCTTTCAACTATTTTATTTTATGATTCTAAAACCTCTTATCTTCTCCTTGTTGGATTTCTTGGCTTTAATATCTAGATCCATCATCTTTTCTCATACTTCTTTTTTACTTATTTAGAATCTCACATGTTTAGTAAGTTTTATCTTTTCTTTTGTTAATTATGTTAATTATTTTGCCTTCCAATTCTTTAGTGTTGTCACGTAAAAAAAAATCCTGAGAACTTGTACATGAATAGTGTCCCTTTGAAAATAAATCATAATCATTCTTTGAATCCTGCCTATATTTTGTATCATTTTTACATTTAGAGAATTAATTTTTCTCAAAGTTCTTAATATTTTCATATGTATGGAAAGCTTTTTAATGGCCCAAATTTAATTTACTTATTTTTATGTAATGACCTTTGCAGTTATTAATGAATATCTCCCTTTTAAAACAGTGATTTTAGGGGCGCCTGTGTGGCTTAGTCAGTTAAGCGTCTGACTTCGGCTCAGGTCGTGATCTCACTGTGAGTTTGAGCCCCACATCGGGCTCTGTGCTGATAGCTCAGAGCTTGCAACCTGCTTCAGATTCTGTGTTTTCCTTCTATCCCTCCCTGACTAGTGTTCTGTCTCTCAAAAACAATAAATGTAAAAAACAAAATTAAAAAAATAAAACAGTGATTTTATTGGTATTTAATGAAATTTGAGCAAGGGATATCCATTTTGTTTGTCGTTAATTCTACTGTCTTGCCAAAACTTCTATCAATTGTTTTTAGCTATTATTTGCCTAGTAATACAGAGAATCCTGTTATTATTTTAATCAGCTTCTTATGAAACCCATTAATTAACTCAGCATTGGCCAGTGTCACATCCCATGTTCTTAACCACTCTTTGTCTACCAGAGGCCCAGAAAAGAGACAGGGATAAAGCAGCCATACATTTCTTACATGAGATATGTTCTTAGACCACTCTTTAGTTAGGATATTGCAAGCTGGAAACTCTCTAATAAACACCTTCCCTAACCCCAGTACACCTAAGAGCACAAACATGAAGTGCTTTCCATAGATGGACTTAAGGGGAGGGAGAGGCATTCTCCCCCAGATATCTCTATTTAAACTCCCCATCCCTCCATTTGATCTCAACTACTAAACACTGGTCAATCTTAGCTTCCTAGCTTCTAGTCCACACCCTTTCCTTACTCTACCTATAGAAGGCAGCCTATAAGATCCAAGGCCGTAGTTTTCCTTGCCTCCTGATATTCACACGTTGTTGACTCACTATTTTATTTTTTATTTTTCTTTTTAAAAAGTTTATTTATTTTGAGAGAGAGAGAGCATGCATGAGCAGGGGAGGGGCAGAGAGTGAATCCCAGGCTCTGTGTGCTGTCAGTACAGAGCCCGATACGGGGCTCGAACCCACTAACCATAAGACCATGACCTGAGCTAAAGTTGGATGCTTAATTAAGTGAGCCACCCACGTGTCTCGACTCAACTATTTGAAAGAACAGAATACAACAGAAGTAATGAGAAATCAGTTTTGAGATTAGGTTATGAAAAGACTGTGGTGCTGGGTGCTCTCTTTTACTTTGTTTTGGATCATTCACTCTCAGGGAAGCCAGCTGCCATGAGGCAGTGCTCTGGAGATGCCTGTGTAAGTGAGCTTAGAAGCAGATCCTCTGGAGTCTGCCACAGACATATGAATGAGCTTGACAGCAGCTCCTTTTCTAGTTGAGCTTTGAGATGGCTGCAGCTGGTACAGCAGCAGCCTCTTTTTTTTTTTTTTTCTTTTAATATTTATTTATTTTGAGAGAGAGAGGGAGACAATCCCAAGCAGGCTCCATGCTGTCACCACAGAGCCTGATGCAGGGTTCAGTCTTCCAAACGGCGAGATCATGACCTGAGCTGAAATCAAGAGTCAGACGTTTAAGTGACTGAGCCACCCAGATGGCCCAGTAGCAGCCTCTTGAAAGATCTTGAGCCAGAACTGCTTAGCTAAGCCCTCCCTGATTACTGACCCACAGTAACTGTGAGATAATCAGTGTTTGAATTTTTCAGCTGTTAAGTTTTGGGATGATTTGTTATACAGGAATAACTAATGCACTGCCCTTAGCTCCTCTTGCCTGGTGTGCTTCAACTGAAAGCTAATCTTTCGAGTCCCTGCTTTTTTCTTCAGAACCCATTGTAGGCCCAGATTGGATGATTTTCATCTCGAGTTCAGCAAGGGTAAACAAACCTCTCTGAACTCCAGTTTCTTCATCTGTAGAATGTGAGATTGGTTGAGCCAGGTGGTTTCCAGATCCTTTTCAGCCCTAAAGTTCTGTGCTTCTGGATTTCCCCAGGCCCTATCTCCAGTTTAATCAAAAAAAAAAAAAAGAATATAAGAAATAACCGTTGGAATCAGCCAGACTTTATTAACACTGACGATCTTGCTTTTCAGGTTGACCTGGGGATAAAAGGCAACAAACAGATAAGGGTTATGGTGACTATAGCTAGAAGTAGCATAACTGCATCTGTCTTGCTAAATCTTCAAACTCTCTCATCAAAGCCATCAACTTCTAGAATATCCCCCCTTTTTTTCTCATTCTTTATTGTCACTTACATGACCATACTAACCTCAGCCAGTTAGGGTAGCACCAGGAAAATGAGAGGCAGAAGCATTACAAGAAGGAACCCAGAGAGGTCCAGAGTGAGGATGGCAGAAAAGTCAGTATGTGAAATGGCTGACTTCTCAATCCAAGATTTGTAGAAACTGATGTTTGTATATATTCCAGGCTCGTTGGTTTGAAGGCAGTTTGATCCCCAGCTGACCACTCCTGTGAGGACCCAGGAGTCTTCCACTCTACATGTCAGGGGGTCTCCTCTACTACCCTGGGGAGAGAAGAAAGATGACTAGGCCACGCACAAGGCAAAGGGAGAAGAAATTCTCCCTGTGGTGTAGCTAAGATCTATGGAGTTTGGGCCTGTCCACACTGCTGGATTCACGCAGGGATGCTGAAGATGTGAGGCATTCCATGGAAGCATTCCCTGGAAGGCATTCCCTGTGAGGCATTCCATGGAGAGGCATTCCCTGGAAGCACACTGGGAAAGGGGAGGGCTCTGGAAGGTGCCTATGGGATGGATTCTTACTATACACTGATCCATCCATTCCACTGGGAGCTTAGAACAGATCATGGCTTCACTGATGATGGGCTTGATTCCACATGAGTTTGCTTTCTGGTAGTGGTCCCTGCATGTCTGGAGATCAATAAGGGGCACTTTTAGCTCCTTCAGTGTATAGGATGGCTTCATGTCTGTAAGATCAAAAGGAATCAGAGCTATCTTAAAATATTACGAAGCAACTTGCAGCTAATGATACAGATTTCATGCCTCTGATTTTCAAGTATATCTCTGATTTTAAATATTCTGCCTCCATATCAGATGGCACTTTGATTTCCAGTTTGGGAAATAGCCTGAAGGCTGAGTTCCCTTGGTCTAAAGAAGACTGAAGTCATTTGCTCCCACCCAGATGCCACAAATAACAAAAAAACCATATGATTGAGGAAAACCCAAAACAATGAATGATGCAAAATCAACTTTTTTGGCCTTGGAATATATTGTCCTGTTCCATAGAATAGAGGTAGAGATAACATACTCTGAAGAATGAAGACTGTTGATACAGAAATGAAGCTCTACTTTCCTAGTCTGACTCGAGACTTGCTGAGCAGTCTTACTTTCTTGAATACATCTTCATGCCTGCTTCCCCTCTGTGTACCTTAACCACGCACACTACCCAGGTGCAGAAGGAGAGCTAGCCTCTCCCTAAGCTCATTGTCTTGTCCTTCTCACTTTTAAGGTCCCAGCACTATTGCTAATAAGAGCAAAAGCAGATATAAATAAGCAAAAGAGATTACAGCAGAAGAAAGCAAAAGAGGGAGGTATAGGGTCAAGGAGAATTTGAAGTCTGCGACATCTCAGATCAACTGCCTGGAGAGTGCAATATATCTGGTGCTGGGCTGGGATAGAGAGTACGGGGAGAGAATGTCAGTTGAGGAAATGGAGCTCAGAAAATCTACTTATCCTCACATCGGTATGTTCCAGAATAGCCCCATCCAGTCACCCAGCAGGAAGTTGACTTCTTCAGCTGGACTGCAGATGAGGGGAGGCAGATGGGCAGGACAACAGGGCTAAAAGAAACTGGGTAGGCCAGTTCTGCCACAGCGATGGTACTAGATGTGTTTCCCTGGAAGTCATGGTAGGGGATAATCCTGGACACAGGTATTATCGTTGCTTTGGAGCCTGGGCGACCAGAGACCTGAAGTGACCCCACCAATACACTGTATTTTCTGATGTCTTTAGACCTGAGAAGAGAAGCAGAATGGGGACCATGAATTTCTTATGACTGTCATGAAGTGTCACAGCAGAGCCCATCGTTCTGGAGGTTGCATTTTTCTTCTGGCTCTCAAGCATTTGTTCCTTAACTAAGTATTAAGCGTTTCCTGAGAATATAAATGAGACTTAGGCATGATCTGCCTCTCATAGGGCTTTTGGATTTATTGTGTATGTGTGTGTGTGCCTATATATGTAAGAGAGTGTGTATAAAAGAGAGGGGAGGAAGGAAGTGAGGGAAATGAGGCAGAGATAAGCAACAGTTTAACAAGTAAAACATTTTAAACTATGATAAACACTATGGAGAAAACAAACAGGATTTCAAGTTAGTAAAGGAGTAGGGGAAGAGATTTAGGATTGGGTGATCACAAAAGGTCTCATTGAAGAGATAAGTTCTCAACTGAGTCCCAAAAGATAAGAGTTAGCCTTGAGAAGAGCTATCAGGAAAAGCATTTCAGACAGAGGGAATAGAGTATGCAAAGGCCTTGAGGGTAAGTGAAAAAGAGATTGGCAGTTTCTAGGAGTTGAAATAAACTTGGAGTAGAATGAGATGAGGTTGGAAAAATGAGCAGATATCTGGCAATCTACAGCCATTTTTGGCCACAGTGAGGCATCTGGGTTTTATTCTAGTTGCCTGAGCAGCCACTGGAGGATTTGAAGGAGGGGGTGACCTGACCTTGCTTCTGACTTAAAAAAAAAAAAAAAATCACTTTGTTGTGTATATGAAGGTAGCAAAACCTATTATACTATTGCAGTGGTCTGGGGACAGCTATCCTGGAGTCAAAGTATATTTTGGAAGTAAAACTGACAGAATTTGTGTATGCAGTAGTTATGGAGGGTGAGGGAGAGTAGGGCTTTATATTTCTGAGTACGGCTTGAGCAACTAGTTATGTTGTTGAATGAGAGAGGGAAGACAAAAGTAGGCTTAGGGATAGTGGTGGTGGTGAAATTGTAGCTCTGTTTTGATCATGTTCCCTTTGAGATACCAGTGAGATATCCAAATGGAAATGCATCAGAACCACAGGTTGGAGTTAGTGATGTAAATGTGTGTGTTATCAGCAAATATACAGCATTTTAAACCACAGAAATGGATGAGGTCACTGGGGAGAGTAAAGAGGGCTTAAGATTGTTTATCCAGAGTAGTAAGAAGATGTGGGCATGCTGTAAAGGGAGGGCCCCTTCCTGGGGAATGTCTTTTTGGGTAGAGACTTGGTTGGGGGGGACAGGAGGTAACTGTTTTTAGGCGTTCATTTCAATCAAGATGATTGTCAAAGTGAAGATGCCTGAAATCGTAAGAGTAGTTGAATTGAACTGAGAGCTAGGGTAGGAAACATTTGGACCCACTTCTAAGGCACAGTGTACTATATTGGGCAGTGCAAGATAAACTCCTGTCTGACCTTACTTCAGGAGCTCTAGTCACCTGAATCCCCTAGTGGGTCCCCCGGAAGCAAGGCCAACACTCACCGGAGGCAGCTTGCCACTGTCAACACCCACTGCTCTGAGATGAGGGTGGCTGCACAGATGTGAAGCAGGCCCTCGCGGATGCTGACCTGCCAGGGCCACTGCCCCACCTTGGCCTCCCTGCCTGAGGCAATGCCAGGGGAGACTGCAGGCCGCCCACAGACTGCAGACAAAAAGGAAAAAGATACGGGAGATCTGGCTGGAAACCGATGCCTCTTCTCCCACCCCTTCGTGCCATTTCCCAAACTGGGGTTCTCTCTCCAGCTCAGCACAGATTCCCTTCCCTCGGTCCACCCAGGCATGCTGCCCTGGCTAAGGCCTGTTACTTGACTTCAGGAGATTCTCTGGTTCTTCCTCATGGGTACCTAGAGAGAGAAAAGAGGTATGTGGGAGACACCCATGATGAAATTTTATTGCCGTGGGAGGCCCACACCCCATGCTCTGTGCAGCTTCTCCTGGAGCCCTTACCCTCACCTAGGACTCTTCTCACCCCC
>NW_024412376.1:38381218-38498631 GCF_014898765.1 Herpailurus yagouaroundi
TTGGCCTCTTAAATGGTTACAGAACTGACAAGAGAAAATAAAGAAGAGGAAATAAGCCAGTCAGTTGACCAGTATTTTCTGCTTTCTCTTTCCTTTTTTGCATCAATCTCTACCTGTTGTAATTTGTCCTTTGTCTTCCTAAGTCAGCAAGTATTTATTAGATCTTTATTGTGTACAAGGTATTGTGCTAAATGTGGAGCAGAATCTATAAAGAAGCATGAATTACGGGTGTTGCCTGCCTTCAAAATGTTGGCAGTCTAGTTGGAGAGAAGTGGAATAAGGAAATAACTTAGGAGGTTTTTATTAATAATTGATCTCCTGTTTATTAAAAAAAGGGAGCAGAGGGCTCTGAAATGTGAATGAACTTAGATAAGGCATATAACCAAAGTGCTGAGCAAATGTTGGTTGCCAGTTTTAAAAACATGATGATGACTGGAGTGCCTGGGTGGCGTAGTTGGTTAAGCTCAGGTCATGACCTCACAGTTCATAAGATTGAGCCCTGTGTTGGGCTCTGTGTTGGACATGGAGACTGTTTAGGATTCTCTCTCCCTTTCCCTCTGCCCCTCTCCTGCTCATGTGCTCACTCGCTCTCGCTCTCTCGCTCTCACTCTCCCAAAAATAAATAAATAAGTAAAAAATAAAAAAAAAATTAAAACATGATGATGATGATGATGACGACGACAATGACACAGTTAAGACTCTTTAATTCCAGAGCTGGTGCTTGGCATGAGAAGGTACTGTGGGTACAATAAAAGTGAGTGGCATTAAAAGATTTATAGAAATCAGGGGGAGATTATACTTCTAAAAATCAAGAATGGGATTATTAAAATAGAGATTTAATTTAACTTGAAATTTTGTAGAGGCCAAAGTAGGAAAGAAAAAAAGAATGAGCTCATGTCATCTGAAACATATCAATAAGCATAATAAACAAACTCTTCAGTCAGGAAGTAACTTTTTCCCCCTTGGCAGTGAATTTAGTGAGTTTTGTTATGATATGATAAAAAGTACAGGGGTTAATGTAACAAACAGTTTTCTAGAGGACTAATAACTATACCTCAGTTTTTATATTCTCCCAATAGATGCTAATGCCATCATTTTGAATTACGATTAAGGCATTTCTGTGAAGAACTAAACTAACTGAAATGGAGTATTTATATTTCTTGTTATGTAACTTGAAACAAAAGTAGAATTTAGAGAAGATGCCTCTTTCAAATACCAGTTTTTCCAGCTGTGCTTTGGTGAGGTCTGTATTTTCTAGACAAATGTCTTGACATTTTATTTTCTGGACTAGAACCTGGCTTGAATTTCTGCCTCTCTGAGAACCCATCTTAGCTTTGCTTGGTTATGGGCTGCAGAAAGGCCGGTGGGGAGGACAATTCCAGAGCCAAATGAAAGTACCAAAGATCTCAAGATATGACCTCTGATCTCCCTTATTTAGAACGGAATGGGTAAGGTCTGCCCCTCCCCACCCCACAGGCAGGAACCTCATACCTGTCGCTCTCCCTGGACAGCAGGGGGCGCCCCAGGCCCCGCTCCTCCCCCTGGGTCCTTTAGCTGCACTTTATCGGAGGCTGGTCCCTTGAGTGCCTGGCCCTGGGCGAAATGGATTCTAAATAGATATTAGTATTAGGATATTAATGTGTACAATTAATAATGTAGACAAATTACACACTGTAAAGAGAGGACAGTTTAAAATCTTTGTTATAATTCAAGTTGTCCTAGTTTACAAAGGGAATAAACTATTGTCTAGAAATGTTAAATTGATTCTAAATAGTTTAACATGTGCTCAGTTACAGAAGCTTGACAGTATTTTACATTTGCATAACATTTTCCTCCATACAGTAACTCTGTGAGGGTTTTCATTTCTGTTTTATAGATAAAGAAACTGAGGATCTTAAAGGTTAAATGACTTAACTAATTGTAATTATGCTATGCACGAGCAAAGCTGGGACTTGTCTAGTATAGTAGTCCCCCTCCTTACCTATCGGGGATGTGTTCTGAGACCCTCTTTAGTGGAGTCCTGAAACTACAGATAGTACCAAATGCTTTATTGTTTTTTCCTATACATGCATTTCTATGATAAAGTTTACTTTATAAGTTAGGCACAGTAAGGTTACCAACAATACTTAATAATAAATAGAACAGTTATGATATTATGCTGTAATAAAAGTTAAGTGAATGTGGCCTCTCTCTCTCTTTCAATACCTTATTGTATGTACTTCTTGTGATGCCATGAGATGATAAAATGCTTATGTGATTAGGTAAATGACATAGGCATTGTGACCTGGTGTGTTAGGCTAGTATTGACCTTCTGATGATATGTGAGAGAAGGATCATCTGCTTCTGGACCACGGTTGACTGGTAGTAACTGAAACTGTGGAAAGCGAAACTGCAGATAAGGGGGGGGGGGGGCCACTACTATAATCAGATTCAAATCCAGATCTCCTGATTCATTGCCTAGTAATCTTTCCCTCCATGCTACAGCAGCCTCCCAAGTCCCAGAGACATCACTTATTTATTCAGTAATCGTTTTTTCAGTGGAGGAATGACAACATAGAAAAAGCCTCTGTCCTGATGGAGCTTATATTCTAGTTTTAGATCATGACAAGTGCTTTGGAGAAAAATTAAACAGGAAAAGGATACTGGGGTGAGGCACGACTTTTAAAAATCTTTTTTTTTTTTTTAAGTTTTTTTTTTGGGGGGGGGAGGGGGAAGGGCAGAGAGGGAGGGAGAGACAGAATCCCAAGCAGGCTCCACACTGTCAGCGCTAAACCTGATGTGGGGTTCGAACTCACAAACTGTGAGGTCATGACCTCAGCCGAAATCAAGAGTTGGACACTTAACTGATTGAGCCATCCAGGCACCTCAAGTGTGACTTGTAAATAGAGTGGTCAGGGATGGCATCACTGAGGTAATTTCTGAGCAGGTATTGGAGGAAAGAGAGGCATTGAGCTAGTGGTTAAGCACAAACGATAGCAGTACAGAGCCCCCGAGGCAAGGGTGTATTGGAGACATTTGAGAAACACTAAAGCTAGAACAGAGTTGGTGAGGGGCTCCAGCAATAGGAAATGAGGTCAGACAGGGAATGAGTCAGACCGTGTAGATCCTTATGAGCTATTGTGAGAGCTTTGACTTTTATTCTTAGTCGATCTGACTTAAAAGTTTTAAATGGGTCACAGTGGCTGTTGGGTTGAGAATGGTCAGGGTAGAAGCAGGGAAACCAGTTAGAAAACTACTGCAATAATTTGGGTAGGAGATGATGATGGCTTTGGACCAAGGCTGTGGGGGCAAAAGTGGTAAGAGGTGGTAGATTCTGGTTGCATTTTGAAGGTAGAGCTAATGGGACTTGCTGATAAATTGGGTGAGGGTATGAGAGAAAGAGAGGAGTCAAATGTTTTTTGGCCCAGGCCCCTGGAAGTATGGAATAACCATATACTAAGATGGAGCACACTAGGTGGTGCAGAGTTCTGGGGGATAGACAAGAAATTCATTTATAGGCATGTTTAAGGTGCTTGATAAATGTCCAACCAGAAAGTAGTAGGCAGTTGCATATATGAATGTGGAATCAGGAGATTGCCACAAATTGAAGGGCTAGATTAGGGTGTCACCAGCATATTAAAGTATTTAAAGCCATGAAATGAGATAAGGTCACCTAGCGAGTAAGTATAAATAAAGCTCACTGTGAGTTTTAAGGATTGACCAACGTTTAGATGAGATAAGCAGGAACCAAGAAGAGACTTGAGAGGATAGGAGT
The DNA here is from genome assembly GCF_014898765.1 of Herpailurus yagouaroundi. Classification (NCBI taxonomy): domain Eukaryota; kingdom Metazoa; phylum Chordata; class Mammalia; order Carnivora; family Felidae; genus Herpailurus; species Herpailurus yagouaroundi. The sequence goes on from NW_024412376.1 coordinate 38,384,973, forward strand.
GAGTTAGGCAGAGGACTGATAGTAGTCTTCTGGAAGCCAAGTGAAGAAAGGAGGAAGAAATGATTGGCTGCCAAATCCTGCAGACAATGAAGAACTGACCATTGAATTTAGCATCATGGAATGGATTCTGTTGAAGGAGATGATCAAGTGGACATGCTGTCCATTGACCATGAGCTGTACCTGGGCATTCAGAAGCTCCTTACCCCCTCCTTTGTCCTTGGAATGGGGTTTCTATTTGCCTTCCATACTCCTAGAGGCATTTCAACGACATATCCTTGAGATAGTGATGTGGTGTTGAGACCATGAAGACAGTATACATGACTAGCCCAGTTAAGGCCTCTATATAAACTTCTATGATTTGACAATTGGGCATAGAGATATACTTGTCTTGCTGGCCACCCAGGACAAGCCTCATGTAAATTCCCTTCCTACCTTGCCACCTACCAATCTAGAGTGGCCTGCTTCTTTCTTTGGTCTCTCCCTACCCTCTGTTTCAAGTTATATCTGGGAGGCTCCCAAGATGGCTGTGAACCAACAGATTCAAGAGGGAAAGGGGAATAATTGGAGACAGCAAATAAGGCAATTTTGTAAAGTAGTTTTTTGCTGTTCAGGGAAGTTGAGAAACAGCTGGCAGAAGAGCCTGGGTGGTGGTCTTTTGTTCTTGTTTTAAGATGGGGGAAATGATTTCATGTTTGTGTGCTAATGGAATTATCTAGTAAAGAGGGAGAGATTGATGTAGGACAGAAAACAAGAGAATTGCCGAAGTGTCCTTAAGCAGACAGGAGGGCACTGAACCTAGTGCATCAGTTGGGGTGTGAAGATGCTTAGATCAGAGCACAGATGGGTCTTTCATACAGCAAGAATAAAAGTAAGTATGTGGACATAGATAGATGCTAGTTGGTAGGAGATGTGGTGGTAGAAGTTCTCTGCTGACTGTTTCCATTTCTTCAGTGGAATACAAGTCATCTATTGAGAGCGAGGATGAGAAGGGAAGTGTTGAAAACTCAGAGAGTGAACTAGTCATATACTAGGGTGGGAGATGAACAGACCAGAGAAATTATAGTGTGTCTGCTAGGCCCCAGAAAGCATCCACTTGAATTTGAACTGAAGTTGGCAGAGTTGTATTGTTCATAGGCAGTGTTCAGCAACATAGGTGGAGGCATAGAGAGGGCAGAGGTTGACTATACCAGGTTGAGGTTTTCTGAAGTGGGTATGGTGAAGGGGGGTGGGTGAGCAAGGGAGTGATTATAATGATAAATCATGAACTTAAGCTGGAAAGGAGGGAAGTAAAGAATTGAAGTGACTGTAGAGAGTAAAGCAAGGCAAAAATCAGTGGATTATAAACCCTAATGGGATTGAAAATGATTGGAATTGGCATTCTTGCTATAAGGAGTGCAGGAAAGATACTTGAGTGTGCTGAGTAAGTGAGATGCTTGAAGTTGAGGTCACAGAGAAGGCGCAGTTATTGGTGATAACAAGGCCAGGGAAGATCATGGTGGTAGGTAGCATCTGAAGTCGGATGATAGATCATTTAGTCCTAATGGTGGAATATGGTGGAGAGGCTGTGGATGTTGGAGGGACTTAATCAGGAGCATGCAGAGGCCATGGCTCTCCTTTCTTTCACCTTGTCCTGAGTCTTTTGTAGTATGGATTTGAACACCAAGACCCCGGGCTGGAGGGCCACTGAAACTTCAGGCTGGAATGCATCCCTCAGTCAGCCATCTTTGTTGACCGATCTTCAGCTGGCAATTTAGCTAAACTGCTGTTTTCCATTTGGTTCACAAAACCATCATGGGAGACTTTGTGTTAGATCTAGTGCACCTGTGACCAGAGCAGAATGCCCTTTCTCTCCAGGCAGGCAGATGGAAAGAAATCTAGAGTTAATCGTTACCTATATATATGTGTGTGTATATATATATATTTATATATATATACACATATATATGTATATATATTTATATATATATACATATATGTGTGTATATATGTATATATATATATATTTTACAATTATTGAAAAAATTTAAATAGAGAAATGAAGATACAAAGTAAAATAAGTTTCTCTCCCCATCCTCTTTACTTCTAGCACCTCCTGGGTAGTTTTTTGAGCATCATTCCAGATGTCTCCCTGTCTTTCATTCTTTTTCTGACTATATGTGTCTATTTGTGTGGGCTCTGTATATGCACAGAAAAAGTAGAAGCATTCCCTATGTTCTTCTCTCGAGTCCTTCCTTCCAAGCCGATATATACTGGGCTGAAGACTTTTCTTTAGTACAGGTATATAAATTCCACAATAATAGAAGTGTAGTGTAACTTTAAAATCATGCCTGTGTTAATGGAAACTTAGTTTTTATTTTCTGTTATTATAAATTATGCTGGTGGAATATGCTAAAGAATATATTCTATAGATATTGTTACCACTATTATGTATTTCTTTTTTTTTCTCCTTTCAAACCATCCTTTTATTTATTTTTATTTTTTTAAATTAGTTTATTTTTTAATTTACATCCAAGTTAATTAGCATATAGTGCAACAATAATTTCAGGAGCAGATTCCTTAATGCCCCTTACTCATTTAGCCCATCCCCCCCTCCCACAACCCATGCAGCAACCCTCTGTTTGTTCTCTATATTTAACAGTCTCTTATGTTTTGTCCCCCTCCCTGTTTTTATATTATTTTTGCTTCCCTTCCCTTATGTTCATCTGTTTAGTATCTTAAATTCCTCATATGAGTGAAGCCGTATGATATTTGCCCTTCTCTGACTAATTTCGCTTAGCATAATACCTTCCAGTTCCATCCACGTAGTTGCAAATGGCAAGATTTCATTCTTTTTTGATTGCTGAGTAATACTCCATTGTATATATATACCACATCTTTATGCATTCATCCATTGATGGACATTTGGGCTCTTTCCATACTTTGGCTATTGTTGATAGTGCTACTATAAACATGGGGGTGCATGTGCCCCTTCGAAACAGCATACCTGTATCCCTTGAATAGATACCTAGTAGTACAATTACCAGTCGTAGGGTAGTTCTATTTTTAATTTTTTGAGGAACCTCCATACTGTTTTCCAGAGTGGCTGCACCAGTTTTCAGTCCCGCCAGCAGTGCAAAGGAGATCTCTCTCTCCGCATCCTTGCCAACATGTTGTTGCCTAGGTTGTTAATGTTAGCCATTCCGACAGGTGTGAGGTGGTATCTCATTGTGGTTTTGATTTGTATTTCCCTGATGATGAGTGATGTTGAGCATTTTGTCATGTGTCAGTTGGCCATCTGGATGTCTTCTTTGGAGAAGTGTCTATTCATGTCTTTTGCCCATTTCTTCACTGGATTCTTTGTTTTTTTGGGTGTTGAGTTTGATAAGTTCTGTATAGATTTTGGATACTAACCCTTTATCTGATATGTCATTTGCAAATATCTTCTTCCATTCCCTTGGTTGCTTTTTTGTTTTGCTGATTGTTTCCTACCTGTGCAGAAGCTTTTTATTTTGATGAGGTCTATTCTTATGTATTTTTTCCCTTGCTTTGACGTCAGTTGTTCTGACATAGTGTGACTAAAGAAAATACTTAGTTTTAGAGTCTGATCTCTGTTGCCAAATTGTTCTCCACGAAGATGGTATCAATTTATAGTGATTGAGAGCATCCTTTTTCCCATCTCCTTATTCATACTCATTATTTAGCTCTTCAACCCCTCCATATTAGCCGAGCTGATAGGACTATTAGGAGAAAACATTTTCGTCAAACAGTACTGTACTAATTTGGAGGGAATAACTGAGATTGGGGGATAAGAAAAATAGGAAGATATTTCATTCTTATTCCTTATGCAGGGGATAGAATATTAACACTTCTCCAAATTCTAAGATTTAGCTAAAACAGAGAAGACCTTACCTAAATCTTTAAAGAGTTTGGAAGTGATCAGAGGCAAGGTTGGAAAGTAATGGAAGCCATCATAAATAAAAGAGTAGATTTCTCTTTTGTTCCTGAAATTGTTGTTTTCAAATCTGTTCTTTTACACGTTTGTAAAAATTTCGAGTTCTCTGGTAAACGCTTATAAATCATTGATTCCAGATTTTATCTGAGTTTAATTCTGAGTTTGTGGTGACTGAATTGGAAAGAAATTTTATATGAAGTTTTTTAAATTTATTCTACTTGATGATTAAGTTTGGAGATCTTTAAATTTTGGCCTTTTTTGGAAGGAGACACCTATAATAGTACATATTTAACATGTAACACTATAGACTTAGTACTGCTTTTTAATTTTTTCATGCTTATTCTATATAGAATTTTATATTATTATCTCCAGTTAAAAGTCATATTTATTATTGATGTCTGATAATTTTTTCAGACAAACATTTAAAAACAAGTTTTAGGTATTAGAAGAGTGAAGTAAAATTCTTTTTCTTTGATTTTGCCAAGAAAATATTATTAAATGTTACGGATTTTAAAAGTATAAGCCTAGGACAAAGTATATGTACAGACTCTGAAAATATGCATGATTTATATGCTTTGGATAACTTTATTGTGAATTCATACTTGTCAGCACAATAATTATATACCCTTGAGTGCTGTATAGTTGAGCTTTCATGTAAGTACACATCTGTTTAAAACTCAAAAGAATCTTGTAATACCCGCTTAAATGTTTTTGAGGCTCACTTTATGTTTTTGAGAACTTGATACAAAAGTAACAGATGGCCAACAAGGATATTAAGTTGACAGGAAGCAAGTTAATTGAGTTTCTTTAGTTCCTGAGTTAAAGATGTATTTATATATACTTACAAGTGTAAATTCACTTAAAAAAAATCTTGGGACTATGTTTCCACTGAAGTCTTTTGTTTGTGATTTGTCTTGTTTTGTTCTGTTTTGCAAGGCTTGAAAGGGGGAGAAAGAGGGAAGAGAAGAAGATGGATTATTATTGGAAGAAATTCACCATGCTCGAAGCAATTTTTCCTAATCTTAGATCTAAATATGCTACTGATGGGATTATGCATGTTTGAACATGCAAAAAGATTTTCTTGTTAAATAAAGTTTAATCGTATACTTAATGTTCCTTATTATATGGGGAGAACTTTGAAGCAAGGATCAAAAATCAAATGACACTAATGCTTCCTAATGAGAGAAATCTCTATTCAATGCTAATTAAAAGTATATTGGCTGGAGTCTAGTCAGCTGGGCTTAATTCTCAGCATTAAAGTTGTGAACATTATGGGAAAAGCACTTTGTCGAATTGAGAAATAGCAAGATTTTTTCCAGACTTTCATTAGGAAAAATTAAAAAGTGAAATTAAGAAAAAGAAAATCACTTAAAACTATCTTAAAGGTAGAAAATATGAAGTAAAGAATCATGGCAGTTTCTGATGTGTCTGGAGGCAGGGTGATTATTGTGATCATATTTTAGTATTTGCATCCTACTTCTTGCTGCCATTGGGGCATTTAAGAATACATATTTATGGAAGCCTCAGTACTGAACATAGGAAACTGAGAACAATCATACTGTTTGTTTCTTTCCATAAATACCAAGTAATATTAATGAGCTATAAGAAAATTATACCACTTTTACATAGCACCACATTAATTTCTTAGAAGTAAATAATTTGATCTAATATAGTCACTTTATATGCAATATATCTAAGATTTGGCTCTGTTTTATTTAATCCATATAAAATGAATGCATCTGTTCATATATGCATTAAGGTTATAGATTTAGGCAATTAAAACAAATTGGAGGGGCTGGAGATAGCAGCAGGGATTGATTCCAAATGGGCATAAGGGATCTTTTCAGGGTGATGGTAACATTCTAAAATGATTGTGATGATGATTGCACAAATCTGCGAATTTACTAAAAATCATTGTACACTGCAAACAGGTAAATTTTATGGCATGTAAATAGTATTTCAATAAAGCTATTAAGCTTTTTTTTTAATTTTTTTTTCAATGTTTATTTATTTTTGGGACAGAGAGAGACAGAGCATGAACGGGGGAGGGGCAGAGAGAGAGGGAGACACAGAATTGGAAACAGGCTCCAGGCTCTGAGCCATCAGCCCAGAGCCCGACGTGGGGCTCGAACTCACGGACCGCGAGATCGTGACCTGGCTGAAGTCGGACGCTTAACCGACTGCGCCACCCAGGCGCCCCAAGCTATTAAGCTTTTTTAAAAAATGAAATGGAAAATATGTGACCATAGCTGACTCCAAAAGACATAGAAAATCCAAAGAACAGTTATAATTGATGAAATACAGAAAGTTGTTAAAGAGCTACCCTCCTTTTTTTTTTTAATGTTTGTTTATTGGAGAGAGAGGCAGCATGAGCAGGAAGAGAGAGAGGGTGACATAGAATCTGAAGCAGGCTCCAGGCTCTGAGCTGTCAACACAGGGCCCGACATAGGACCGACCCATGATCTCACGTGTCAGGACCTGAGCCGAGGTTAGACGCTTAACCAGCTGAGCCACCCAGGCACTCCTTGACCACACCTTTAAGAACCACATCATCCCAGTGCTATTTTCAACTGTTTCAGAGCATAGAAAATGAAGGAAAGTTTCAGAATTCATTTTTTATGAAGGGAAAATAACATTGATACTGAGACAAGGAAGCAATATTTTTCCTGAAAGAAAACCAGAGATCAGTTTTGAGTGTGAATATTGGAGCAAAAATCTTTGCAAGAAAAATTTATAATACAGTATCACCTTTGGAAAGTAACACACACAGGACACTCAAGGGACTCAGTTGGTTAAACAGGCGGCTCTTGATTTTGGCTGGGGTCATGATCTCACAGTTCATGAGACTGAGCCATGCATCAGGCTCCACTCTTACAGCATGGAGCCTGCTTGGGGTTCTCTCTCTCTCTCTCTCTCTCTCTCTCTCTCTCTCTCTCTCTGCTCCTCTCCTGATTGTGCTGTCTCTGTCTCTCTCTCTTAAAATAAATAAATAGAACTTAAAAGAAAAGTAACACATACAACAGCAATTTAGTATAATGCTGAATAGTTTGGGCTCTGGAGCTGGACTGGTTTGGAATCCCAGTACCACCACTTCCTAGTCCCATGACCTTTGTAAAGTAACTGAACTCTTTCTTTCTCATGAGTAAATAAGAGAACTTTCTTCATTGAGTTCATGTGAAGGCCAAGTGACAATAAATGTTGAATATTATAATAACTACATAGTTTATTAAAAATTGGAAATGTCAAAAGTTGTTTGGTCATTTCTCTATTGTTGACTGTTTGGATTTGCTATTGTAAAGGTTAGTGCAATAAATACCTTCTTATGGAAATTTCCCTCACATATCTATTCCTGAAGATAGATTTTTAGAGGTAAAATTTTGAAGAAAAAGCTATGAACTTTAAAGGCCCAAATTGCTCTCCAGAAAGGTCATACACATTCCTACCATTGATAGGTAAGAGTGTCTATTTACATTACTTACACCAGTGTTGAACATCATCATTGCAAAGAAAATCTTAGGTGATTTGGTAAGCCCAAAATAGAATGTAATCACTTTATAGCCTTCAAATACTGACAGCACAGAACAAAACCTTAATTCTTAATGGGCAGGGGCAACTCAGCTCAGGTCTTGATCTGAGGGTTTTGAGTTCAAGTCCTGAGTTGGGCTCTGTGCCGAGTGTGAAGCCTACTTCAAGGAAAAATACTATCACAAAACACTTGGAACTCTAAGAAATAGGAATATTGTCAGTGCTCCTAAGATGTTTACCTGGAGTTGGGGTTTCCTTTTCACATTCAAATTTTACATGATGTTAGGATATCTGCCTTTTGTAACTTTGCCTAAAGCTATTTGATCTGATGGAGGAATTTTCCAAAAAACATCAGTTAAAGAATAATCTAAGGGCACCTGGGTGGCCCTGTTGGTTAAGAGTCCTGACTTCATCTCAGGTCATGACCTTACGGTTCACGAGTTTGGGCCCCGCATTGGGCTCTGTGCCGACAGCTCGGGAGCCTTCTTTGAATTCTGTCACCCCCTCTCTCTCTGCACCTGTCCCATTTGTGCGCTCTCTCTCTCTCAAAAATAAACATTAAAAAATTAAAAGAAAATAATCTACCCAAAGCAAATGTCACCAGGGAAAATCTTTATATTTTCAGCCTTTTACTTACTTATTTTTAATTTTTTAAAATTAAATCGAGATGGTTATAAAGTCATGTATCTTTCTAGTCCTTCTCTTTATTGTTCCTTTTCTAGTTAAATTTCATCCTAGTCTTTAAATTCTTTGGGAAGCGAAAATGGGTCAAGTCCCAGTGAAAGACTCATAAGCCTACATTGGGCCAATGCAAATCTATCCAATTGAATTTGAATTTAGATGACTTTTCAGCTACAACAAACTGGGAACTTTCATGATCTGTGGCAGAGAATGGGTCTGTCTGCCTCAGAATCCCTAAGTGCTCGGGTTGCAGTCACCACTAAAAGCTGGGAAAGTGGAAATGACCCATCTCTGTCTTGATTTGTTTTCCTCTGAAGACTTGACCTTGCTAAGGGAGGATTCCCTTTTCCTGTATTAAAGTATTCACCTAAAATCTTGCCAAATAGTGATATCTCCTTACATTTCCCCTAAAAAAACAATAGGGTATTGTGTCTTGTTACACTATGTATTCAAGACTTGAACAAATTAATATTAACATACTAGTGAGTTTAAAGATAGGTCAGCAGTGTTAAAAGTGCTTAGCAATTCAATTATTCTTACATACATTTGGATTCTATACAATAGAGATTGCTCCTGTTAAACCCATCGGTTTTGCTATGGCTACATTTTAGAAATAGCCACACCTGTTGACACGTGTGGCTAACATTTCAATTCAGCATCAGAGACACGTTTTCTGTACAGGTTAATTATTTTAAATTGGATGGCACAACTCAGAGACTACCACAGTTCTGATGTCCATTTGCATCTTCTACTTTCCCAGAATGTACATTTCACTTGACATGTATATCTCATGGTCTCTGACAGTAATATAGTCTCATTAGGCCATTCAAAAATAAAACATCAGATTTATGTTTAAATCTAAGTTTTAATCTTATTGTTTTTTTTTTTTTAAAAGACAATTCTGAGAAAAAGCCATTCCTGTGATCCTCAGATATAGAAAGAAACAACGTAGAATCTGGTATTAGGCATGTTCCTTTCCTGACTTTGTTGAAAATTGTTTTCCTTAGGTTAACATGGATATTGAGCTTTCCTTCTACGTGCTATCAAGGTTCCAACCAGTTTCTCTAAAATCTAAAGGTGTAGTTCCCCCAAACTCATGTATTAGGGTGTCTTTGAACCCAAGAAAACCAATCAGCAGTTTTGTTTTTCAGAGATGTGAAAAGATTCTGTGGGTGTTAACAGTAAGATATCTGTGTCTTGTTTACTATAGACTCTTCTTGAAGGTTGAATCACCTTTTGTTTCCTTGTTATTCTACTCAGGAGCCCATAGCTATTTCATTAACCCACAGAAATCACTTATCCTGTTTACCAGTCAACACCAGGTACTTCCTTTGAGAAATGTATGTCACACTTTGGAAATTCAGTTCCAAAATGAGTCTTGAAAATCCATTGAGTTTTTCACTTTTTGCAGAGGACATATCTGGAGATAAACTCCCTGTTCTGTTCTTGCTGTAGCAAGGATTTGAAAATCTATTTATGGTTTGTCTCCTTTTTAGCTTCTATTCTCAAACCACATCATTCAGTCTTCCCTGAGCTTATATCAAAGATTAGCAGTTTTCCTCAATGCATAGGAAAAGAATAACAAATTAAGAATTTTTGATCGTTGAGCTTTTCTCCAACAGTTGTCCTGTATTGACTTAGGAAATAGCCTTGGAAACATATGGGATAGATCTGATGTCTCATGCTTTGTTTCAGTCTTTCAAGATAATAACACGAATGATTATCATTTGTTAATCTCTTGTCCTTTTATGACTTAATTTCTACCGGGAGGCAACAAATATGAATGCCTAAAACAGTTAAAAACTTACTGCTGTCAGTGACATCCTTACTAGAGACAGGAGTCACTTTATTTACTCCCATGTTTGTTTTGAGAATCTGTGACATCAGTTTATACAGTTTGGCTCCCACATCTTAATGGTATTTATGGAGGGAACTAAAATGAGTCATTCCTTTTCCTTTTATCCTTTTTCCAATTTATTTTTTCCTTTTATAGTATAAAAGCTTACCTTTTTATTTGATATTTATTATAATTTTTAATTTGATCATAACAGTATTTCTTAACTTAGTTGTTAAATGATATTTCTTACAAATATTTGAACACAGATTACTCGGGAAGTATACAAATTCTTGACTGCAAGTTTGTTTGTTCTTAGGTGATTAGCATCATAAAGATTGAGGAGAGATAAGCAGTGAGAGTTCTTTACTTTTTATAATGCTATTTCTGGAGAAATGGAAGAGAAATTTGGGAGTGTTCTGTTCTCTGAATCTTTTTACAGTTTGTCCAATAATCAGGAGTATTCCTGGAATTATCAGTGTGTCTGTTACTTGGAATTATTATTGGGAAATTTCTTCTGCTTATTCTCTTTCTCCTCTTGATTCCTACAGCTGGTAGTTTTACTATCAATGCCATATCTATGTTCAACTTCTTATCTTCACCTGGGAGACTTTGTTACAGCTTTTTATTGAAAGATCATTTATCTTTTCTATTTCCCACAGAGCGTGTTTAGGGATTAAGAGTCTTATAGTCCTAGTTAAATACAACTCCCTTTATTATTGAAGCCCTCATACCAGAGGCTTTATGTCTTAGAATATTGTCATTAATTTCCCAATCAGCTGTCACTCAATGGTATAAAGAACCATATAAAGACATATAAAACCTATCCTTCTAAATACACCTTTTCCTTTCTATTCCATTGCACTTTTTCCTTTTTACAAGCAAAACCCTGACTTGTTAATAGAGATGTGCTGTTTTTACTTTCTTTCACTGTTTATTTAATAAGGGACATCAGGAACATGCTGTTGTGAAAAGCTGTCTTGAGCATGGGATTGTAGTCAGACCGAGCTGAGTGCCAGTCCCAGGCCCAGAGCGGCCCTTGTTTGTCAGGTGACCCTGGCTGGGCCAGTTACTTACCCTCTGAGAACTTCAGTCTCCACATTTTAAACTGGGAATAATTGCAGGGCTCTGAGGGTTAGTTGATGCACAAGGCACACCGAATGGAAATGCAGCTTCAATTTTTACCATTACTTTTTTTTTTTTTTAACGTTTATTTTTTTTTTGAGAGAGTGTAAGTAGGGGAGAGGCAGAGAGGGGGACAGAGGATCTAAAGCGGGCTCTGTGCTGACAGTAGTGACAATAGTAAGCCCGATGTGGGACTGATGAGCCATGAAGTCATGACCTGAGCCGAAGTCGGACGGTCAACTGACTGAGCCACCCAGGTGTCTCCCATTACTTTTCAGTTGGCATAGATCAGGTTGTCAGGCCAGTGTGTGAAATTAATAAGTATTTTTCTTAAAGAACCAGAGATCCACTTCTAGAATGTATTTAATTGGAAGTCTGAACTTTTAAAATTTGAATATCATACCAAATAATATCAATTGAGAGAATATTTATTTCCGAGTTCCAATTCATAGCAGTCTTATACTAACTTTAATATTAATAGTAAAATGAAAACCTCAGCCATTCAATCATTTAATCAGGGCTATTATTCTTAGCTGCTTTTTTCTTATTAGTTGTATTTCACATATCCTATAATCTACCCATGTAGAATGTACACTTTAGGAGCACCTGGGTGGCTCAGTTGGTTAAGTGCCAACTTTAGCTCATGTCATGATCTCACAGTTTGTGAGTTCAAGCCCCATGTCGGGCTCTTTGCTGACAGCGTGGCGCCTGGCACCTGCTTCGGATTGTGTGTCTCCCTCTCTCTGTCCCTCCCCTGCTTGCGCTCTGTGTGGCTTTCTCTCTCAAAAAATAAACATTAAAAAAAATAGAATGTACAATTTAGTCATCTTCAGGATATTCACAGAGTTGTGCAGCCGTCACCATAATCAATTTTGGAACATTTTCATCAGGCCAAGAAGAAATTCTGAGCTCATCTCTCATCTACCCCCACCCCTACCCCCCAGCTCTAGGCAACCACAAATCTACTTTCTGTGTTTCCATGAATTTACCTAATTCTGGACATTCTACATAAAATGGAATCATCAATATGTTGTCTCTTATGACTGGATTCTCTTACTTAATGTTTTCAAGGTTCATCCATGTGGTATGTGTCAGTACTTTATTCCTTTTTATTGCTGAATTATGTTCCCTTGTGTGACTATATCACACTTTACTTATCCATTTACCAGTTGATGGATTTCTGGATTGTTTTCCATTTTTGGATAATATAAATAATGCTGTTATGAACATTTGTGTACAAGTTTTTGTGTGGACCTATATTTCCATTTTTCTTGGGTATACACCTAGGAGTGGAATTTCTAGGCCATATGGTAAACTTTATGTTTAACCTTTAGAAGAATGGCTGAGCTGTTATCCAAAGCCACTGCACCATTTTGCATTCCCACCACCAGTGTATGAGGGTTCCATTTGCTCCACATTCTTTCCCACACTTGTTATTATTATTGTTTTTATTATTGTTTTTTTTTTTATTATAGCCATCCTAGTGGGTATCAAGTGATATTTCATTGTGGCTTCTTAGCCACTTCTTAAAGTTGACTATGTAAAAATCATATTGCTCGTGCTTTGGTAATCTCTGCTCAATATTGAGAATGAGAAGTTAAGCCTCATGTTGCAGAATCTTCTACTTATTGAATACCTAGTGAACAGAGCTTTTCTGGACTTTTCATTTATTTGCACGATCTCTATTCATTTTCTCCTGATTTGCAGTTTTCTGTATCCATTGGTTCTCTTGGGCTTATCAGCCATCCTCCAGCAACCCCTCTCTAAAAATATTACAACAAAGTGAACAGATCTGTAACATCTTTCCTTTTTGTCTTTACTTTGTTCGCCCTTCCCAAGAGACTTTTTTCCTAACAATTTTAGACCGTATTCCCAAAATAAAACTCTTTTTGGACATGTATATGTTAAGTTCTAAGGGTAGATTATTTCTTTATAACTTTTCATTGGTCATTTCTTGAGCATCTTTTCCCCTTTATTATCTCTATTCTCTTCTCCTGAAATGCTAACTTTAGGAATGATGTAGACCTCCTGAATCTATTCTCCATTGCTCTTAATTTTTTTATCTTCCATCTCTGTGTTTTTGACTTATGTTCTTTAGAATTTTGTTGACCTGTTTTAAAAAATATTTTTAACGTTTATTTATTTTTGAGAGAGAGACAGAGCACGAGTGGGTAAGGGCCAGAGAGAGAGGGAGACATGGAATCCAAAGTAGGCTTTAGGCTCCAAGCTGTCAGCACAGAACCCGATGTGGGGCTTGAACTCACAAAGTGCGAGATCATGATCTGAACTGAAGTTGGACGCTCAACTGACTGAGCCACTCAGGTGCCCCTGTCAACCTGTTTTTTAGATTGCAAATTCAGTTTTCTGCAGTGTCTATTCTGCTATTCAGCCTACCTGTTTAATCTTTTATATTCATAATCATAAATTTAATTTCTAAGAACTGTTTCTTATTCTGTGGTTGTTTCTTTTCCATGACAAACTAATCTCTCTCCTTTTCTCTCTCTCTCTCTTTAATAGATATAACCTGCTTTTTCATCTTTGAGGATACCACTTAGAATATTTTAAACATTCTCATCTATTCCCTAAATGTTTCTTTTTGATCCATAATTGCTCATTCATTTTGCTCTTTCCCTTTTAAACCATTGATTTTTTCCTTAGATGTTTGATTAGCATTGGTCATAGGTACATGTTGATGAATAAAAGGCTAGATTGGCTGATACATACATAGTGGTTTCATTTTCCAGGAATGCTTTCCTCTGAATGACATAACTGAAGTGTGTCAGTGGTGTCTTAATGGGGTATGCTAGCAAGTGGATTTTTCTGTAAAGGAGTTGGAAGGCAAGGTCAGACCCTTAAAATTGCCAAAGTAAGGAAGTTACTATTCTATGGGTGAGATGTATCTAGAAATGGAGTGGTTTACTGTATTACACCTGTGGAACCTGTCTTTTCTCTCTGTCTCCCAACAATTTCTGGGTCTGAAGTTATTTTAAATCCTAACTTACCCTAAACTATACCCCCCCCCCACCAGTTCCCCAGTCCCCTCCTGGGCCTCTTCCTAGGCAGATCCCCAACTTTGTCAGGATAGCAGTACCAGATGTAATTGGTTGTCGAACAGGCTGACCAGTGCTGAGCAGCTGGATCTGGTGATCTGAGTACAGCTCTAAGTAACTATCCTCATGGTTGTCTAAGGGCCCAGCTTTTATTCTTTGACTCAGAAGGAGCTCCCTAGAGAGAATTCATGTTTAACCTCTGATGTCTTTGACCTTGGTCTCAAATTTCTTAGGATGTCTCATCCATTGATGACTCCCATTCTTGTTTTGTTTTTGTTTTAGTGTTGTTATGGTTCGACTCATATTTTTATTTTTTTATTTTATTGTCAATTTACTTTAGAGGCAGTGGGGTGGATGCAATTACTTCTTCCACCATCTTGAATGAGTCAAGTAAACATTTCTGTATGTTTTTTTCACTTAGAAGCCTCAAACCTTTATCCATACTCTGTTGAACTCATAAATGTTAGTAGCATAAGATTATTGATAGCACTAGGTAGTGAATATCATCCTAAACATAATATATTCCTACTCATTCTCTTCTTTTCCTTTGTTTCTAACCTCAGTTAATGGTAGTATATACCATGCACCATATCATGACTCCTGCTTCCTCCCTCAACACATATTGTCCATTTCTAATCCTGTTTGTTTCTACTCAACCCTCCTACTTTCATTTCCTCCTACCTTTTTCTCACAAGATTTTCTTGTTTATACTGTTTTTAGTGGTCTCTCTTCTTTCATTCTCTACCCCTCCACCCCAGTGCATTCCACCACGCTACTCTTTCTTCTTTGCCTACAGAAAAGTACAAATGCTAACATATAACATTCATGAAGTGCTCCAAAAGATCCTGAATTAATTTTGTAATATCATTTCCCAATATATTTTCCTCACACACTAAAATATACCTACAACTGGATTACTCAGTACTTTCCCTCAGTTATTTGTGCTTTCACTACTATTGTCTAGTATATAGTTCTCCTAAACTCAGATGGTTTTCATCCCATATTTACTTCTCAAATTTTGCCAACTTAAAGTTATGCTCAAACCAAATGCCATCTATTCTAGCCTTGAAGATTTCTCAGCCACAGCTAAACCGTCCCTTATAATTGATATTTTAGTAGCTCCTGGGCATTCATTGATTTAATATTCACCATTTGATTATTCACTAGAAACCCTGTAAGTTCAAGTAATTTTCATGTCAGCTGAGATAGGAATTTTTTATTCCTGTTGTAAGTCAAGTATACCAGTACAAATGATTGATAAAACTGTAGTGAAAGTTGAAAATGCAGTTAACTCATGCTATAAAGATATGCACAGGAAATACATGGATTTTGGTGAAATTGTTATTTGAGAGAGGTCTGGGAATTGGACAAATACCTTTGTTAAGGTTTTCTAGATTCTTAGAATTCTCATGACATTATAGTTAAGAATGTTAAGGTTCTTCTGTACTTTCTGTACTCGAAGTATGCATTAGAAATGGTTTGCTATTGTGTCTCAACATGTATTATAAGTTTGTTGTAATGAGCTTTTTTTGTGTTCCAATTGTATTCCACAGTCTCTTATTCTCTTAAGGCAGTCAGCATTATCACTGATTCTTCTTGCTCTGGGCCAGAACTGGGTACATCAGAGCCTGATCAAACTGAGCCTGAGGGTGGCTAAGATTGATCTCACTTACCTGCTTCTGCAGGTGTTTCATTCATGGCTCTGTGGGGAGAAAAGATGTAATACCTTACTCAGGTTTCTGATAAAGTAGAATTGGATCTTTATTTAATGTCTTTATTGCTGGATCCACTGACCAAATGGAAGTGTCCACTGTTTCTCAGACCTATTTTTTAATCACTTGTGGTGCATGGGTTAACCCAGGAATGATGCAAACAAACATATTTCAAATGTGTCTGAGTCTGGGTGTGGAGTAGTGTGGAAATCTTAGATAGTGATGACAGGCAAACCCAAGATATCTGAAAGTCTGGTTTACATAAATGACACATTAGCTGCCCCAGAGCCAATTTCTGATATGTGGCTAATATAGCTTATATTTCTTCCTTCTCACTGCTCAGTGTTTGTGTTAACTATCATTAAGAGTGGATTTTGTGTTGCAATTAAAAGGTGGTGGCTAATTGTATTTGGAAAGAAAATCACCAGCACCCAGATTGGTGTTGTATAAAAATTTAATAATTATGTTAGGTCATTATATTCTTTTCTAAACATTTCAGTCTAAAGGTATAGGAATTAACAAACAGTATTCCAAACGGAATTCAAACTTGCCTCATAATCTGCTCAGTTTTATAATGAATTGTCCCTATCATCACATACCTATATCCATACTCTGTTGAGCCCATAGCTTAAATGTTAGTAGCAGAAGATTATTGATAGCACTAGATTGTGAAATGGAGCTATTCTCCCAGTGTAGGTATCTTGTCATAAAACAAGACACCCAAGTGCAAACTCTTCCATATTCTTAGGAATTTATGAGAGGGTGTTTTGTTTTGTGGAGCTGAAGAAAACTGCAGAGACAGTTGGAAGGAATTTGAGGCCCTGTGTTCAGTCTCAACAACACACTATCTGATACTGAAATATAGGTGTGGCTTGTGGTGAACAGCATTTCTACATTTTTACCCTTGTAGTTTATCAAACGAATCGGGACCTCCAACCCTCTGTTACAGAGGGACTTGGGATTCTTCAGATCCAGGTTTGAAAATTTATACTCCCTCTTTATTTAACTAGCTTCTCTGAGACTTTGCTTCTTATCAGTAAAGTGGAAAAGACTTACATCATGGGAGTTCCATGAAGATTAAATGAGAATATATTAAAATGCCTCTAACATAGTAAAGACTCAGTGAATAATAGTTGTCATTGTTGTCATTGTTGTTATGCTGATAGCTAATTCTTGTATTTATCTCAGCTGTGTTTTGTGACCTGGGAGCCACTGAAGATGAATCCCCTTGTGTAGCTTCCTGTATTTCTTTGTAATAATTGCGTTGCTCTTTTCCTCCCCTTAAACAGCGCATTTTTCATTACATGAATATAGTGTTTGCTAATACTACAACTCTGAAGCCACACTTCAAAATGCTTTTATTTCAAATCAAAATTATTTGAAGCCTTTGCATGGTAATGCACAGTCTTCTGCACGAATTAATAACACACCCCACCCTTCTGCTCCCTCAGCCCCCAAAAGACACCAGACAATATAGTGGCATTTTAGCTCCGCTGATTTCCTATTTGCACAGCAGTTGGAGAGAACTCATACCAGTATATTCAGTGACAGATAGGTTGTACCTACTGTGTGTAAGGTGCTCTGCTGGCCATTACAAGGAATATAAAGGCCCTATTTTGAAGGAACTTATAAAGTGAAAGCAATAGGATACAGATAAAGGCAATTATAAAGTGATTCAAAATGTGCTGAGTGCCAACGGGTGCTAGGCACTGTGTGGTGGTGGGGGTGGGGAAGCATTATTTCTGCCTGTGGGGAATCAAATAAAGCTTCAAAGTCGACATGGCAGTTGTCTCTCAGGTCTCCTCTTAAAGATCCTGTGTCTTGGGCATCTGGGTGGTTCAGTCGGTTTGGAGTACAATTTGTGATCTCGGCTCAGGTCATGATCTCACGGTTCATGGGATCAAGCCCCATGTTGGGCTCTGCGCTGGCATTCTTGGGATTCTCTCTCCCTCTGGTGCACGCGCTCTCTCTCTCTCTCTCTCTCTCTCTCTCTCCCCTTCTCAAAATAAAATTTTTTTTTAAAGGTTTCTGTGTTTTTTTTAGAACTGTGAAAAATCAGAACTGGACACTTATTTTAGAGGCATTCTGCAGTTAAAGAGTATAATGAGACAATTGGGCATTCTCGTTGCTTGTGTCCCAGTAGCCTTTTGAAGGTGTTTGTGTGGATGGAAGTTTGTTAATAAAGTGGAGAGGAAGGAGACAGGTGGGCTTGAATTTGCAAGCAATGTGGTGTACAGAGAATACATTCTCAATTCCTAGGTAAGGTAATGTGGCAAGGCCTGAATGTGGCTTTACCTTTTCTCAATTGAAAGGAAAAAAATTTATCATTCTACAGTAGAGACCAAGAGTGCCCCACGGTGGATAAAAATTGGTTTGAGGACTCAATCAGAAAAATCCTTTATCTGTATAGGACAAGTTTGCACAGGCAAATGATCTTACATCAGAGTGAGACGTACAGTATTTGGAATACTGCGATCTTCCCTTTGTTTCCTGCTCCCCTGTAAATAAAGGAGTCTCTTGGTTAGAGTGGTTTCTGATATTTGCTCATTTTGCAGAGACAGGTGTAAAAAGGTAAAACTTTGTTGTAGTATCTGCGAATTAATCAAAACTAAAGGAAGAACAGAATGTAAGAATGGGCCTTTTGTCCTTTAAAGAAAAAATAATAATCTTTATTTTTACCCTAACAGCTGAAAAAGCAACCTGTGATTAAAGATGTTATCTATCCCTTGACACCTGAAATAACAATTTTAATCCTTGTTTTCTGGATTCTTATAAAAGAAATTCATACTATCCTAAGATATAGATGCCATTTGCTCTAATTTTATAAATATATATAAATATTTATAATATATTACAAATATATAAATATTTTACCTATTTAGGTTATTTCTTTACATCACTCATTAATCCTACAGAGGAAATTTATTTTAAAGTTCTTGGGGCTCAGAAAATGATTGTGAGGGCTAATTCTGACAGGATGGACTGGACTTCAAGGCATGGGAGGGACGGTGATCCTTAGTTGGCACAGTTTGCATTCTGAAGGAACTGCCTCTGTCTGCCTTTGAGGTCTCTTTCTCCTTTCTGCTGCTTACTTTTAGGGCTTATTTATCACTTCTGTCAGAAGCTGCAATGGGAAAATGAAGAAAAGTGGAAGTGCGATTTATTAATTTTTTATAGTTAGCCCTTGGTTCAGAAGGGTAAGAGGCTGGAGCGATTAGGTAAGGGAGGGTTTGGAAATTATTTATTAGTACAGTCCTGTCCTCTTGACCAGTAATAAGCAAGAAAAAAATTCTACAGAATTAAAAAATCCATACTGGACACAGGGTAATTAACCTTTTTAGATAATTCTACTCACAGTATTATGAACTCTATGAGTATTGTTTCCCTGATATTATCATCATGATAGTAGACATTTATTGAGCGCCTTTCTTAGTCAGCAATCTTACTATGCTTTTTTTTATTATTAATTTTCTTCTTTTTTTTTCTTAAATGTTTATTTTTTTTGAGAGAAAGAGAAAGTGCATACATGAGTAGGGGAAGGGGAGAGAGGGAGAATCCCAAGTAGGCTCCATGATGCCAGCACAGAGCTGACGTGGGGCTTGATCCCACAGAATGTGAGATCATAACCTGAGCCGAGATCAAGACTCAGACACTTAACCAACTGAGCCACCCAGGGACCCCTTCTTTTTCTTCTTCATTTTTTTTTAAGTTTTTTTATTTATTTTGAGAGAGAGAGATGGGGGAAGAGTAGAGAGAGAGATGCCCAAGTAGGCTCAATGCTGCCAATGCAGAGTCCAATGCGGGGCTCACACTCATAGAACCTAAGCAGTTCTATGACTTAAGCAGAAACCAAGAGTGGGACGCCTACCCAGCTGAGCCACCCAGGCTCCTTTGTACTATCCTTTATATGCATTTCTTTATTTACTCATTCAATTTAATGAGATCGGTAGTACTCTTACTCCCTTTTAGAGATGTAGATACTGAGGCTTACATATCTTGCTAAAGCTTACATATCTTCTTGCTGAAGCTTACATGTCTTGCTAAAGTCATTCAGGTAATAAATGGTGAAGCAAAAAACTCAAAACAAGGCTTGTCTGACATGGAGTGCCTGCACTTAATCTTTGGGTTGTCATACTGAAATATGTATTGATTTCCCTTTACAGGCATGACCCAGTAATAGATACCTGGAGGCACTAAGTATACTCCCCTTTGTGGAACAGTGTAATTCTAAGATGCACAAATGAACCTAAACAATGGCAGAATCAAAGATAAATAAGTGAAATGATTATAGAAAGGACATATTTAATATAATCTTAAAAGATCAGAGCTTGACCTGATTGGATTGGAATGGAGATTCCTACACTTTTTTGTTTTTGGATCTGGCCCTACACCAGTAGGAGTTGAGTTCAGTAGAAAAGTGCCATCTACATGTCAGGCGTGGTGCTGGCCATGGAGATCCAAACCCAAGCTCTGTGTGAGGGACTTTGATTTTCCAGGGGAGTGGATGGTGATGATAAGATAACACTGTGTGCCAATGGACCAGACATCAAGTCTGATTTTGTAAGAAACATTTCATCCTCAAAATAGTTTGGGAAATGTAGTGTTAAAGTTAAACAAATTTTTTTAATTGCAAGATTTCTCAGAGCCTTTAAGATACTAATATGCTTTGTGACTACCAAGAGGTTATTATAACTTGGGAAACACTGAAAGAAATGCCTGTTACTAGGTCACTCTCTCAAGTTACCTTTCTTGTGGCATCTTAACTCAAGGTAAAATTTATGACTCCGTTAGAAAAACCCTTAGAAATGACCTAGTATCTTGAATATGGGTCTAATATTTTTAATTTGGTAGTTGAGAGAATAGAAATTTATATTTAACTAAAAGGTCTTTTTATCCCTTCTTGAATCACAAGTTTCACTTGCTGAAAAGGTGTGATTTGATAACAAAGAGAGGTCTGAAAGTAATTATTAAGACAATCATTAGGGAGCCTGAGGTGGGAACAGCAAGGAGAGTTGATGCCACCCTGTTACTAAGCCTGATTCCATATCTGCTCACTCGTCACCTTGCTCCCAGGACCTGAGTGGCACTGAATAAAATGTCCATCTTCCTAAAGTTTCTACCAAATGCACCTTGGGATGAAAAGGGGCAGTGGCTCTGATTTTTCATCTCTGAAACTACTAACTTAAAAAGCCTGATTCAATAGTGAGTCAAACTCAATAATCATAATGATTCAGTTGGACCATTTTTAATGTTTACTTGTTTTTGAAAGAGAGAGCGTGAGCAGGGGAGGGGCAGAGAGAGAGGGAGACACAGAATCAAGCAGGCTCCAGGCCCTGAGCTGTCAGCACAGAGCCCGACACAGGGCTCAAACCCATGAACTGTGAGATCATGACCTGAGCTAAAGTTGGACACTTAACCAACTGAGCCACCTCGGCATCCCTCAGTTGAACCATTTATTTTTTATTTATTTATTTTTTTTATTTATTTTTGGGACAGAGAGAGACAGAGCATGAACGGGGGAGGGGCAGAGAGAGAGGGAGACACAGAATCAGAAACAGGCTCCAGGCTCTGAGCCATCAGCCCAGAGCCTGACGCGGGGCTCGAACTCGGGGACCGCGAGATCGTGACCTGGCTGAAGTCGGACGCTTAACCGACTGCGCCACCCAGGCGCCCCTCAGTTGAACCATTTAAAAAAATAACTTTTGAAGTAGCAGTCTGTTGCTAAATAGATGATTCTCCTTCAAGTTGAAATGTGCTGTGATTTCTTCTCCTATGTGTGGTTTGGTTTGGTTTGGTTTGGTGAGAGCTACATTGAGACCAGAGTAGACCAAATGTGGCTCATTATAGGGCAGAGGGGATTCTTAGATCACTACCATGTTTATAAAAAGTAAAAAATGTATGGGAATATTTAGGTAAACACATTTTTTACCAGTAAAGATAGCCCAAAGAACAGGGCATCATTGGACATTATCATTATCAGCAAACATTCACAGAGGGCTGACTGAAACAGAGTTTAAGAGATTAGAGTCCTTAAAGGGCACTAAGGAATCTACTCCTGAAATTATCATTGCACTATATGCTAACTAATTTGGATGTAAATTTTAAAAAATAAAAAATAAAAAAAAAGAGAGATTAGAGTCCTGTTAGGGTTGCCTGGCTGGTACAGTCAGTAGAGCATGCTACTCTTGATGTTGGGGTCAAGAGTATCCACTGGGTGTAGGGCTTACTTAAAAAAAAAAAAAAAAAAGGCAGTCTTATAGTCTTGCCTTCATCAGACATGCTGATTAGATAAGGGGATAGACCCATGCCTAAAACCTTAAATAATAAGATACACTATCGTGGTAAGTGTCAATTTAGATAGTATGAGAATTCACGTAGGATGTGGTAGGCAGAATAATGTTGCCCCTTCAAAGATGTCCATGTCTTAAACCCTGGAACCTGTGAGGTTGTTATATTGTGCGGCAAAGAGTGTTAAGGTTGCTAATCAACTGACCTTGAGATGAACAGATAATTTTGGATGATCCTGGTGAGCCCAGTATAATCCTTCGTGTCCTTTAAAGTGGAAAATGGAGGCAGAAGAGGTCCGAGTGAGAGAGAGAGAGACTTAAAGATGCTGCATGGTTGGAGGAAGGGGCCACAACCCAAAGAATGCAGGTGATCTTAGGAAGTTAGAAAAGGCAAGGAAACAGATTCTCAATTTGAGCCCTCAGAAGGAATGTGGCCCTACGAACACCTTGACTTTTAGCCTAATGAGACCTATTTTGACATCTGGCCACTAGAACTACATATAAGATAGTAAATTTTTGTTGTTTTAAGCCACTAAGTTTGTGGTAATTTGTTACAGCAGCAATAGGAAACTAATACAAGGATGCTGAAAAGAAATAGGAGTCAGGGACATTTTCATGAAGAAGGTGGTTTTTGAGCTAGGCATTAAAGATAGGAAGAATAGTAGTAAGAGAGTCATACAGTTTATCTTCCAGGTACTAAGTTCTTTATACCCTTTATACCCTTTAGCTCATTTATCCTCACAAAAACCATCAGGATAACATTCTGCCCCATTGTGTAGATGAGAAAAACAATGTTTAGAGACTAACTTAATGTAGTCACTACAAGGCAGTACCAGTCACTACCACTAGTAAATAGTTGCCCTTTTAACAACATGATGACAGTTGACATTTATTGAGTGCTTACTTTGCCCAGGCAGTGCTAAGGATGTCACTGTCATTATCTCATGTAATCCTCTTAGACTCTGTGCATGTAGTAATTCATAATTTGTCTGAGGCATGGATTTGCCTGGCCAGTAACATGGCTGAAATGGAGGAAAAGAGACTAGAACCAGAAAATCCAGTCAAGACACATCAGTCTGACAAGTGCTGATCAGAATGTAAAATATAGGTAAAGACAGTAGGCATGGGAAAGAGAAAGCAGATTCCACAGACAATCTGCTTCTTTGTTGAAACATAACTCCTTATTGAAAAAAACTTCCCTTCCATCTCTTAATGTCTCCTTCCCTGTGTGGTTAAGGTGCTACATTTTAATGAGTTTAGGCATTTTACAATGAAAATTAATGAAAGGTGTCAGTATTGACAGTGCTGTAGACCAAACGTTTCCACTTACCCACAAAAGCGTGGGTAGCAGTCACGTAAACTTCTCTATAATATGTCTCATTTCTCTCCCACAGTGGTAACTCACCGAGATGGTCTTTAATTTCTTGGTGTAGTAGTAACTTTAAGTTCAACGACAGCAAATGTGTATTTATTGAAAATGTACCATTTAAAAGAACAATATACTATTTACTATGGGAGTCTCAAAAGTGACTGAAAATGAGTTTGGAAACATACCTGAACAAGGGTGGTGAAATGGAATCCAAAGGAGGAGATGAATAAGTATTACTGTCAGTAATTTTGTAGATTGAACCCTGGCTTCTTTTCAAGTAGACATATATTTGTAGTTTTCTTTGCCTAAATAAAAGAACTATGTAACTCTGATCTCATATATGTACAATTCCATCCATGGTCTATTTGAGTGGAACTACTTTCACAATCTTTTAATGAGTCACCAAAGTAAGCTTCATGAACCATAAATATCTTCTAATGGATGGATCCATTGTTTTATTTATTCTAATAAATAAAGGGGTAATGATAGTATTGCTCCAAGAGTTCTTTTTCAGAATGTGTTGATCCTTTAGTTAATACTGATTGGCACACAGCATTTTTGTAGGTTTGATTGATTTAAAAAAATAATATAGCGATGTCTGGGGTGGCTCAGTCGGTTAAGTGTCCCAACTTTGGCTCAGGTCATGATTTCGTGGTTCATGAGTTTGAGCCCTGTGTCTGGCTCAGTGCTGACAGCTCAGAGCCTGGACCCTGCTTCGGATTCTGTGTCTCCCTCTTTCTCTGCCCCTCCCCTGCTTGTGCTCTCTCTCTCTCTCTCTCAAAAATAAATAAATGTTAGAAAATAATAATAACATACTATATACTCTCAAGCTGGAACTTGACAATAATACTTGGGAGTATGGTTCAGAATCCTTTCATAGATAATACTAATTTTAAAGATAATATTCATTTTAATACTCCAGTATGAGGTACAAGACAGATTGCATTATACCACTTCTTACTTATATTGTGAGCATGTCTGTGTGTATTCATTCATGTAGTTTGAGTCTTCCCAGTAATTTCAAAGAACGATTTAGGACTTTTCACTGCCAACTTGAGTTAGTAGTCTGAGTTCCCTACCCAATGGGGTTTGATTTTTCTATCCAGCTAAGTGATCAAAGCCAAATCCTCAAAGCCTGAATGTCTTACCATGGATTCTAATAAGTTCTAAGTTAGCCATTCTTCATGGTTTTAATCAAAGCAAAAGATGACATTTGCATTTTTGTCATCTTCATTTCAAAGTGTTTGTCCTATTAGATTCAGAATCATCCTGGATGGGTTACACATCAGTAGACTCTGCCAACCCATTCCCCAAAAACTGTCCCTGCCAGAACAGGAGCCCATTTCTACGTAAGTGGAATATGACCTAAATATGTAAACTTTGAATCCATGTATGTCCATATTACTTAGAATCAGAAGTCATCATGGCAGGAAAATTTGGGTAATCTGGAGTTCTCATACTGAGTCGACGACCCATGATAGCTTCCTACCTCTCCTGATCTCTGTCCCTTTGATGTGCCATGGGTTCCCGCATTGCCTCCTTTACATCTGCCAACAGCATTTACACACATACAGCCATCAGCACCCTTTGCACTAGTTCTGCCTCATTTTCTGCCTCTTTCTGTTTGCGGGGTATTCTTCCATTTCCTCAATTAAGCTTTATTTACCAGGAAACATGGATAAGTAGGAATAGGGAATGTAAGCATGTTTTCTCTTTCTCCCTCCCCACCCTGTGTGTGTGTGTGTGTGTGTGTGTGTGTGTGTGTGTGTGTGTGTGTGACATATACCTACAAAACCAAGAGACTTTTACATAACAATCCCACCATGCTGACTTTCACATTGAGAGTGTATTGGTGAACTTTAAGTGACATAAATCCTCATGCTCTGCATGGTGGGCCCCTGGAGTGAGTGCATTACCCACAGCAAATGTGCAGCATTTGGCAACTAAATTTTAGAGCATTCTTATTTTTAATAACTCCTTTTTTTCACATAAATGGTAAGACTTTGGTCTCGTAAATTATTTGTATGATTTCTAAGTATATAAAAGTTCAGGAATCCTTTGCAAGTATATTCTTTCCTAATTATTTAAAAATTAGAAACTCTGGAAAAAATCGGGGTTGTGTGCCAAAGAGTATTTGATCTGAAATAAATAAAATCCATATGCTTAAAGCACTATATATACTCAAGATGAAATTTCCATATTTGCTATGAATTTGTTTTCATTTTTCTTAAGGGAACTTTATCCGAATGTTTTGTTATTGTTGGCAAGATCCAGATCCTGAATCTCCCTCAGTGCTTTGTTTTGTTCAGTCTTGGATTTTGGACGAAAATAATAGCTGTTTATTAATTTGCCAAAAATTCAGCATCACCACTAATGTTATTTCTTGACGATTACACAATTGTCTTGGCTGTCATAAAAATTACTTTGCTTCAAAGTAAGAATATAAAAATTTGTATAGACACACAAATACACAATAGACACATACTACATATATGTATATTCAAGCAAAAAGATAACTTATGTGGGCACCTGAGTGGCTCAGTAGGTTAAGCATCTGACTCTTGATTTCAGCTCAGGTTATGATCTCACGGTTTGTGATTTCAAACCCTGTGTCAGGCTCTGTGCTGATAGCTCAGGGCCTGCTTGGGATTCTCTCTCTCTCCTCTCTCTGCCCCTCCCCTGCTCTCTCTCTCTCAAAATAAATAAACATTAAAAAAAGTTTTAATAAATAAAAGTGGCTATGATAAAATGTGAAATCCAATTATTAGCACACTTTGAGAAAAAATAAAAAGACAAGAACATGTGTTTTAATTTGTTTTCCATTGTCAAGAGCTGGGGAATGGGGAATATTGTGAGTTATGGATAATTTACCCTTACCCTCAAACTCTGAAATATATGGGTCTTAGGAGTAGCATGTTATAGTCACTGTGTATGTATATTTCCATAGGATTATAACAGTGAGTGAATTTGGGAGGGAATGTTTAAAATGCCTTCCAAAAGATTATCAACTAGTTCAGTAGAGGTACTGTACTGAGGCATTTGTATCTTCTTAGAGCACAAAGTATAAAATGACTGTAGACTTTACTGTTTTAACCAAGGACGAAGGAGAGCTATGAACCATTCACTTCCTGAGTGGACATGTTCCAGCTGTGCAGATTGGTCATAGCACATCTGCCAATCAGAACAGGCCCTGGAGGGAAGCCCTCCGGTGCTGAGTCTTGTTTACTTGCATTGTGACTCTGTTTCTCCCTTCCTGTGTTGTACCAGTAGGGAGTCTTGTAGGGGGGAATTTGCTATTACATGACTAAATAAACTCTATGAAACTAGGATCACAGCCACATCAAATGGTATTACGGGCAGAGTTTTAGCTCATCTTTAGCCACAGGTAAGAGTTGTTGCTTTTTTATATGAGGAAAGCTGATCTGCGTTCAGTTTATAGCTTTGCTTTGAGATACTTTACTTTTGTTAGCAGAACTAGCAGCCTATTACTGAAGAGGAACGATTGAAAACAATAATGATTAAATTGTGCGCTTTGTTGCTAGGACTTTAAATCTGTAGTGCTCAACAAATGAAAAACCATGGTATTTTTATTTAAGGGGGTATAAAACTAAGGTAAATTAAAACGAAAGTTTTAAAAGCGGCAGTAACACTAGGTCACTGTATAGAGAAACTGGAACCAGAAGCATATTAACGTTGTACATTTTGGAGAGCATTATATCTAAACAAACATGTTTTATTGTGAATCTTCCTACTTGTTAGTCTTTCAGAAAACATACTTCTTGTGTACTAGCGCCTTGGTTTGAAAAAAATTTCGTTTTCATTTTGAACCTATTCAGAAAGAATTGATAATATATTTAACTATGTGAATCCTATACGTTTTCCTCCATAATTCTCTCTAGAAGTTTTATAGTTTGTTTTTATTATAAATCTTTATGCTGCTCCACGAGCATAGGGGGAAATAAAAGAGTTCCTGTCTAATCTTTGTTTTGCCATTAAATTCTATATTGTTAGTATTAATTCAGAAGATACTTTGGAAAACTATATTTTGATAATATTGCATGAGATTTTTAAAAAGTCATTGCATAGGGTTTTATTGTGGCTTATACATTGCTTTCTGTTGTTAGTTTTTCCTTAACACTGAGACCTTTTCCCTTTGTTTATTTTTAAGCATGTACTGAAAAAAAAATTGTTACTTGGAGTAAAAAAAAAAAGACAACCTGTGGATTTTGTAGTTCTGTCTCTTGTATATAATAGTCTTGGGGCGCCTGGGTGGCGCAGTCGGTTAAGTGTCCGACTTCAGCCAGGTCACGATCTCGCGATCCGTGAGTTCGAGCCCCGCGTCAGGCTTTGGGCTGATGGCTCAGAGCCTGGAGCCTGTTTCTGATTCTGTGTCTCCCTCTCTCTCTGCCCCTCCCCCGTTCATGCTCTGTCTCTCTCTGTCCCAAAAATAAATAAACATTGAAAAAAAAATTAAAAAAAAAAAATAGTCTGCAGTGGATTAACATTTTACAGAGTCCCAAGAGACACTTTTGAAAACTTCAAGCAGCCATGCTCTTGTCAATTACCTTATAGCAAAGTGTCTCACCCTCAGGACTATTGACATTTTGGGTGAGATAATTCTTTGCTGTAGGGTGCATTGTAGGTTATTTAACCGCATCCTTGGTTTCTCTATCCACTAGATACCAGTATCTCCCTCTTACTCAGTTGTGA
The DNA here is from genome assembly GCF_014898765.1 of Herpailurus yagouaroundi. Classification (NCBI taxonomy): domain Eukaryota; kingdom Metazoa; phylum Chordata; class Mammalia; order Carnivora; family Felidae; genus Herpailurus; species Herpailurus yagouaroundi. The sequence goes on from NW_024412376.1 coordinate 38,413,197, forward strand.
CAACCAAAAATGTCTCCAGGCATTGTCAAGTGTCCCGTGGGGGAGGAGGAGTGAAATTGCCCCTAGTTGAGAGTCACTGCCCTCTATAGCACATTAGACCTAATTATCAGTGAGACCTTGAAATCCAACTTCTGAACAGTTTTGGGCAATAGAGAGTTAAGAATGAGGCTGTATGGGTCTCAGTATGTTTGCAGATGTTGCTGTAGCTGACTGCTCATTTTTTTTCCCCTCCCCATCCTGTTGGAAGCTTTTGCCAACCATGATTCATGGAATGATTTTTTTGAGCTGAGTAATCTGTGGCTTTTCAGTTTCCTTACTTTCTTTCCTTAGCTAAATTTGTTTGGGTTTTAGCAAAGTGTTTAAAACAGCAAAGATCTTTGTTTTGGGTTTTTTTTCTTTCACAGCAAAGATCTTTGGAAATGAAATAATACATGTAATGATATACTTTCCAAGTAGATGATTTTAACCAACCATAAAAATTTTACATGCCTGTCTTTGTATCCTTTGTACCTCTTCTGTAAGATCCTCTCAACGCTGATGAAGAGCCTTATACAGGGGAAGACACAGCAACCTTTGAACAGTGCTTTGTGAAATCTAATGGTGTAGCAGCTGGTATTTAAGAACTTTTTTTCCAGGGCTTCTGAAGAGCATTTTGACATGTAACTGTCTTCTTTCTTTACAGATTGCAACGAACGAAATAAACCAGAGCATCGTTCTTCAAGGTATGAGTTTATACTATTTAATAATTCTGTATAACACTTCTCATTTGGAAAATATTTGGAGGTAGTACAAGTATTCCTTATAGAGTTCTTGTATATTTGAATCTGTGGCATTCAGAGAAGCTTCACAAGGGAAACATTTCTTTTTATTCCCTGAACATATTCTTTATATTTCATGAACAAAAATTCTTTATGAAATTATTGATTATACCTGAAAGACATACTTAATTTTGAGTATTCCTATCAGTGACAGGTAAATCTTTATAAAAAAAAATTATTTTATCTCTATTTCCTTCCTTTGGTGGTTTTCTTTGACCGATATTTTTATAAGTGTGCATTTCTTTTTTCCTAATTATAAAATTAACATGGGCTCACTGTAGAAATATTTAAAAAAATTTTTTAAATACAAAGTATTAAAAAACAAAGCAAAACAGCTTGTCTTCCATTAGCTACAGATGGCTGGTTACTGCTAAAAATCTTGTGCAGTTCTTCTAGTTTTTGTCAGTATATATGTATTCCAGTTGAATTCTTTAAGTTCCTGTTACATAGTTTCAAAGGGCGGGAAGCCTGTTTCACTAAGCCCCTCACTCACACTGAGAGTATTTCAAACAAGACCTTCACCAGCACTGAAGAGTATTCTTAAAAATCCTTGTCAAACTTATAGGTAGAAAATTCTGTACCTTCTACTCCTACACCAGAATGACAGGCCTGTGTTCAATTTTTTTTTCCCTTTAGCCTAGTTCTGTGAAGGATTATAATTTCTTTAATACCATTTTTACCTTATTCCACAGTACATCACTTTTTCTTTGCATTTTGTGTTGTGGGAACTGATAATATGGTAATAATGCGTTTACTGGGTTGACTGTTCTGATAAACCAAATACTGATGCTTTTTCAAGGTATCAAACCCAGAATGCACTGACCTCAAATGAATAAAAATACAAAATCTATGAAAACTCCATTAGTTGCTCTTTCATCTTGCAGAGATGGTCAGTCAGAACAGGTTAGTGAGACCTAATCTAGGAGGAAAATACAACAGAGTATTTGGAATATAAGGCTGATTTTTTTTTCCAGGTATAATTCACATATGTAAAAGTTCACTCTTCTTGGTGTATGATTCTAGGAGTGTTGACAAATACATACAGTTATATAACCACCACCACAATTGTAGAAAAGTCTGTAAGACTGATTTTTTTTTTAATACTTAAAAAATAATAGAAAAAGGCAATGTAAGAGAGAAGACTTTGACAGCATGTTTAACTGTGAATGGCATGAATTTGGAATGGTAAAAAAAAAAAAAAAAAAACACTTCGTCTGATAAAATCAGGATCCGTAAGACTCTTGGCATACTGAACATTTGACTAAATCAAACCATGTAAGTTTTAATTGGAACAAATATAAATCCACACTTAGGTGTGAAAGACCAATGGAACATAAGGAGATAACGGGGTTATAACTATGTTTGGAAAAAAAGTCTTGAAGATTTAGTTCTTCATAAATTTGTCATAAGTCAATAATTTTATGTCATTGCCTACACCTCACTCAAAAATGTCAGCATTGATTTAATTGTACTGAAAGAATTATAATGTCCAATATAAGAAAAGTCATAGCTCTAGACCATAGTTTATGATACTATATCCAATTTTGGATCCACAAGGCCTTGAAAAAGTGAAGTATGCAGTGACTGTCTGTATTGATATCACTTGAGAAACTTAAAATCAAAAGCAGAGTCCCATACTCTACTCCAGAGATTCCTATTCAGTAAATATGGAATGAGTGGATCCTGGGAATCTGTCTAGTAAAGAAATCCGTCAGTGATTCTGATGTATAGGCAGGTTGGGAACCACCAGCATTGAAGAAAGCAGCTGAGTTGGGACAGGGAATATGAAAGAGAAGAGTAGGGTAGAAATCAAAGTTAAGTCACAAGAAGACTTGTGTAAGGAGTTTGGTGAATTTAGCCTAGGCGTGCAAGTTAGGGGAGGTATATGGGACAGAAGTAACTGACTTTGAGCACCTCTGAGCAACTGGCTGGTATGTAGAAGACACTAGCAGACTTGTTCCTCCTAAATGCCTGTCCCCACTACCAGGAACCAGGTATCCTTGGAGGAATGGCTGATACCAGGTCTGGGGAGGGGAAAGTACAGGTGAGCCTGGACTCATGGTGTGATGGGAAGAGGAAATGTTCAGCTAATGGGTCATGTCAAAAGGCCTTACAGGGTGCCTAGGGTGGTTCAGTTTGTTAAGTAACTGATTCTTGATTTCAGCTCAGGTCATGATCTTGAGATTTGTTAGTTTGAGCCCCATGTCAGGCTCTGTGCTGACAGTGTGGAGCCTACTTGGGATTCTCTCTTTTCTTCTCTCTCTGCTCCTCCCCCATTCGTGTACTCTTCCTCCCTCCCTCTGTCTCTCTCTCTCTCACAATAAATAAAGTTAAAAAGATGAGGAAAATGTATTTTTAAAAAAGCATAGGAGGCGGTTTCAGGAGCCTCCCACTGGCCAAATCTGGGATAATTGGGGTATCAAAAATTTTTTAGGGGCGCCTGGGTGGCGCAGTCGGTTAAGCGTCCGACTTCAGCCAGGTCACGATCTCGCGGTCCGGGAGTTCGAGCCCCGCGTCAGGCTCTGGGCTGATGGCTCGGAGCCTGGAGCCTGTTTCCGATTCTGTGTCTCCCTCTCTCTCTGCCCCTCCCCCGTTCATGCTCTATCTCTCTCTGTCCCAAAAATAAAATAAAAAACGTTGAAAAAAAAATTTAAAAAATAAAAAAATTTTTTTTAAATGATAATGGATTCTAACACATTGGATTTTTAAAAAACCATGCAGGAAAGATCATAGAATCAGAAAATCATCATTTTATAATTCTTAGTGTAATAGTTGATTCAGGCAAGGATTATCAGTAGCTCCTAAAAGTTGGGTAAAAAATAGTTGGAGGGACATACATTTACACTGCCTTAAAATTATTTTAAGCTTCCAGTTACAAAGGGGAAATGTACCTTTTCAATGAATAGATCTAGGGATCTCATTCTTAATCAGGCAGTCAACTTATATCATTACTGGTGAGACATCCTGAGAGTATGTGCCTCCACATGGTGCATTAGCAATACACATAGATATCACTTACAGGCTAGTAATCCTGGTAAAACCAGATCATGTAATGAAAAATACTGAAAGGCTAAAAAAAAAAAATCTAGATTAAAAGAGACTGAATTTTTCTTTAAATTGGAATTTTAAAATCCAGATTTTTATAAACACTTTGGGAATAATTAGAAAAATTTAAATATGAATTTTACTTTAGATAATATTTTATTAATAAAACTTAGGTATATAATAGGAATGCTGTTTTGTGGGAGAATGTCCTTATTCTTAATAGATGTACAAGAAAGTAATAGAGGTGGTATAGTCTTATGTTTACAAAATAAATTTCAAGTGATTTATGAGAAGAAAGAAATGAACAAGAGGTAAAACAGAGTAAATATGGGAAAATAGTAATTGGTGAAAAGATGAAAGATATGTGGGGTTAATTGTGCTGTTCCTTCAACTTTTTCAGTAGACTTGAAATTTGCAAATTAAAAAGTAGCAGTGGAGGGAACTGTTCTGTGTTCCATAGAGTCCCAGAGGGCAGAATGTGCCTCCATGGGTAGAAGTTGAGGGGGGTTATTTCTGCACAATGTGAGAAGGATTTCCTAACAGCTGGTCAAAGATGGAATGGGTCACTCTGTAAGGGAGCATTGTGAAAAGCTAGACGAACTAGTGCTGGGCATAAGAGAAAAGGTTCACACATTGCAGAATTATTATTCTAGGTGGTTCCAGTTTCTTGCTCATTCAATAGCCAATAGGTATTTGTTGAGAGGCCCTAATCTGGGCTCAGGGTACCATAGAAAATAAGAAAAAGTCTGAGCACGGAGCACCCATTGTTTTGGATTTACACTCCCAATCTCAGGGATCTAGTCGTCCTAATTTCTGCTTCAGAAAATGCTTGTGGTACTCTTCAGGATATTCGGAAAAGACTCAGATTCTCAAGGACTATGCTACTAGTCCTGGTAAGCTTAAGTATTTAGTACAGTGCCCGGTCCATGATAAGCACTTAATAAGTAAATGTTTGTTGAATAAGTGACAGTTGTAGTTCAAAGAGAGAAGGGAAAATGCCACTATTTTTCCCTTGCAAATTGGGAAGAATCTGACTCTGGAAAGCTCACCCATAACTGTTATTGACTATGTTTGTTACAAGTACAATAAGAAGTAATAAGAAAGGAGAGATGTTTTTCCAGGAAAGGCCGTTGTTTTCTGTCCAGAGGTCTGCTGAGACTGGCAGTGACCTGTTCTTTTCCTGCCATTGTCAGACGAGCAGGACTACCCCACCAGGCCTGCAGTGTCGGGCAGAATACCTGCTGCATCAATAGAGCAGAAAGGGGGGCTCCTGGGTGGCTCAGTCGGTTCAGCATCCTACTTCGGCTCAGGTCATGATCTCATGGTCCGAAGAGTTCGAGCCCCGCGTCAGGCTCTGTGCTGACAGCTCAGAGCCTGGAGCCTGCTTCGGATTCTTGTCTCCCTCTCTCTCTGACCCTCCCCCATTCATGCTCTGTCTCTCTCTCTCTCTCAAAAATAAATAAACATTAGGGGCGCCTGGGTGGCGCAGTCGGTTAAGCGTCCGACTTCAGCCAGGTCACGATCTCGCGGTCCGGGAGTTCGAGCCCCGCATCAGGCTCTGGGCTGATGGCTCAGAGCCTGGAGCCTGTTTCCGATTCTGTGTCTCCCTCTCTCTCTGCTCCTCCCCCGTTCATGCTCTGTCTCTCTCTGTCCCAAAAATAAATAAACGTTGAAAAAAAATTTAAAAAAATAAATAAATAAATAAACATTAAAAAAAATAATTAAAAAAAATACAGCAGAAAGTAGAGAATGTAAACAAAAGTCACTTAATTTTGGTATGTTTGTTGGTTCTCCTCAGGCCACTCATTCAGTAGCAAGAATGATGGGCTGAACGCCAGCAAGGATGAGATGTGTTTCTTTTGTTTGTATTTTTATAAGGCCAAACACTCCTATAGCTTTCCCAGTGAGAAGTGAATAAATCTGAATGTCTGCCTTTCATTTCAGTGCTGAAGGAAGGAAAGCATTACTCTTATCAAGTTAAAAGAAGAGGCCAACACTAAGACCTCAAGCTAAAAATACTGCTTAAGCATCTCTAAGTGGCTTGCTGGATGCTTTTTGATGAGTTTTTGATGTTGGTGTTTAAAAATTTTGCTTATTGCTGATTGAGCTTTGTTGAAGTCAGAAATATTTGGCTTCTTCTTATCTTTTCCTTATTAGTTTAAATACACCATTTACCAAATTGATATCCCATGGAATATTCTTATGTAGGATATTAAGCAGTTTATGAGAAATAAATACTCATGCACAAAAAAGTCCGTGAGAAGGTGAGTTAAAACAAAATTAGACAGGGGCTCCTGGGTGGCTCAATTGGTTAAGTGTCTGACTTTGGCTCAGGTCATGATCTTGCAGTTTGTGGGTTTGAGCCCTGGGTCAGGTTCTGTATGGACAGCTCGGAGCCTGGAGCCTGCTTCGGATTCTGTGTCTCGCTCTCTCTCTGCCCCTCTCCTGCTCATGCTCTGTCTCTCCCTGTCAAAAATAAATAAATAAATAAATAAAAATAAAACATTTTTAAAAATTTTTTAAAAAGCAAACAAAAGAAAACAAAATTAGACTTTTTTTTTTTTTTTTTTTTTTTGGCTGTGATTCTAGTAAGAGTCTTTGAAACGCTAAGGTACATTATAGAACTCCCAAGTGAAAGATTTACTATGCAGGACTTTAAAATTTTGTTTGAATTTGTAACTTCCTTTCCCAGACACAACTATTAATAACATATAGGAAAATGTGCTATGAAATGACAGTTTGGGAAACTAATTGAGAGAGAAGTAGGAGCTAAAGATAATAAAGAAAGTTAAGCCCCTGTGGCAAGCAGTGTCAGGAATGGAAAGTTACAAGCTCTTTTTACTACCATACTAGCTCTGAATAATAGATCCCAATGACTTATGGGGGGCTGAAATCAGCTACTTTGTCTTAAATGTTTTACCTACTACAAGGAAATAATTTACAGCAGCAAAACAAAACAAAACAAAAAACCCACAAGAAGGCATTGAAATGAGAACCCTAAATCTACTACTCAAGCATTATCATTTGAATCTGTCTTCCAAACACCTTCTTAAAACCACCTTTAAGAAGTTACAATCCCCTTTGACATCTATTTGTAAAATTCAGTGAAATTTCAGAAAAATCACACAAAAAATGTTTGAACTCAACAAAATGAAATTTTAAGGAATAGGAAGAAATACCAAGGCATTTTTGAAGTTCAGAAAAGGGAGGTGGACTCCTGCAAGTAATTAAGACAGTGTTTTGTCAACAAACAGAAGGACAGGTCAAGGGAACAAAGTAGAGTCCACAACAGACATAGATGGATACACATACTTCTGTGTCTTATGCTGTAATAGGGGCAGCATTCAGATTAAAGGGGGAAATGGACATGTCAGCAAATGATGCAGGAAAAATTGATTATCCATATTTTTAAAAATTCAGATGGAATTTGTTTTATATAAGGTAGAATCTAAATACATAAAAGTCCAAAAATGAAACTAAAACATTTTGAAGAAATAAATGAGACTATCTTTATGACTTTGGGGTAAGGAATGTGTTCTTAAACAAGGCTTAACAAGTACAGACCACAAAGAAGAGGATTAGTAAATTTATGTGAAAATTTAAACCTTAAGTACATAGGGGTGCCTGGGTGGCTCAGACAGTTAAGCATCTGGCTCTTGATTTTTGCTCAAGTCATGATCTAATGGTTTGTGAGATCAAGCCTCGTGTCAGGTGTGGAGCCTGCTTGGGATTCTTTCTCCCTCTCTCTTTCCCCCTCTCCCCACTTGCACACATGTACCACTCTCTTTCTCTCCCTCAAGATAAATAAATACACATTAAAAAAAAAACCTTATGTGTATGAAGACCTCAAAAGCATGTGAAAAGCATGGGTATGCAATGCACACAGGCAGCAAAGGTCAGTGTCTATAAATAAATGTGTCCATAAATAAGAAACTACATATCAGAATGAAAAAAGACAGGGAACTATGGCTAGGGAACTCACAAAAGATGAAAGCTAAGTAGCCAACTAATATTTGAAAACCTTATTTATCTTGCTACTATTAAGATATACCAGTGACATGATAATGTGATACTATTTCACTTCTTTCAAGTAGGCACAGAAATCTCAAAAGTTGATGATAACAAGAATGTATGGAAAAATTTGGTGTATCCTATTTAGAGAGCAACTGAGCAATATCTGATGAAGCTGAAAATGCCCATAGCCTACAACCCAGCAGGTATTATATGCCCTCAGGAAATTGTTTCACATGTGCCAGAGAGGAACCACATACAAGAATGTTGGGAGTAGCACTGTTTGGATTAAGGGAATTTACTATATATGGCAACGTAGGTTAATCTCAGAAACATAATTTGGGCTGATAAAAGGCAAGTTGTAGAAAGATAGGTAAAGAATGATACTATTTGTATGAAGTGGAGGTCCGCAAATGGGCCAAATCTGGCCTGCCACCTGTTTTTATAGGAACTCATTCATGCTCATTTGTTTGCATATTCTCTATGGCTGATTTTGCATTTAAACAGCAGAGTTGACTACTTACAACGAAAACCATATGGCCTTCAAACCCAGTGTGGTCTCTGCGCTGACAGCAGAGAGCCCAGTGCAGGGCTCGATCTTACAAACCATGAAATCACGAGCTGAAGTTGGGATGCTCAGCTGACTGAGCCACCCAGGCGCCCCTTGCTTTGCAGATTTTTATTTCATTTTCTCACTTAAGAGTTATACAAGTAGCGGCACCTGGGTGCCTCAGTCGGTTAAGCATCTGACTTTGGCTCAGGTCATGATCTCATGGTTTGTGGGTTTGAGTCCTGTGTCGGGCTCTGTGCTGACCGCTCAGAGCCTGGAGCCTGCTTCCGATTCCGTGTCTCCCTCTCTCTCTGTTCCTCCCCTACTCGTGCTCTCTCACTCTCTTTCTCTCTCTCTCTCTCTCAAAAATAAACATTAAAAAAAAAGTTATACAAGTAATACATGAAAACATTTTTTAGTAGTACAGAAACATGGTGTCTGCCTTTATTCCATAGGCAACTATTTTTAACAGTATAGTGGTTCAGTGTCTATCCTAGTCTACTTTCTATGCATATATATAGTGTATATTCAAGTTATATTTACAATAGCAGGGATGAGTGTGTGTAGTATATATGTATATATGTGTGTGTATATATATGTTTGTATATATTTATGCAAACTTGCCCTTTTCATTTAGATTTTAGAAAGTTTGACCATGTCACTTTCTCCTTCATTATTTTTTTAAACTGCTACATAGAATTTTCTCATGTAATTATATTATTATTTACTTAACTAGCCCTTTATTAATAGCATTTGGGTTGTTTATCAATAGCAGCAGAAATGCTGCTGCAGTAAACATCTTTATGTTTGTATCGTGTGCATACATATGTGAGAAAGCCTTTGTTGTTTCTTTTAAGTTAGATTTTTTTTCCCCAAGGTTCTATTGAACTCTTACTCTCATTCATAATTATCTTAAGTTTTGAAATGTTATATACCTTACATTTGTACTCTCTTCCCTACTCTCAGGTCGCTTCATGATAGTTTTGTGTCACTGCAGGTTCAGTAGGGTCCATTTCAACCCCGCTCCACATAGTATAGCCTGAAACGTCACCCTGCACAGGGAGACATTCAAACTCAACATGCAGTATATTTGTAGCACATTGGTCAGTACACTCAGATTTAATAATTGATGATGTTAAAATTCAGCAACCACTTTGTTATTAAGAATTTGAAAGAGTCTTGGTTTTCTGCATTGGTATCCTGTTGTTGGTCTTACAGAGATGTTAAGGATTTTATTTGACACTTTAGCATCATCACATTATGACTTAAATAGATTAGCTAAAAGCAAAAGATTTAACTTGTTTTTGATCTTCTCTTTTCTAAATACGTTTGTTAAAATGTCGTGCTCTGCTGGGCTTAGTTTAACTGCTGTAATTCTGTAGCATCTCCCTGCCCATATGTTTTGATTCCTGTACGTCTATAAACTATAGCTTGTGTGTAATTACTTTCTCGCATTATGTTTTCTAAGCTATAAGAGAAACATTACTTTTGCTGTAGCATCTGTAATGCTATAAAAGAGGTAAAAAATTAAAGTGTATGCAGGTTTTGGGGGGAAAAATCCTTTTGCACTGGGAGATGTGAAAGGATTATTAACATTTCATGTCATTCTACAGACAATGTATATTTATTATGTTGTTTTATTGTGGTTTTAAGAAATGTGACGTTAGCATCCCCCTCAACCCCCGCCGTGTGATGAGAATGAAAATGAAGCATTTATATGGTTTATCAGTTGGGTAATTGAAAAGTTTTATCAGCTGGCCTACCACTGCCATAGTACTTGGTGTGGGGGCTTCTCTGAGGTTTTTTCAAATTAAACTATCAGCTGGCAGTTAACTTTGGAAAAGCTGCTGGTCCTGTATTTATTACTTTTTCTCCGAATGGGCATGCATGGCCACCCATTTCTTAGCAGTCCAAGGAGCATATGAAGTGCCTGGCCAGCCCTTAAATTTTTTCATCCTAATTCTTTCCTCTCTTTCCCTTGGGTCAGTTATAGTTTATATTAGTTCTTTATTTTTCTGCAGTATAATTTAGAAGCAGTTATTTATATAGTTCTACAGAACCTATAATAAATATCCTGTAGTGGAGTGAACTTTGTATACATCTTTGTGGATCTCAGTCTGTTCCTAGGTTATGGTTTTACCCCAGCTAATAAATATCTGCATACAGCTGGACTTCTGTGTTTTCTTTAAATGTTGTCTCTTAGTGGCACAACATATATCACATTCTTCAAGAGCACTGATTAGGACTATAAGCCACACAATTATTCTAATTCCTGGAAGAATCTTAGCGTGCACAAAATTGCTAAACAACTACTTAGTAGCCCACTTACCTCCTGTGTCATTAATAGTAAACTGCCGTTGATCAAAATTCATTCTTATACATAAAACCCTTCTCAAAACCAGAAATCATGCCTGGTCCCAAAAATACAATTTCAACGTTGAAGGCTTAGGCCCTTTTGGTTGTTTGCTCCTCCAGATAATAAGTCAAATTTTTGTCACTTCTGATCTTGTTCCAGTTGTAGAGGAGCTCTGCAGAGATGCAGAGTGAGCTTGCCCACGCTTATGCCACACTTCTAAATGCAGCAAAATAAGGCAAACATGCCCAAGGACTCATGTGTGTGTCCCTCTCTCTCCTTTTGGAAAGAAGGTTTGAGAAGCAGTACCCTTTGGAAATTAAGGAGATAAAAGAATAAAAGGAGTGTGTTGGTTGTCTAATTGTCTGGATGCTTCAGAGTAACATTGTGTCTAAAATACAAACATCCCCTCAATTGTAAACTGGTTTCCTGTCGATAATACTGTCTCTGGTACACTGCCTTGTTCCAGGCAGTCAGTTCAGGGATGCTACCTCGGGATGACAAGTAGGACTTAAAGTTTATCCCCATCTATTGCCCAGTAGTTTCTCTTTGGTTACAGATTCTTTTTTTTTTTTTTTCTCCAGGTTTATTTATTTTGACAGAAAAGAGCATGCACTCATGAGAGCATAGGTGAGGGCCACAGAGAGAATCCCAAGCACACCCTGTGCTGCTGTTGTCAGCACACAGCCCAACATGGGGCTCAGTCCCACAAACTGTGAGATCACAACCTGAGCTGAAACCAAGTGTTGGACACTTAACCATCTGAGCCACCCAGGTGCCCCTGGTTACAGACTCTTAAGTTCCAAGTAGAAAAAAATCTTTATCAGCTGAACTCCATTCTTCAGAATTTTTCCATATGGTTAATTCCTATCTTTAACTCCATTGCTTTTTTTTTTTTTTTAATGAAGTTACATTTATTTGTTCTGATTATAAAGTGGAATATGTTCTTGGGCACCTGGGTGGCTTGGTCAGTTAAGCATCTGACTTCAGCTCAGGTTATTATCTCACAGTTCATGAGTTTGAGCCCTGCTTTTGACTCTCTGCTGTCAGCATAGATCCTGCTTCGGATTCTCTATTTCCCTCTCTCTCTGCCCCTCCACCACTTGTATGCTCTCTCTCTCTTTCTCAAAAATAAATATTAAAAAAAAAATTTAATAAAATTAAAAAACAAAGCAGAATATGTTCATGATAGAAAACTTGGGGAAAGGGGCCCCTGGGTGGCTCAGTCGGTTAAGCGTCCAACTTCAGGTCAGGTCATGATCTCGCGGTTTGTGAGTTTGAGCCCGTTGTTGGGCTCTGTGCTGACAGCTCAGAGCCTGGAGCCTGCTTCAGATTCTGTGTCTCCCTCTCTCTGCCCCTCCCCTGCTCATGGTCTGTCTGTCTCTCTCAATAATAAATAAGCGTTTAAAAAAAATTTTTTAAAAGAAAATTTGGGGAAAAATAAGCATATAAAAGAAAAAAATCATCCATAATTCCATCTCTTTATAATTACTCACTATCACATTTTGGTATATCTTTTTAAACAGATACTATAATTTTAACATAGGGGCTTGTGAATATACTGTTTAAAATTATTTTTAACATTATAACATGAACATTTTCCCCTTTCACTAAGCTTATAAATTACGATTAAAACTTGGACTACAAAGTAATGCATTTTTATTATAGAAAGTTTATCTTGGGGCGCCTGGGTGGCTCAGTCAGTTAAACGGCCGACTTTGGCTCAGGTCATGATCTCGTGGTCCGTGAGTTCGAGCCCCGCGTCGGGCTCTGTGCTGACAGCTCAGAGCCTGGAGCCTGTTTCAGATTCTGTGTCTCCCTCTCTCTGACCCTCCCCCGTTCATGCTCTGTCTCTCTCTGTCTTAAAAATAAATAAACGTTAAAAAAAAATAAAAAATAAAAAAGAATAAATTAGGAATTTTATTAAAAAAAAAAAGAAAGTTTATCTTAAGAAAGAAAAAAATTAAAATTACTCATAGTCCAACCACTGAATTATAACTTAGTATACTGGTGGTTCAGTCTTTTTTCTGTGCATATGTGTTTTTTTTTTAAATATATAATTGGGATAATACTGTACATAGTGTTTTCCACAATATAGTAGTTTATAAAATTTTTCCTAGGATATGATTTTTAGTGATATTCCATCAGATAGACATATCCTATTCAGACATTTCATTTATTTCTAATTTTTTTACTATTATTAACAGTGCTGTGATACGATTATTAGACCTGCATTTTTATGGACCATCACTGATTAACCCCTCTCTTGTGATAAATTTTTAGCAGTGGAGTTAGTAGATCAAAAATAAATGGATCAAAAAAAACATTTTAAGATTTTTATATATACTAATGAATTGCCTCAGTAATAGGTTGCATTCTCACCAGTGTTGAAAATCTTCTCTTGCCATGCATTGTTGTGATGAATCAGAAAAAAAAAATAACGAACAAGAATTTTGTTTCTTTCAATGTAACTCATTTTTATGTTGGGATACCCAGATTTGTTAGCCATGACCCATTTTTTTTTTTTTTTTTTTTTTTTTGGTAAGCTTTATTTTAGGCCCCAAACAATGCTTTCCAAAGGAGTGTCGTACAAATTCACAGCCTCTAGAGATCCTCTTACCCAGAGGCTTTCAGAGACCCATCCAAGGGTATTCAGGACTCAGATTACCTGGATTTGAGGCATCAACATCAGCGTGTGTCCCTTGAGCCTGTATTTGAAATTGGGACTGTCTGGGCTCAAGTTTGGGGAACTCTTTAGGGTAATTCAAAATGAATTTTTAAAAATACTTTTTTTAGCTGTTTAGGCTCTGCTCACTCATGCTGGCAGAATCATTCAGAAAGACTGTGGAATAGAAGATAATGTGTTTGGGTTCAAACATCAGTCCTGCCTGAATTGGAATCCAGCTTCCCCATCTAGTAGCTGGGTTCCCTTGGGCAGTTTCTTATTTTCCTGTACATTAGTTTCCTCATCTATTCATGAGCCTAATAATAATACCTGTTTTCTAGGGTTATTATGATTATTTGGTTGCTATATCAGTTAGCATTCAATCAAAGAAACAGAACCAATAGGAGATGTATATTAAGAGATTTGTTGCAGATAATTGACTTGTGTGATTGTGGAGGCTGGCTAGGCAAGTCAGAAATCCATAGAGTAGATCACCCCGAAGGGCAGGCTGGAACTTGAGGTACATAGACTGAAGTTGCTATCCTCAGGCAGGAGTTTTTCTTCAGAGAAGCCTTAGTTTTGCTCTTAAGGTGTCTCAGCTGAATCAGGCCCACTCAGATTATCTAGGGTAATTTCCCATACTTAAAGTTACCTGATGATGAGCTTTAACCACATTGTACACAATACCTACACAGCAGCATGTAAATTAGTGTTCAAATAGCTGGGGACTGTATAGCCTAGTCTAGCTGACACATAAAACTGGCCATCACAGTTGGTTTGGACCTCAGTTAAGCAGAAGAAGCCCACTTGGATATGAGGTTCATTGTGTTTTCTGCTTTTCAAGTTCAGCACTCTTCAAGTGTATAGCATAACCCAGAAGTTCTTTCTGATCTGTTTGACATGTTTGGTCTGTTTTGTCGTAAGTAAGTGTGCAGTTGCATTATTCATGATCCTAAAGGATTCTTTCTCCTAGAGCCAGGGTGCCTGGTCATGGCAGGATTCTACACAGGAACGTAAACTGACATCTGATCTGTCTGGTATCTGCTCTTAACACAGTAGGGTGATAATGCAGTACTACTAAGTCTTCTGTGGTTGCAGTGCAGGGTGCCCTTGCCTGCCTCTCTGAGAACTGCCTCCCAGATCAAGGATAGACACCTGTGACCATGTTTCCACATGGCCTTGCTCCATTTGGCCATAGCTGATAGACTTCTGACCTATATGCTGTGATAATCAAGTTGTTTCTCTTGAAATTTTAAACCAGAGACAGAAGTGAGAGGATTTCTGGACCTTGAAAATAACTTAGATTTGGGCTTGGTGGGACATACGTACTGATGAATACTGGAATGTATGGTGACGTGTCCAACTCTACCAGGAGATTTGAAGAGTGAAGCAGAGGTGGTGTGGTCTCGAGAGAAAGTAAAGGAAAAATGAGAGCTTGTGCAAGAAGCTACCTTGTTTCCAGTGTTGTGAGAAGTCCAGGTCTACTTACTATTTGTGGGAATTCCCAAGGTAACCTTATGTCCTCATTATTAAAACCTCTTATTTGAGTTTAAAGGAGTTCAGTTGCTTTTAACCTCACAAGATAACATAACACCATTAGTAAAAAAATGAGGGTGGCTCAATTGGTTAAGCATCCGATTCTCGGTTTTGCCTCAGGTCATGATCTCACGGTTCGTGAATTCAAGCCCCGCATTGGGCTCTGTGCTGACAGTGTGAAGCCAGCTTGGGATTCTCTCTCTCCCATCTCTTTGCCCCTACCCTGCTTGCTTTGTCTTTGAAATTAAATACATAAACTTTTAAAAATTTAGAAAAAAATCTTAACAATATTGTAACTTAGAAGGTAAAATTACAGGGGGGCCTAGGGGGCTCAGTTGGTTAAGTATCTGACTCTTGATTTCAGCTTAGGTCATGATCTCACGGTTTGTAAGCTTGAGCCCTGCATCACATGGTCAGTGTGGAGCCCACTTGGGATTCTCTCTCTCTTTCTCCCTCTCTCTCTCTGCCCCTTCCTCACTTGCACTCTCTTAAAATAAATAAACTTAAAAAAAAAAAAAAGAAATGAAAACTACATAGTTAACATACATTGGCTTTGGGACTATAGCCTTGATTCTAGGATTTATTTCCACATAGGTTAGGGTACCATGAATATATTTAAAAAACAGAGCAGAGTAGAACTTTAGAGTATTTATGTATAAACCAAATCCCATATAATATATTATGTGAAGAGGGAAATGTATTGCTAGTCTTATGAACACTGACACCAGATCTGTGCCTTAGTGAATAGAAGCCTCTATTGTTTTTGTCTTGTTCCACCCGCAAAAGGAAGAACAAAAACAAAAAAAAAATCTTTACTATGGGATCTCCTAAAACAACACAAAATACATCCAGGCCCATGAATTTCCAAAAATTTATTTTTATATACTCCTTGATATATTATATATTAATAAATCCCAGGAGTGATGAAAGTCTTAAATCATTTTCTAATACTTTTGAATTCAAGACACCTTCCCCCTTCCCCCACTATTGCTTCTGATTTAATCTTCCAGCCATGGGATATTCAATGAAAAAAGGCAGGTTTTCAAGGGTCCTTGGTAACTAATTCACAATTCTTACATAAGTGTTTTTGTGTGTTTTATTTCAACATGTGCCTGTAGGTGACCTTTTTGTGAGACAGTGAAGCATAGTAGCTAAGAACTCAGGCTCTGGAGCCAGACTGTCCGAATTCAAATCAAATCTTGGCTTCATCATTCACAAGTTGTGAGACCTTGGTCATTTAAGTTACATAAACCTTTTTTCCATCTGTAAATTTGTGATATAATAGTACCTTCTTTTAGCCTTGGATATGTGGATCAAGTGAGTTGAAAGATGTGAGGTATTAGAACAGTGCTCATTCAGGTTGGCTGTTGTTACTATCAGAGTGGATCTGTTATCAAGTCCAGCTCATCTTACTACAGTTGGATTAAGTGATTGATTCTTATTAAGTAGAATTTGAATTGGGATCTTGGAGTTTTTTGTTTGATATTTAAGAAATTTTAGGGTAGTGAGTAAAATAGAGATCATTCAACCCAATAATATAGATGTGGAAACTGGCATCAAGTGATGTGATTATGCTCACAAGTGAGTAGTGGCAGGGCTGAGACCCAACGTGCCTCAGACCTCCAAACTCTTCACACAGTTCACTCACTGTGTCTGACCCCTATCAAATGGATCCTTGGTCCTGAGCCCTTCATTCTTCACAAATTTACTTGTAGCCTCAATGTAACAGATGCTTTCTGTACAAGGGTAGGTCACCTCTTCCCTCTTCTCTTTGGCCCTCTACTCACATAAAGAGACTTGATCTCAGTGTTTTGTTTTGTTTTATGCTATTCATTAAAAAAAATTTTTTTTTAATGTTTGTTTGTTTTTGAGAGAGACGGAGCACAAGCAGGGGAGAGGCAAAAAAAGAGGGAGACACAGAATCTGAAGCAGAATCTAGGCTTTAGCTGTCAGCACAGAGACTGACAAGGGGCTTGAACCCACAAACCATGAGACCATGACCTGACCTGAAATCAGACGCTCAACCAACTGAGCCACCCAGGCGCCCCTTATTTTGTTTTATTGAGAGACAGAGAGACAGAGAGACAGAGAGACAGAGAGAGAGAGAGAGAGAGAGAGAGAGAGAGAGAGAATCTTAAGCAGGATCCATGCTCAGTGTGGAGCCCGATGCAGAACTTGATCCCTCAACTCTTAGTTCATGACCTGGCCCTAAATCAAGAGTTGGATGCTCAACCGATTGAGCCACCCCGTGCCCCCTTGATCTCAGTATTTAAATAAAATACTACCCTTTATGATTTTTAAATAGTAATTGCTGAGAATATAGCCTTCAGATCTCCCTGAGATTTGTTCTGCTTAAGCCTGAGGGGAAACCACAACTTGGATTTCTGTTAGGTCTGATGTTGGAAGAATTGTGACTTAAATAACATCTCCATGAAATACTGATGAATGCAAATTTGATGCTAAACAGATGTATTGGGGTTTCTGTACAATGACATACTTGAAAGTGGGATTCACTTATATTCAACAAATAGTTGTGTGTGATAAGCACTTTACTAGGCACTGAAGTAGTTTATGCTAAATCAAAGGAATTGGAAATGTGTAAAATAAATCTACAGAAATTTCACCCCATCCTAATTTACTTTAAACTCAATTAAGGATAGCAGTCTTCATGTCTCCTGATGTTCTACATCAGCTGACTTGTTCCACATTGCTGGTGGTGATGATGGGGGAACAGTTGCTGCTGTTGTTGACTGTCCTTTCATGGGACTTCCACCCAGTCTTTCTTAGACTCTTGGTGTCAGGGTTGTGGCTTGTGGGAATGAGAATGAATTTGGAGTAGAGATTGGAATCATGTCTTAGATTCTAACCCTACCACCAAAAGCTACATTTCTCTCTACTCTTGTCTCCATCTTCTCTTTCTTCTTCTTTCCAAATTCCACAAAAAATCCCAACTATCATCTGACTGGATTCAACTCAGCCTGAAAGAGCTGTATATCTCTCCTAGGAAAATTATAGCCCCACTTTTAACAGGGTATTTGTTTGGAAGCAAAATGTGTACCTTTATTACACCAGCTTCAATTGTTTAGAAGGGTGTTCATCTCTCTCACACTCCATCAACAAAATAAGATGAATATTTGCTACCTAGATAGATAGGTGGGAGTACAGAGAGTACAAGTTACTAAATTATGTATCTTCTCTTTTGAAAGAAGGCTGTTATGAAAAAAGTTTATCCATCTTATTCATCTGCCTGTCTGTCTGTCCACCTGCCTACCTGCCCATCCACCTATCCATATACACATTCATTTCGGTTGATTTCCATTATTGGGAATTCTTATAACAGGAAGGGTCATTGCCCAGAAACAACTTGCATATCTTATTGACATTCTTAAGGTGACAGCCATTAGTCAATAGGTGTAAGCAGGATGATCTTGAGTGCCACCAGAAGTTTGATTGAGGACTGTAACATCATGCCAAGCCAGTTCTAAAAATGCCAACACCAGACTAGCTAGGCGTTTGAGGAGTGACTCTGGCTTTGGGTGCTGCAAGCAGGTAAATGTTACTATTCATATCTGTGCAGTCTTGCCACTGAGAATCTATTTTATTATTTTTTTTAATTTGATTATATTTTACTCTCAGTTGTATTTCATTTGCATTGATGTTCGTGATTAGTTCTAGATCTGTGATAATATGTTTTAAAGATTCCAGATATCCTTGGGTATCTTTCCACATTTCCTAATTTGTATTAAAATTTTACACTTAAAAACAAATTGCCTGTTTACTTTCCTGTCTTCTCCACTTAACTGGAAGCTCTCCGAATGCAGGGACTCATCTTTTTTACTCTTCTTCCCCAGCACCTAGGAGAACCCCTGGAACACAGGATACACAAAGAAAATAATAGTTACATGAATGATTTTTAAATTCTAAATGTTTATGTTCACTTAATTTGGTTATTAACTCCTTGTTTTTTTATTTTATGCAGGAGCACTAGAGATTTGTGAAATATATAGCTTTCCTTTTGTTTTGAAGTTATGTGCCAGTTACTATTTGCTCTAGGACTCTGGGGAATCACATCTCTATATAATGTTTTCACCATACAGACATAATAGGCATAAATAATCTCAAGAGCATAAATAATAGTAACATGTGGTAAAATAACTAGGAAATAAGCTTTAAGTATTTATTACCTTTGTTTTTATGTGATTTATTAATCGTAAGTTTATATAATATTTCTAAGGGTTTTTTAAAGTAATCTTTAGTAATTTTTTTTTTTTTTTAGTTTAGTAATTTTTTTTAAAGTAATCTCTACAGCCATCATGGGGCTTGAACTCACAACTGAGTCGTGTGCTTTGCCAACCGAGCCAGCCTGGTGCCCCAGTTTATACAATTTTTTGAAGTTTATTTATTTATTTTTAGGGAGAAAGAGACACAGCACACATGCAAGTGGGAAAGGGCCAGAGAGAGAGGGAGAAAGAATCCCAAGCAGGCTCCATGCTGTCAGTGCCCAACGTGGGGCTTGATCTCACAAACCATGAGATGACCTGAGCTGAAATCAAAAGTCAGACACCCAACCAACTGAGCCACCCAGGTGCTCCTGTAATTTTTAATAATGCTATGTCTAACAACTGGCCTGCAAAATTTCTGAAAATTTGTCAGCTCTCATAAGCCGGTATGAGCTGGCTCCAGCACACCACTGGGTAGATATGTTCTCATTTTTCTTATATAAATATAAAAATATATGTATTGATACATATAATATATACTTGTATGTGTATATATGTGTGTGCCTATGTATGTAGGTATTTGTATATATATGCACATATATATGGTTTTCTAAGTAAGATTTTAAAAATAAGGCATTTTTAAATCTTTTTTTAGAATAATGGGTTCATACTAAACATTTGGTTTGGGGACCCATTTATCTACTTTATGGAAGTAAATTCTAGTATCAGTTGGTCATGCTCTGTGGCTTTGCCACAGACTGCAAAGTCATTTCATAGTCGTAAGAGGGAATTGGGGAGAACAGTTGAATAAAATGCCTCTCCAGTGTGAGTGAAGAGGAGAGAATGAATGGGGAGAGGGGCAGCATAAATCTCCTGTTTAGCAGGTCATTTATTTCAAAGTGTGGTGCCAGTATAGGCTTCATTATTACTCAGGCAGAGTCTTTACCTGGAGAGTGTTTAGAGACCTTGTTTTACTCATCCACAATAGTTCTTCATCCCTTGTTCATTTGGACCCCATACCTGCTGTTCTGTCCTACATCCTCTTCTGTATGTTCCTGCTTCCCTCCCTTCTGCCTCCTTCTGATGCTTATAGGAGGTAGATTTTACTGTCTGTGAATCTTTTTTGCATCCTATAAATAAAGAACTACTTGTTTGAGGGCATTTGGACTTAGTGCCTACAGTCTTAATGAAGTCATACCCTTAAGTGAAAGTATCCTCAAATACATGATATGAATCCAGACTCTGCTTTTCTGAACCCTAGTCTACACCTGTCTATCACTGTACCTGTTGGGTGATTTTATAAACTATTGAGAGTCATAATTTTAAATGACTTTAATAAAGTCCTTTAGCTAATAAATCTATTATTGCTATCCAGTGGTAAAGGATTTCAGTGGCTTTGCAAAAAATAGATACTAACTGATGTGCACACTGTTTGCACTCCTTATATAATGGAGAAATTGTTGAATATTTGCAATAAAAGCTTTCATGCCTACCCACAGTTGAAGTTTCTGTTCCAATTCCCAGAGGAGAACAAATCCATGTGTTGTTAGAATGAACTCATCTGCTTCTGTGTTCTGTTTTACATTATTGGTCACAGCTTTTGGCTTTAACAGAAATTCTTTAATAACTGTTTTTGAAGGACTCAGTTAAATGAATTTTTAAAAATTTGTTTCTATTTAAGGGGTTAAAAAAATTTTTTTTAATGTTTGTTTATTTTTGAGAGAGACACAGGCAAGTGGTGAAGGGGAAGAAAGAAAGGGAGACAGAATCTGAAGCAGGCTCCAGGCTCTGAGTTGTCAGCACAGAACCCGACACAGGGCTGGAACTCACGAACCACGAGATCATGACCTGAGCCAAAGTCGGACATTCAACTGACTGAGCAACCTAGGCGCCCTTATTTAAAGAGTTTTTTGAGCCCTGAGTCGGGCTCTGGGCTCACAGCTCACAGCCTGGAACCTGTTTCAGATTCTGTGTCTCCCTCTGTATCTACCCCTCCCCTGTTCACGCCTCTGTCTCTCCCTTTCAAAAATGAACAAACATTAAAAAAAATGTTTAAGAGTTTTTAGAGCCCCAAATCTCGTGCCTTCTTCAGCTCCATAGATCACTGCCATGTCTATTATTACCCCAAAGTCTGGTGTTTTATTCTCTGGAAACGTCCCTGAAGTGCAGGATACCAAGCACAAACCATAACCCTAATCCTGCCCGTAGCCCTAACCGCTCACCCCTAACCCTAAACCTGTCTGGAGTCTTCTCTGAACTGCAAAATACAAAGCACATACCCTCACCCTTGTCTTATCCTAACCCTAATCGTAACTCTAGCCCTAGCCCTAATACTAACCCTAGATCTGAGAAAACAAAAAGAAGATGTGGTGTATATATATACGATGGAATATTACTTGGCCATTAAAAAATGAAATCTTTCCATTTGCAATTAAATGGATAGAGCTAAAGAGTATTCCACTAAGTGCAATAAGTCAGTCATAGAGAGGCAAATAGCATATGATTTCATTCATATGTAGAATTTAAGAAACAAAACAAACTATCAAAGAGGAAAAAAAACAAAGAGAGGCAAATTAAGAAACGGCCTCTTAACTATAGAGAACAAACTGATGGCTACCAGAAGGGAAGTGGGTGGAGAATGGGTGAAATAGGTGATAGAGATTAAGGACTGCACTCGTTCTGATGAGTAACTGTTGTTGTGTGGAAGTGTGAATCACTGTATTCTACGCCTCAAACTAACATAACACTGTATATTAACTAACTGGAATTTAAATAAAAACTTCAAAAATTATTTGTTTTTATTAGTAAAATAAAGGCCATTTTAAGGCCTTTAATACATGGAATTACATTGATTAGGTTTTGCTGTTTTCTGTGCTTTTTGCTTCATTGTTATTTCCTCCACCATTGATTAAGTCTATTCTGCTTTAGATATTAGTAAGATTTGGTGAAAAGATAGAAATGTAATGCATGAGGTGCCTGGGTGGCTCAGTCACTTAGGCATCTATCTGACTTTAGCTCAGGTCATGATCTCATGGTTTGTGGGTTTGAGCCCTGCCTCAGGCTCTCTGCTGTCAGTGCAGAGCCCACTTTGAATCCTCTATCCCCCTTTCTCTGCTCCTTACCTGCTGGTTCTCTCTCTCTCAAAAAAAAATAATGCATTTTACAAAGGGCAAAAGGAAGGGCTTAGCCAATGTAATACTCTTGATCGAGAAATTACAAAGGTAAGAAATGAGTGACTATGGCAGCCTCCTTTAAAAGATATTTAAAAAAATTATTAGTGTAGAAAAATCTTGTAGTGTCCTATGAAAACATAAATAATTATGTTTATTAATAATATTTAAACCTAGCTTTTTAATGTTTATTTATTTTTGGGACAGAGAGAGACAGAGCATGAACGGGGGAGGGGCAGAGAGAGGGAGACACAGAATTGGAAACAGGCTCCAGGCTCTGAGCCATCAGCCCAGAGCCCGACGCGGGGCTCAAACTCACGGACCGCGAGATCGTGACCTGGCTGAAGTCGGACGCTTAACCGACTGCGCCACCCAGGCGCCCCTAAACCTAGCTTTTTAAAACTATCTGCCTCAGTATTTCAAATAAAAAAATGGAGCTAACATTTTAAAAGTAATACCTTTTTTAGATTTTAAAGCAGAATTTCAAACTGACCTTTCTTTCAGTTTATTTTTTTAATGTTTATTTATTTATTTTGAGAGAGAGAGAGAGAGAGAGAGAGAGAGTCCATGCGTGCATCCGGGAGGGACAGAGAGAAGGGGAGATTGAAATGCTAAGCATGCTCTACACTGTCAGCACAGAGCCAGACGAGGGACTCAATCCCAATAACTGAGATCATGACCTGAGCCGAAATCAAGAGTTGCACCTTAATCAACTGGACCACCAAGGAGTCCCTGACCTAATTTCTTTCTAACTTTTTGGAAGCATCACTTAATTAATATTTTGATCAGTTTCAGATGCTCAAAATGTGTATTTGCTTTTGTAATGAAAGACAGCACACTACCAGCCCCTGAGGCAGTGCTGTTTCAATCCCATAAAGAATGAAGAAACACAAAATCATGTTTCTCACCTTTATTTCCCTGTTGCCTCCTACTAAACCCACTGATTTTTCATGTTTTTATTAATAGTAAGGTTTTATTTTTTATAAGAGAATATTATACTGGTTAATTAAGATGAATATGGTCTCATTGAAATGCTCAGGTTAAGACATCTTCCCAAATATTCATATGCATGCACACACCCCTCTGTAACATATTTTGTTGCTAGCCCATCTCCAAATAATCAGCTGCTTCTGGAACTTTTGAGTTTTGGTGCTGATTTTGATTGCTACATCATCCAGAAATACCAGGCACATGTGCTATGCAGTTAGGTATTCAGGTTTCAATACTGAATGATTGAAAATGAGTTAGGAGTGATGTCAAAACAAAAGCCGAAAATATTGGTTCGTATTAATAGGACCTCCACTAAATAATTAATCCCCCCACTTTAAAAAAATTTTTTTTTTACGTTTATTTATTTTTGAGACAGAGGGAGACAGAGCATGAACGGGGGAGGGTCAGAGAGAGAGGGAGACACAGAATCTGAAACAGGCTCCAGGCTCTGAACTGTCAGCACAGAGCCCGATGCGGGGCTCGAACGCACAGACTGCGAGATCATGACCTGAGCCGAAGTCGGACGCCCAGCTGAGCCACCCAGGCGCCCCTAATCCCCCCACTTTTACAGTGATAGATTAATCAGGTTGTATATGGAATCTAATTCTACTTTTCCTCTTTCCATCCTTCCTACTCTGTCCTGTATCCTTTATAAAACCTAAAATTAAAATTTTATACATATATATATATATATGTATAAAATAAATCTTATGCTACTTTTAAAGTGCTCTAGGGGCATCTGGGTGGCTCAGTCAGTTAAGTGTCCGACCAGCTCAAGTCATGATCTCACAATTCGTAAGTTTGAGCTCCACATTGGGCTCTGTGCTGACAGCTCAGAGCCTGGAGCCTGCTTCGGATTCTGTGTCTCCCTCTATCTCTGCCTCCCCTGCTCATGCTCTGCCTCTCTTGCTCTCAAAAATAAATAAACATAAAACAAATTTTTTTTAAAAAGGTACTCTTTTTACTTCCTTAATGTATGAACAAATCAAATAGAGAACTAAAAACTATAACCAGAAATGTTAGAATTAAGAGCTCTTCTCCATAACTCTGACATTGAGAGTGTTACCAGGTATGCCTCTGAGTTTACAGCAGCAAATGTGGGAGGTGATATCATTGCCACTTTGTACATCCCACTATTTTCTGTCCTTTTGTAATAATAAAACCAAGGGAAGACAAAAATAGACTCTATGTTTTGTTGAGAATATTTCTTTTCATATTGGAATATTTTGTGTTGGAATACTTGTATATATTTAGTATATATTTTAGTATATATCTAGTAAAAAACAAACACCATAAAGCAGATTTTTCCAGGTAGGTGATAAACTAGTATGTTATGAGAAACTTTTCCCCCTCTTTTGTCCTTGAGTATTCTTTCATCTTTGGATGGAGGGCTTTTTTATTTGATGTTTGTTTCTTATTCATATAGGTGATAGGACTCCATACATGAACTGTGATGTAGGAAATATCTGCTTTGAATTTTTCCCTCTGTAGTATGATCAAGTGACTCCTTGGGTTTCTATCAGACCTCCCATGTTCTAATTTCTCCTGCCAGGTAGTGTTCCATGCCAGTTTCATGTCTGTCACAGAAGTTTATGCCAGGTTTTCCTTGAATATCTAAGGAAGTGTCCAAAGGGATGTGTCAACCTTTTTAGGTAGAAGCTCTAATGCATGTAGTTTTGGAAACCAGGATGACAGGTTTTAAAGAGGGTGTGGGTTTTCTATTCTTTTTTTTTTTTAACGACTTTCTCTTTACATTCTTTAAAAGTCATTGTTAAATAGGGTCTAATTGGATGAGTCATTTGTTTTTAAAAGATTTGTTCTTTACATATTACCTAAAATATTTTATGGCATGGAATCCGAACATGTCAAGACTTTAAAAATTGCAATAATTTTAAAAATTTGCCATAATTATTTTTTTAATTTAAGGATTAACATCATTCCAATACATGCATTGCCTTAGAAGGAGTTTATAGTCTAATAGAGGAAATAATACACCAGATTACTTCTAATACAAGGTAAAAAAGTATATGACCATCCTAATTTTAAGAAAAACAGAAACACACACAAGTGTAAGCTCTTCTCTTGTCGATAGGCTTCTGACTAAACTATGACCATCTTTTTTTTAATTATTTAATTTATTTTTTAAATTTACATCCAAGTTAGTTAGCATATAGTGCAACAATGATTTCAGGAGTAGATTCCTTAATGCCCCTTACCCATTTAGCCCATCCCTCCTCCCACAACCCCTCAGTAACCCTCTGTTTGTTCTCCGTATTTAAGAGTTCTCTTATGTTTTGTCCCCCTCCCTGTTTTTTATTATTTTTGCTTTCCTTCCCTTATGTTCATCTGTTTTGTCTCTTAAAGTCCTCATATGAGTGAGGTCATATAATATTTGTCTTTCTCTGACTGACTAATTTCACCTAGCATAATACCCTCTAGTTCCATCCACGTAGTTGTGAATGGCAAGATTTCATTCTTTTTGATCGCTGAGTGATACTGTATTGTGTGTGTATATGTATATATATACATACCACATCTTCTTTATCCATTCATTCATCAATGGACATTTGGGCTCTTTGCATGCTTTGGCTATTGTTGATAGTGCTGCTATAAACATTGGGGTGCATGTGCCTCTTCGAAACAGCATACCTGTATCCCTTGGATAAATACCTAGTAGTACAATTCCTGGGTCGTAGGGTAGGTCTATTTTTAATTTTTTGAGGAATCTCCATACTGTTTTCCAGAGTGGCTGCACCAGTTTGCGTTCCTACCAGCAGTAGGAGATCCTCTTTCTCCACATCCTCGTCAACATCTGTTGTTGCCTGAGTTGTTAATGTTAGCCATTCCGACAGGTGTGAGGTGGTATCTCATTGTGGTTTTGATTTGTATTTCCCTGATGATGAGTGATGTGGAGCATTTTTTCACGTGTCAGTTGGCCATCTGGATGTCTTTTCTGGAGAAGTGTCTATTCATGTCTTTTGCCCATTTCTTCATTGATTATTTGTTTTTTGGGTGTTGAGTTTGATAAGTTCTTTATAGATTTTGGATACTAACCCTTTATCTGATATGTCGTTTGCAAATATCTTCTCCCATTCTGTCGGTTGCCTTTTAGTTTTTCTTATGGTTTCCTTCGCTGTGCAGATGCTTTTTATTTTGGTGAGGTCCCAATAGTTCATTTTTGCTTTTGTTTCCCTTGCCTCTGGAGACGTGTTGAGTAAGAAGTTGCTGCGGCCAAGCTCAAAGAGGTTTTTGCCTGCTTTCTCCTTGAGGATTTTGATGGCTTCCTGCCTTACATTTAGGTGTTTCATCCATTTTGAGTTTATTTTTGTGTATGGTGTAAGAAAGTGGTCCAGGTTCATTTTTCTGCATGTTGCTGTCCAGTTTTCCCAGCATCACTTGCTGAAGAGACTATTTTTATTCCATTGGATTGGATATTCTTTCCTGCTTTGTCAAAGATTAGTTGGCCATACGTTTGTGGGTCCATTTCTGGGTTCTCTGTTCTGTTCCATTGATCTGAGTGCCTGTTCTTGTGCCAGTACCATACTGTCTTGATGATTACAGCTTTGTCATACAGCTTGAAGTCCATAAACTATGAGCATCTTATAGACAGGGTTGTCCTAGTTGATCTGGTTTCTTTGGTACTTAGTTTCTTTGGTATCTTAGTTTCTTTGGTACTTAGCATAATACTTGGAATAGCATAAGCATTAAATTTCTTGATTGAAAATTAATATTAACTCTTAACAGTTAAGTGAATGTTTTTGTTTTGGTCAAAAATACAGAAATAACCAACTAATAAAACAAAACATGATCAGCCTCTGGATGTTATGGATGTTTCAAACTGAAACTGCCTTACACTTGTCTAATATTTTCTTATTCCCCTCACTTTTTCCTGGCATGTAATGGGCACCCCTTTGGAACAGTGCTATCTTATTTTTGCCTTTTACTAACAAATAACTTTTCATCATAAAATTTAATCTTCCTATATTGCTGTATATCCAGAAAAGAGAGAATTAGATTTTAGCCATTTTTGTCTTTCTAGGTTTTCTGTTAAACTCTTTCTACAGATCATTTTAGGTAGACTGTGGAGGAAAGATATAACCCTAGAAAAAATATATTTTGGTTATTAATTCCTTGGTTCATTCAGTAGGTGTTTATTGAACACAGTTATACTTTAGACCATTAGTTTTCAACTTTTCTGCATTCACATTTGACAAGATTAAAGATTTTGTTATGACATTACAGTAATTACCACCTTTCTTGGGTGTTGAGTAGACATTGTATCCTATATTTCTTCTCAAAATAAGTTGTACTTGTTCTACATCATATACAATAACCCACTTAGATATATCCTGTCTGATTAACATCACTATATGTTATTGTATATTATACATAGTTTTAAATTTAGCACACCAGTGAAGAGTTTGCGCTGCTTATTATTTGGGAATTAGCAGGGACTTAACTAATAGAGACAGTTCTAAAGATAGAGTACAATGAAAAACTGTGAATAGGCAGAATTACCCCTGAAACTGCATTAATTGACACTTGAAGTACAATGCTTATTGCCAAATTAGGTGCCATGTTGGAGTCTAATGTACCATTCCTTAATAAGGTGAATCTGGCCAGTTTTCTGTCTACTATTAGAAGAGTACTACCCTTTGTTGAGCACCAGATGCTCATCAAGGTGACATTTGGCATGAAAAATACCTGTTTGTTTATTTATTTATTTATTAACATTTATTTATTGCTGAGAGACAGAGCATGAACAGGGGAGGGGCAGAGAGAGAGGGAGACACAGAATCAGAAGCAGGCTCCAGTCTCTGAGCTGTCAGCAGAGAGCCCAATGTGGGACTTGAACCCACGAACCATGAGATCATGACCTGAGCTGAAGTCGGACACTCAGCTGACTGAGCCATCCAGGTACCCCAATATTTATTTTTGAGAGAGAATGAGAACAGGGGAGGGGCAGAGAAAGAGGGATAGAGGATCTGAAGCAGGCTCTGTGCTGACAACAGAGAGCTGATATGGGGCTCGAACTCAGGAACTGTGAGATCATGACTTGAGCCAAAGTTGGATGCTTAACTGACTTAGCCACCCAGGTGCCCCCCAAAATAGCTATTTTTATATATTAGACCCAGACACTCTTAGCAAGGTGAACATCAACAAGATATAACTGGGAATAGAAATCAACAGAACTAAACCAGCAGCAAAATTATTTGGTGGGGGATTTGCTTATTAAGTAAATTGTAGGTGGAGTCACCTCTACTATTTAAATTATATTTGTTTCTCTCTAGGGGTAGGATTGAGTTCACTGTAGTAGTGAGCACTTACTGCAATTCCACTGAGTTGTACTGTAAAAATGAGTAAAAACCAGTCTCTTTCTTTGAGAAGTTTGCAGTCTAAATAGGAAGTCAAGACATGCATGTACTGGGGGGGAAAATCAACAACAGAGAAAACAACTTAAAAAATTGGGAAGGACAGGGCAACATGTTCTAATTTTAAATGTACTGTTGTTATTAATAGTAGAGTTGAAGGCTTTTTCCAGGATCTGTGAAATTTTTCATGGGATATTTATTTATTTATTTATTTATTTATTTTAACGTTTATTTATTTTTGAGACAGAGAGAGACAGAGCATGAACAGGGGAGGGTCAGAGAGAGGGAGACACAGAATCTGAAACAGGCTCCAGGCTCTGAGCTGTCAGCACAGAGCCCGATGTGGGGCTCGAACTCACGGACCGTGAGATCATGACCTGAGCCAAAGTCGGCCGCTTAACTGACTGAGCCACCCAGGCGCCTCCATGGGATTTTTTTTTAATAGGGCTAAAGAAATATGAAATTCTTCAGAGCTACTGATCACTACATCCATTTTGTGAAAAGCATCATGGGAAGGGTGATGGAAAGGAAGAGAAATCTGTGTTCTCACTAGGGATAATACAGTACTCACAAAAGCTTGTCCGTTTGTTTTATTCTCTTGACTTTGTTATTGCTTAGTCTTGGTAGGAGATTAGGTATATGAGAAGTATGCATTGTGAAACTCAGAAAGGTTGTAAGTAGTGAATATTAATTGCAACTGAAATGCAAATAGTCAATTATTTGAGTTTATAAGGTACAATTATGATAAGTATAGGGTAACTCAACTGGTGTTGGCAGGATAGTTCCAAAAATTTCAGCCTTCTATAATTATGAACTATACACATTTGTGTATTGGAAAATAGGGTAGGAAATTTAACTAACATTTTGAGACTTTATATATAATGTTTTTTATTTTATTTTTTTATTTTTGAGAGAAAGAGAGACAAAGTGCAAGCTGGGAGGGGCAGAGAGAGAGGGAGACAGAATCCAAAGCAGGCTCCAGGCTCTGAGCTGTCAGCATAGAGCCTGATACAGGTCCTGAACTCACAGACTGCAAGATCATGACCTGAGCTGAAGTTGGACGCCCAAACGACCGAACCACCCAGATGCCCCATTGAGACTTTTATATGTGCTAAGCACTGTACTGTATATTTTATGTAGTTTTTTTTCATTCAATATTAGTAACAAGTAAAAAGATTGACATTAGTATTCTTAACATTACAGAGGAAACAATTCCAGCAAATAAGTAAATTAGAAATAGGAAAGCAGGTCTCTGGCTGGTTTCAGATTCTGTATTCTTCCCACTACAATCATGATGCCCCAGTAGGTACATCATGTATCCTATTTGCTTTTTCTCTACAGGTCATCCTCCATATTCTCTATACTCACAGATATGACTGTTAATAGAACTCATTTTACAAATGTATAATGGGCAGAATGTGTTAATGAAAACTCATTTAAATATGTATGGGCTTTCTTTGTCCTGAAACTGTGTAGATAAAGGTAGCACATTTGTTTTGCTTGTCTTTGAAAAATATTAAGTAGAAAAATACCCAATGTAACTTGATGTTGTATTACAGATCTTAATTATTATAATTGAGCTGTCAATGGTGATAAGAAAGTGAAATCAGAACTCTTACAACTTTTTCCCTAAAGCTTTCAGAATATTAATAGAAATATTTTGTAGTTTTGTTACAATTTTTAGCTTTAGCAAAAGCCATTCTGGTTGGATTTGAATTATTTTTTTCTCACTAATCTTTATTCTCTGCTTCTTCAGAAGGGATTCACCCCCTTAATATATACCCAAATTTCAAACTATGGAGGTTCATCAGAATTTTAGAAAGAATAGGTAATTTGTTTTCATTAGTTTTAAGTAATACATTTATTCTTTTTCATTTCCTACAGTTTGTCAGATATGGCTCTACATATTATGATGATGATCTTAATTTAGACATTATTAAAATGGCATTATAGCCTTATATTTGTCTCTGTAGCACAATATCATTTACTAATTCATGCTTTCGTCTCCCATTACATAATAATACCTTATTCTAGCAGGTAGTGTAGGCTATTAAAAGTTTGACAGATACCCAAGATGAAAACACAAGTAAGGTAAAACCTCGGATTGCAAGTAACTTGTTCTGCAAGTGATCTGCAAGACGAGCAAACATTTCTAATCAATTTTAAGTTGATAAATGAGTGATGTCTTGCTATACAAGTAGTATGTGACACTGAATGTCACATGATCACAAGTGAGCCAGTGGTTCTTGAAATTCACTTTGATATACAAGTGCTTTGGATTGCAAGCATGTTTCCAGAACAAATTATGCTCACAAACCAAGGTTTTACTGTATTTGTTATTATATAACATTATTGCTTTCTGTTTTGAGAAGCAAATCAAGGTTGATCCAAGGCTTTTTTTGTTTATAAAAGTATATGTAAGGTTTTTTGATTTTGGGGTTTTGGGTGTTTTGTCTTGTTTTGTTTTTTTGACATGCAGTAAGTCAAAGACTTGTTTATTGGAGTCCTAAAATAAGTATCATTTTTTTAAGTGCAGGTAATCTTTGATTTATAAACAGCTGACTTTAAAAGGTTTTTTTTTTTCATAGAATGACTGGCTTCATATGTTCTTTCGTAGAAAGACTCGTTTTGTTTTTCCACCTAGTAGAGCCATAGTACCACTTTTCTCAAACTGTTATTGGTGCTAGATATTTCTGTTACTTTTTTCTTCTTTCCTTCTCATTGCCTTTGTTTCATTCTTTTATATGTAGCCCCCAATTTTATCCCACTACTGCTACCACCAACTTGGCAACCAGTAATGACAAAGTCATCTTCTTTCCCATCCATATAAATCCTATCACTCTGTTTTGTTGTCACTAACTTAGTGGTTCTTAAGTGAGGGCAGTTCCCCGCTCACTCCTGCCTTCCCAGAGGATAGTTGGCAATGTCTGGAGATATTTTGGGTTGTCACAGCTGGCAGTGGGTGGGAAGAAGTATGCTTTTGGTATCTAGTAGGTAGTGGCTGGGGATGCTGCTAATCATCCTATAATAAATAGGACAAACCCTCTTCCTTAACAAATGCCAGTAGTGCCAATGACAAGAACTTGCATTAGCTCTCTTCAAGCATCAGCTCTGTGTTTTCTTCAACTCTCCTAGAACTAAATTTAGACACCCCTATCCCAAGGTCTTGTAATACCTTGTGAAACATTTTTTCACATTTTTTTTAACTTTTATTTATAGATCTTGTCAATGTGACTGCATACCTCTTGAGGGCAGAGGTTGTATATTCATATTGGTGCCCCAATTGTGGTATAATGCCAGGTACGTAGTGAGAGCTCCATAGATGAATAATTGCCTGCATAAATAAGACACCCTGGACTTCTCTATTACCTTTACAGCACTTCCAAAAACTTCCACTTGCTCACCTCTCTTATCTTTTCTTTCCTACCTCCACTCATTATGTATCTCATCAAATATTAGTGTACCAAGCCTATCACCAATATATGTAGTTCCTAAAAATGTGGATCTGCCCACAGTTTTCAAACCGAATATTCGCAGTCCAGGGTTTATTCATAAATGCTTTTTTTAAAGACAGGCAAATACCATGGTTTGAACATACAGACCAGCTACAGTTAACAATGCTTGTTCTAAGGAGATATCCCAGATAAATTCTTACTTGCTTTTGAGATACGTTGCCGTCCTATCCTTGCCCTATAGATTCTTAGTGTTTAATCTGGCTGGTGATGCCTGGCACTAATACTTCCCTCTCTAGCATCTTATCACTTTGGCATGGCAATTGAGTTCCAGTCCTTTCTTATGTCTTACCATGACTTCCTTGTATGCTGTGCTCAACTGTCCCCTCATACATAGTCTTTTGTACATACTGCCTGATGCTCCCTATACAGACCCTTTCTTCCCACACATTCTTCTGTCTCAGTCAATACACATGTGACATTTTTGAAGCTTTTCCTTAGACTCCAAGATTGAGTGATATATTCCTTCTTTGCATCCGTAGCACATTGTGCCTACCCTTGCATAGTGTTAATAGAAAGGCAGTTGCAATATTTGTCTTTCTCACTGAGAGCAGTCTATGCTTTCAAGGCATTCCTAGTGGTGTGTGTGTGTGTGTGTGTGTGTGTGTGTGTGTGTGTGTGTGTGTAAAATATTACATACTACATATGTAATAAGCATTGGTTGTGTGAGAATGAATGAGCCAGAATACCTCTTCCAACCTGCAAAAATCACACCAATCTGATTAAACCTTTCTGCTAGGAAATGGAAATGAATCCAAATGTTGAGAGCCTTTGGAAAAGATGGTATAAAGAGATAAATTTATGTTCACTGGCAGGTTTATCAGCTTAATCAGAGGGCTACACCTCTAGGTCACACTAGCTTTACCCTTTGTCAAGCTAATGACCTTACCGACTGGTACTTTAATCATGTACCATGGCTTTAATTGAGGGTTTTTACAGTGTATTTTCAAAATATATTCAGTTGCCCCCGCACAGAGAAGGAACACCAAAACCAGATGTGGTGGCGATGATGGGCACTTGGAGGCATTCTGATTTGTGTACCAAACTAGCCACATTCAGAAACTTCATTTACTGGTTTGTGAAAAGTTTTTCCTCGCCAAAGAGAAGGGCAGGGGAAATTATTTAAAACTTGGAAACAAGCTGTTGCTTTGAAAGTTGTATTAATATTTTTTAGAATATTTCAGAATGATAAATAAAACATGATCCAAAATAAAAAGAGAGGTTGGATTTTCTTAGGTGAGATTAAGAATGACTATCATGATTTGCTTTGTTGTTGCTGTTTTTGACAGTATCAAAACTAGTAACCTCTGTTTTCTCCTGCATCTGCAAAATCTGGATGAGATTCCATTGTGAAATTTTTTGAATTAACTTTATGCTTGAGGGTACTTGCCTATATAGTGAACTTTGAAAAGCATCTAGGTACCTTTACCTATCCACTCAAGCAAGAACTATAGACTTGACTGTAATCGGATGGTACTATTCACAGCTGATTCTGTCACTAGCAGCTGTGTGACTGCAGACAGGATACCTAACCTCTAAGCCTTATTTTCTTCGTTTGTAAAAAAGATCAATGTGTTTGGGCACATGTAATGATAGCAGTTTTCATCATCATCTTCATTGCTGAAATCTTATCATTAGAAATTAATTTCATTAGGTTAAGAATCTCCTTTTTTTTTTTTTAATTTTTTTTTTCTTAAATTTATTTATTTTTGAGACAGAGAGGGACAGAGCAGGAACGGGGGAGGGTCAGAGAGAGAGGGAGACACAGAATCGGAAGCAGGCTCCAGGCTCTGAGCCATCAGCCCAGAGCCCGACACGGGGCTCGAACTCACGGACCGTGAGATCATGACCTGAGCTGAAGTCGGACGCTTAACCGACTGAGCCACCCAGGCGCCCCTCCTTTTTTAATTTTTTTAATGTTTATTTATTTTTGAGAGATAGATAGTGTAAGTGGGGGAGGGGCAGAGAGAGAGCGAGCGAGAGACACAGAATCTAAAGCAGGCATCAGGCTTTGTGCTAATAGCACAGAGCCTGAGACAGGGCCCAAACTCACAAACCATGAGACCATGACCTGAGCCAAAGTCGGACACTGAGCCACCCACTGAGCCACCTAGGCACCCAAGGTTAAGAATCTCTTTTAAGATGCAATTTTCTTTCTTAAAAGCACCTTAACACTAATTAAGGCTGTGTGCAAATGCAGTAGTAGACCGTTACCTTACAACACAGCCTAAGGGCTTATTGTAAAAGAGTGGGAAGAAAGGATAGAAAGGGACTCTGAATGGCTGGATACTCCCCCAAAGTCCCAGAGGAAGATAAATCATCAGGAATTAGACCTGACACTACTTTGTCTTGACCTCAGCTTTTGGTTCTTCTCTCAGAATCTGAAAGCCATTTACTTCCCCTAACCCTTTGTTTCCCTCCTGGTGGGTCTTTGACTGTTACATGTCAGGAGTGGTTTTATCTGCCCTCCAGAAAACAAAGGTACCTGATGATAGGGGCCGCAGCACTTGAAGAGCAGAATGCAGAAGTTCTGGGTCAACTCTGTCAAGGGCCAGCACATAGACTCATACATTTAGAATGGAGGGAAGATGCTATTTGGCAGTCCTTTGTTTTGCCATGGAGTGGCATAGGCTCAGGCTCTCTTGCAATAGCAGAAACCAGAGGGGAGCAAAGTAATCACAAAGAAAAGAATAATTGAAAAACATAAAAACTATGTGATCTCACACCCCAACATGGAAACCTGTCAAGGGTCGTATGTGTTGTCAGATGTTTTGTGATGTCCCTTAAGATAACGAAAAAACATCAGTAATTATAATCGCAGCAATAACAATAGTGTATTATTGAACACACACTTCATTCCAGGGCCAGTGTAAGATGCTTTAGTGGATTTTCCCTCTTATTCTCCACAACAATCTCATGAGGGAGTTAAGTTATTCCTGATTTTATACGTGAAAAAACATGAAGAGAAGCTTAAGTAATTTGCACACAGCTACACCACCTAACAAGTAGAGGCACCAGGAGTACGTATGAACAATGGGACTTTGGAACCAGCTCTCTCAACCACGGGGCTCTACTGCTTCCTCCTCTGATCAGTGATTCTATGGCCATGTCTACTGTCCCATAGTGGCCATCCTTCCTGGAGGTTCCCAGCTAAGACATGAACCTGAGCTTATGCTGAGGAATAACTCCCATGAGGTTTTATGTTAAGACTACTGAGTGGTACCTTCACTGTAGCCTTTGCTCTACATAAAGGTGGAGAAAAAGAGACATCTTTTGCATCCATAGCTACAGTTGAGATACAGAAATTGTATGCACTACACAGCCAGGAAGTTACACCAACATCTCCCAAAACTGCTTCCCATGGAGATGTATTTGACCACAGGCCTTCTTTATTTTCCCTACCACAAAACCTGTTAGCCTAGAAGGGAGAACTTTACACTTTAGAGTTTGGAAAATGCTGTTTTAGACATTAAGATACTGATTGGTAGTTGGCTAGCTGCCTGGCTGGCTGGCTGGTTTATGGAATTAGCCTAAGCATGATGCTTATAAATCTTGAGAATTATAGAACCTTGGCTGACCTCAGTCAAAATTATTTTGTGCCAAGGTTTCTGCCACCCCCCTAGCCCCCCCCCCCCAACTTTTTATCGAAGTGTAACATACATACACGAAAGGTACAGCTCAATTAATTATCACATCTACTCAGCCCCCAGAAGACTCCACATGTCCGTTTTCTAGGGCGGCCATAATAAGTGCCACAAACTGGGTGACTTAAAACAACAAACATTTGTTGTTTCGCGATTCCGGAGGTTAGAAGTCTAAAAAAGCAAGATGTCATCAGGGCCACGCTCCCTCTGAAATCCATAGGGGAATCCTTCCTTGCCTCTTGCTATCTTCTGGTGGTCTGTGGGCAATCTTTGGCTTTCTTGGCTTGCGGCTGCATCATTGCAGGTCTCTGCCTCATTGTCACATGGTGCCTTTCCTGTGTGTCTCTGTCTTCACATGGTTTCCTTCTAAGGATAGCAGTCATATTGGATTAGGGGACCATTCTAGTCCTGTATGACCCCATCTTAACTAATTACATCTGTAAGGAACCTATTTCCAAAAAAAGGTTATTTTCTGAGGTTAGATTTCAACGTGTCCTTTTTGGGAGGGGGACGGTTTGACCCAGACACCCCATGTTCTGCTCCAATCAGTACACCTTCCTCCTTCACAAAGGTAACAGCAAACTGGTAAATAATAACAACATTATACCAAATCAGTGGTAATGAGCAAGGAGATAATGATGTAGACATTCCACATGCTCTGCCTGGACATACACATGGAATTTTGACTTTCTTGGCCCTGCCTCTAGGTACTGATTTTGATTCTATTAATTACTTTATAGAGTCTCTCCACTTTTGCATCCAGAAGTTTCTCCTACAACCCTCAGTCAACCTATTTGCATTTTAGTACTGTTAATCTCTTCTATGTTATACTAATTTTTTTCAAGTAGTTGTTTACACAAGCCTTCAAGAACTGTTTTTAAAAATGAGCATTGCTTACCCAACTAACGTAGATGGATCCAGAGGGTATAATGCTAAGTGAAATAAGTCAGTCAGAGAAAGACAAATTCCATATGATTTCACTCATATGTGGACTTAAACATAACCAAGAAAAGAAGCGAAAACAAAAAACCGATTCTTTTTTTTTCAACGTTTATTTATTTTTGGGACAGAGAGAGACAGAGCATGAACGGGGGAGGGGCAGAGAGAGAGAGGGAGACACAGAATCGGAAACAGGCTCCAGGCTCCAAGCCGTCAGCCCAGAGCCCGATGCGGGGCTCGAACTCAGGGACCGCGAGATCGTGACCTGGCTGAAGTCGGACGCTTAACCGACTGCGCCACCCAGGCGCCCCAAAAAACCGATTCTTAAACACAGAGAACACACTGGTAGTTGCCAGAAGGGAGGTGGGTCAGAGGATGGGTGAAACAGTGAAGGGGATTAAGAGTACACTTACCATGATGAGCACTGAATAGTGTGCAGAATTGTTGAAGTATTATGTTGTTCACCTGAAACTACTATAGCAGTATGTTAATTATACTTGAATTTTTTTTTAATCTAATTAACACAATAAATCAGTATTGCTGAAACCATTTTTCATGTTTAACTTTTTCAACGTTTTTTAAAATTTATTTTTGAGAGACAGAGCACAAGTGGGTGAGGGGCAGATAGAGAGGGAGACAGAGAATCTGAAGCAGGATCCGGGCTTTGAGCTGTCAGCACAGAGCCCGGTGCAGGGCTTGAACCCAAGAACCATGAGATCATGACCTAAGCTGAAGTTGATGCTCAACCAACTGAGCCACTGAGGCGCCCTGAAAACACTTATGTTTTTATATTATTGTCCTACTTTCATAAGCCTTGGAGATCTCCTCTTGCTTAATTTGGGGGGAGCGGGGGTCTGGCAGAACAGTATATTCTTAAAGTGTCCCTCCCATATAATGAACTGATACGTTATGGCAGCTTCCTGAAGTATTATCTTATCTACTTAAGAAACAGCAAGAGGATTTATACAGATTACCATCAGCATAAATTTAGTAATCAAAAATAAGCCTAAATGTTAAGAGCATTCAGAAACAAAGTGAAGAATTTTATAAACAAGAAGGCTTTTTTTTCCTAAATCCTATCATTAATTTTTTAGGTTTGTATATTTTTCCTAAATGATTCCAACTGGAATTAGTCCAACTGGTTTGAATAAAGATTAAAAAAAAAAAAAAACAGTCTTACAAACTAGTGGTATAAACCTTTGCAACTAGATGGTTTTGACTAGTGAATGAATAAAGGCTCATAAGCATTTCTGTGACTTGGCAAAGTCACATAGTCAGAGATACCAAGGACCAACCAGACACTGAGGAAAACTCAAAGCAACAGAAGACTTATTTTTAGGTGGTGATGTTTTAAATCTAATCTTAGGAAGAAATGCTGTTAATCCTTGGGTCAAATTACTATAAAAATGATATATTTTGATCTGAGATAAGAAGATAGGAATTCACTGTCAAACACCAAAACGGATAAAGGAGGGTCAGAACTCTTTTGAGTACCATGTAATTGCTGCCTGACTTCAAGCACTGTCCAATTTCACTGGAAGATGCACTGTGTAGGTAGCTATGAAAGCAATTTTAAGGCAGATTTTTATTTACACTGCAGATATACTTCACCAGCCTTCTCATTTCCCATAAAACATTTTATGGCAAAGGCAATTTAAAATTTTTTTTAATTTATGTTTTGTAAAGAGGATAAACCAGAAACTAATATGTCAAACTTGCTGCTTGATGCCATATTGAGTCCCAGAAATGACCTGGCATTATGAATGATTCTTCTTCAAAAGGATTAATGAATACATAATGTTTTTTTCTCTTTCTTTTTCTAGCCAAGGACCCTTGTCATCCATTAGAGCGGTAATCAAGAGATGTAAGTTTGGTTTTTCCTGCTCTGTATTTTGCTCTGTGATATTTTAAATGATGGTCTAGATTTCCAGCAAGTTATTGTATTTGATAAATCTTACAAAGAATCCAAAAAAGTAGCTTTTCACTTCTTCTGAGGAGTAATAAACCATTTCAGACAAGCAGCTAGTTTTTCAGCTTTCTTTTCAACTTTCATTTATTGATAAGCCAGTTCCTCAGAATAATATTTTTTCTCTTATTATAACTAAACTTTTTTAAAAATCTGGATAATCTATTCAATTTTTATGATCTAATATAAATTTTATATAACCATTTTCCATAAGTAGAGACATCTGATGGATGCAAAAAATATATCAAACCCTGTCCTTTTTGATTCATTTGCTTCCATAGTGTTTTTATTTTAATTTCTTAACATTTATTTATTCTGAGAGAGAGAGAGAGCGCGCCAAGGAGGGGCAGAGAGAGAGAGAGAGAAAGAGAGAGAGAGAATCTCAAGCAGGCTCCATGCTGTCAGCATAGAGCCAGATGTGGGTTCGATCCCACAAATCATGAAATTATGACCTGAGCCAAAACCAAGAGTCAGGCGCTTAACCAACTGAGCCACCCAGGCACCTCTCCACAGTGTTTTTAAGTAACGATATAAATGCCTGTGGAGATTGGCTCACTTCCACATACAAGATAGAAGTGCCATAATAGAATTCTCTCCAAAATGGTACATTCGTACTTTCATCCTTACCTCTTGGTTAAAGCTTTACCAACCCTGTTGGTTAAAACTTGCTCTTGGTGTAAAATTTTAATAAGCTTTTTAACATAGGTCTCTGCAAATTTCCCTTTTCAAATAGAACATGGACTACCTATTACAAACAGAGATAAGGAAGGGATTTTTTTTTTAACCAGCAAAAATGAATTTGTTCAAGAATAGCAGAGAATTGCAATCCAGGACCCGAAAACTATAGCAAAACCGTGGGCAAGTCTTCAGAACAAAGGACAGGAACATTCTTTTATAGAGAAAAGGTGGGGAGATGGGAAGGCTGTTATAAACAAAAAGCCCATGGGAGTAAGCTGAGGAGTAAAAAATATAGTGGCTTCTTACTGGCTGAGTTATGGTTGGGCTTTTGCTAGGGAGAAGGAAAACCCTCCTTCTTCCTGATGGGATAATAAAATAGTATCTGCTGAGGCCCATCTCTTCCTGTTGGATTTGCAGTTGACAAGTGGTAGAACTTGTCTCAACTCCATTCTTAATGAAGTTGCCCATAAGAAAGGGATTTTTAGATGTTCTTTGCATTGTTTGAGCTGAGGTCACCACCTGAGGAGAATGTATCATAGTTTTAGAAACATAATTTGTAATATTTGGTATAAATTTAGGATATCCACAGGTTCTAAAGAGCATACATTTGAACCATTGCTGTGCAGATTTTGTAAGGTGGCAATACAGAAGGATATTCCACATTTCTCACATTTTATTTTTGTTGGTGGTGAATTATAAAGATGTGGGAATGCCAGTGTATTTTGGAGGGACTTCAGATATGAAAATTAAAAATTCATGCCTTAGAGCACTTTGAAGTGGTGGGTATGTGGAGAAGACAGGGCACAGAGAGAATTTAAAAAGAAAATTAGGGTCTGGAATTAAGGCAAGAATATTTTGCTGGAGATATAATTTGGGGTAATCAAGGCAAAACGCAGCAGTAGCTAAACACTTCAAGAAAAACGTACGGGCTAGAGATGACAAAGGACAGAATCTTGGGAAGTGACATCTGAGGCCAAGCTCTGCCTTTAAGGTGCCATAGGGCAAAAGATGAATGACCCAAAAAAACCTCTGCCCTGCTAATAAGGAGGAGAGACCGAGTCCTGTCTACTAGCTTCTTACCTTTCCTCTCTCTTGGATTTTAGGACTTCTTTGTCTGGGATTGTAATTTGTACCTGACTCCCCATAGATCCTCCATGATGGATCTTGCTTACCTTAAGGCCCCTGTGCCATACAAAGCGTAAGGAGAGGGCAGTTACGGTGGAGTGGGCAAAAACCAGGGATGGCTGTGTGTTTAAAGGTCAAGGGAGAGGAGGTTTTTTAAAGAATAAGTGAACCACAGATAACTCTTCATACTGCAGCAATGACAAGCCAAAGGTAGCTGAGAATAGGTCATTGTATGTGGCCCTTAGGTGGTCAGTGGTGACCTCTGAGAGAGCAGTTTCAATAGAACATTGAAGTTGGAAGCCACACTTCAATTTAAATAATGAATGGAATATGTCGAAGTTGGGACAGCGGGGCATGGCTGCTCTTCCATGGCATTTGGTGGTAAACACAAGAAGGAAGGGCTGAAGAGTGTCAAGCAGAGAGGAGATTTGAACATAGACTGTTCAGGATAAGGAAGCTTGGAGACGTTTGCAGGCAATGGTGAAGGAATCAGTGGAGAGATCAGACTGGAGCATAAAAAGAGGAAATTGGTGAAATAGGGCCATAGCGAAGAGGACAGAGGAGATGAAACAAAGGGAGAACTCTGCCTTTGAGGTATCTTTAAAAAAAAAAAAAAAAGACAAAACTAAGTTGTGTTTCAATTTTTATGTATCAGTTACTTTTAGCGTACCCTAAAGAAGTAGTTGCTGGTAGTGTTTATTCCTGGATGTTTAGGCAAGGACACCAGATAACCTCATGTGTTGCTGTGTAAATACAAAATGAAAAATAATTATGTCATCCCCTTTTTCACTTTTTGCCCATTCTGTAAGAAAAAGTTGCAAACAATTTTTGTCTTCCCCAACCCAGTGAAATGTTTGTTTTACTCTCCCATACTTAGTCATCTTTCTCTGGCAAGGAGAAAGACTTCATCACATTTTTAAAGCAATATTCCTTCGCTGGTTGTATTTTAAATTCTTCCATAATGATACTCCTTCCAATCAAGCCTTGAGGTCCATTTTGCATTCATCCTCACGAACCCTAAATACTGTGGGTAAAAATCTGGAAAGTATTATAGTTGGATATATCTGGAATTTCATACTTTTCCTTTCATTAACTTTTTGAGAGAAAATTGTATTCTGAAGTTTAGAGTCAGCTAATATTCATTGCATACTGTAAGTTGGGAAATGTTCACATAAATTGTAAAGCAGTGCTCTGCATGGTAGATGTTTAACCCCATTTTACAGATGGAGGGTCACTGGGTTAGAAAAGGTTAAATGGCTTCACAAGGTAGACCTGAGATGTGAACCCAGACTTCTGACTACAAGGCCATTGAGCTTTCAACTCCACAGATGTTCTTGTTACCATGTCAGACATGTCTAACTCATACCCAGTCTCAAACAAGTGTAGTTACTTATTTTCTTTTATTGTGACTTTCATTGGCAAGGTGGTACTATAGCAAGGATGCTTGTAATATAATAATCCTTCTATGTGTTTATTTCTTCTGGTCATCATTTAGTCAATAATTTTGAGTTATTTAGAATTAGGATCAACATCCAGCTCTCCTAGCTCCAAAAGGAGTTAAACTGCTTCAAGGAACAAACACTCCCAGCCCTTCCCATTAATAGGCTGTGTGACCTGGGATAATTCATTTAACCTCTCTGTGTCACAGCCTCCTCATCTGTAAGATTGGAGTAGGATGATCACTGAGGTTCTTTCTTGGCTTATGATCCTGTTGGAATTTAGGAGGATTCTTTATTAGTGCTAATATTGCAAATCCAGATCTCAGGCTTTTATAAACAGTTGAGTAGGAATTTGTTTTGTACTTAGAATTTAACTATATGAACTAGAAACGCTTGAAAATAATTCTTGTCATTGTAAAATGATACGATAACTTTAACTGCGGTCTTAATCCGAAATGCAATTTGTGGAAGGGACTAAATGGAACGTGTTCCTCTATATGGGCATTGGTGGCAAATTGAATTTTCCTGGCAGCAACTACACCAAATCAGTGTAATCTGGGAAGGTGAGGATGAGGGGAAGTGGATAGTTAAGAAATTAGCAGGAAGAGTGTGAGACACTGTATGAAAATCTAAAGTGTTTGTACCTACTAAATTTGTTCAACACTGACAAAAAGTGTCAGTCATCCTATAAGGATCAAGAGAGATTTCATAGATGAGTAAATGTGAGGGGAAAAAAATTTAAAGCAGGAGACAGGAAAGCAGTGATTCTCAAAGGATGTGGAGGAGATCTGCAAGTAAGGTTGAGAGACTTTCTCTTGCTCATCCTGCTACCTCCAGAATGGGAGGACCGCTCTGCTAACAGTGGTCACT
The DNA here is from genome assembly GCF_014898765.1 of Herpailurus yagouaroundi. Lineage (NCBI taxonomy): Eukaryota > Metazoa > Chordata > Mammalia > Carnivora > Felidae > Herpailurus > Herpailurus yagouaroundi. Next base: position 38,456,100 of record NW_024412376.1, read on the forward strand.
AACCACCGCTGGTGTGAAGGGGGAGAATCAAGTGAAAAGCCACTCGTTTGAGAGAATGTCCATAGACTACCGGATTGCCTTTTAAGTACTGCGTTCATACTTTAAAATTAATCCCTATTGAAGTAGCAGAATGACTTTGCAAAATAGTTTTTAGACTTTATTTTTTGCATTGTTGTTAAAAACTGTAGGTAGATTTGTTTTTACTGGGGTTGTGTGGGTGGATGTCCCGGTCGGGACAGATATATCTTTGCCGCAGCAGATTTCTTTACTCTCTGAAACTGGTACATCAAGTTTTCTTTTCCATCAAAGTGTGCAGAGTTGGGGAAAAACAGTGGAATGGCAGAACAGTCCTGTTCCTGAATTCCTTTTAAAGCATAGGCAACTGGTTCACTCTTTTTTTCCTCCCTTTCCTCTTCTATAACCCCTTCTTTTTTTCCCTTAGCACTCATGAATAGTGCACAGCAAAAATGCCCCGTGGAAGAGGTATGTTTGTGACAATAACATAATGTCTTTTGATAGTGTTGTGTCCGCTGATTCTGGCTGTCGTGATGGTGGTGATGTGATTGTAGCCCGCTTGGTGAGCCTCTGACTTAATGAACCCATTCTTACGAATCAGATGCACCACTCAGAGCTCGAGCCTCTCTGTCCTCTTTTATTCCAGTAGACAAAATGCATCTCAGCTTGGTCTAGCTCTTGATAAAAATGTAACAGTCATATCAGTTAATGGTATGAATCTAGGACTCCTGAGACACTTTGCCAGCCCAGCAGAGGGTCAGCTGCCACAGCCTCAACTCCAGCCTCGGTTTCCTTCCCACCCCCCACCTCCATCCCCACCCCCTGCTGCCTGGCCTCAGCAGCCTGCTTGTTCAGGGAGAATCAGAAGTTAATAGGAAGAAAGAAAGGATTCATACCCTCAACCTTTTCAAATCAGAACAACTGAAAATGTAGAGTACTGGAGAGATATGAAGGCAACTGATAGAAATAGTTTAGATCTGAAACAAATTCCCCTTTGTACACGTATCTTTGCAGTATAGCGTTTAAAGATTTTCTTAAAGGAATCATTAGAATGTGCTTCTTGAAAATAGGAATAATATTCCGTTACACATATGTGTGATATGTGACACCATTTTCCAGATCTTATGATTAAGACTTGACTTAGTTTTAAAATAAAATTTGCAGAAAGTGTCAACCATCTAGCTTTTTGAGTTTGAAGCTTGAAGGAAAAGTCTGTGCTGCATGTATATAATATGTACTATAAACATGTTTATAAAAGTGTTTTGAACAGTTTTTACATTATTATTCTCTTTAAATTTAAGTAGAACAATTTAAACGTTATAAAATTCTGGAAAAATTAGAAAATAGATGAAAATTTGACCCCTTTCACTTTCTTTGCAATAGAGTTGTAAATAAACATGACAAAAGTATAGTCATATGGATTAAAATAAAAATTTTTCTGCCCATTGTAATTCATGTCATCATCATAAAGTTCTTACCAAGCAGTTTGTGTTTAATAGCTATCTTCCTTTCTCTTTCATTCTTCAGATTATTTTCAGAACCATGGAATGTGCTTTCAGGAATTTTTGAAATCTGTATTTTCTTATGTAATTCAAATATATAACCATAATTTTATGCCATATAAAAAGATAATTTTGATTTGCTTTTCTACTTGTGGATGTTAAAATTCATACATCTTCATTGATTTCAAGTATAAGTTAATTTTTTCCAATAATGTATCCTATAAAAATGTAAACCTTTATTAAATGTACTGATTTTGTACTATACCAGTTTTTTTTTTTCTTCTATAGCTTCTCGGACTTCTTTTCAGAGCGAGCTTCATCGAGATAGGAGGTATGGTTATAACAGAGGTCATATATTCTGCTAATGAAATCAAAGTGTGCTGTCAGTTAGCAAGTTAAATATTTCTCTTTCATAAGCAATGTATAACATAAGCAATGTTCTACCTCATCAGTATATTTCCTAATTTAATCTATAAGTTTGAATGATGGAAATTTTGCTGGGAGAAGAAGTGATACAAACCTCAAAATGTTCTTTTGGCAATAATTATTTACTGAAGTTAATTTTTTAAATGTTTATTAAGCAACTGGTATATGTAAAACATTGTTGTAACTGCTTCAAAGAAATGCTTTGTACCTCCCAGCTACTTAGTAAATGTTGCATAAGTAAATGGATGACAAGATAGAAAATTGAATGGAAGAATAAGGAAGGAGAAAGAGTCAGGCTGGATAGATAGCTGAATGGATAAATGGCTGGATGGTTGGTTGGAGCGAAGGCAAGAGGAAGGAGGAAGTCACTGAGTAGATAAAAGGAAGGACCAGTAGGCAGACAAACAGATGGTAGAATGGATGGAAGCATGGACAGGTGGATAAATAGATGGGTGGAATTTTATAAAACAGGGACCCTGCTTTCACATTTCTTACAGACTATAGTATACAGTAATGAAGAATGTAGAAGTAATCTACAGGATTTTAGAGTCAGACATAACCAAGTTCAAATTTTGACTTCACTGCCTTCTCACTGTGTGACCCTGGGCAAGCTGCTCAACCTTTTCTAGCTTCTGTATCCCTATCTTTAAAGTGTTCCTAATCAGGGGCATCTGGCTGACTCAGTCAGTAGAGCATGCAACTCTTGATTTGGAGGTTATAAGTTTGAGCCCCATGTTGGATGTAGAGGTTACTTAAAAATAAACTTTTTTTTTTTAAATGCTGCTAATCATACCTATCTCAAGGCTGTCATAAGGATTATTACATGTGTAGTGCTTAACATTTATTAACTAGTAACTCCTATTATTCAAATAAAAGTTGTAAGCAGGGGTTTTTAGGTATTGCAATTCACATTTAATCAATAAGCAGATTCTACTGTTTTATGGGCTAGCATGAGAATGTGTGTATATGCCCAGTTTTGATAATAGCAGTGCTTTTTATTTTTATTTTTATTTTCTGTAGAGTGCTAGAGAAAGGCAGAGCAGATATCAGTCATCATCCCTTTTTGTTAGATGAGAAAACTGAGGCTAAGAGAGGTTAATCATTTGCCCAGGGTCACACAGTTGGTATTAGTTAGGAAATCAGGTTGAGTATTAAGTTTAAACATGAGAATGTAGAATCAGATTAAGAAAATGGTGAATCACTGTGGCTCCTCAGTATTAAAGATTAATTATCAAATTCATATACAAAACTGACCAGGAGCACAGACACACATGTCACGGTCTGGAAGTGAACAAGGAAAGATAACTTTGAATTGGGGTAGAGTTGGGTGAGGAGGAAAGGATATTCTTTTTATATGGTATCGTGTCTGAGTATATAATTTATAATGGCAGAAAACTAAGCAATTGTACTTCACTGGTGTACTTTTCTACCTTGCCATATATTTATGTTTGTGGTATAGGCTAGACAGTAGAACCCTGGAATGAAGAGATTGTATGGGGCCTAGTTAGTTCTTATCCTTATCAACCAAAGAAGAGCTAAGTGGGCCCAGGGTACATCTCTAACATTGAAGCCCAGAGTCCTAGAAGATGACTGTCATTTGCTCCCTTGATAGCCCAGGCCAAACAGGTCATTTCTGTGATTATGGCAGTTCTTACGTAACTTTTGGGGGAGAGGTGGTTGTTTTCATGAATCTTTGACAATTTGCAGATAGACAATAGCTTGTTACCGACCTGCAAACCCTCACTGAGGTCTTGTCTGCTAGGCGCCCAGAGATTACCATTGTGGCAGCTGAGCCCCTAAGGCCAGCCTCGTGGTTTCCAGGAGCTCCACCCCCAGGATTGGGATTTCCCCCACCTTCTGCAGCAGGCCCTTGGAGGCCCAGTGAGCTGGTTCCTGCTGAGGTAAATAAGTATCTCTTTGCATTTTACTTTTATTTTTTTAATGTTTATTTTTTTTGAGAGAAAGAGTACGTGTACATGCACAAGTGGGGGAGGGGCAGGGAGAGAGAGAGGAGAGAGGGAGAATCCCAAGCAGTCTCTGTGCCTCCTGGGAGGATTCTCTTCTCTCTCCTCTCTCTGTCCCTCCCTTGCTCATACTCACTCACTCTGTCTTTCTCTCTCTCAAAATAAATAAATAAAACTTAAAAAAAAAAAAAAAGAGTTGGACGCTTAACTGACCGAGTCACCCAGGCACCCCTACATTTTATTTTTAAAATTAAGTTCAAAGACAAGAAAAGTGAGACGTTTAACATTTTGGCTATTTGTCCATAGATGTCTAAAATCTTCATTCTTTATTTTGCAGCTCCCACCATCTTATGAACAAGTCATAAAAGAAATCAACCAAGTTCAAGTTAACACTACGAATAATAATAATGCTGCTGCCACTCCACGGCACACAATTACTTCTGCAACTCAGACTGACTTTTCAGATGAAATAGACAACCATCTGCCTCAAAGTAGTGCAAGTAATTTGTCTTCCCTAATTCTGACCTAGTTCTAGGAAAGTAATCAGTAGGCTTCTAGCCTTTAAAATAATTTGCAACTTGTGCATAATTCATTGAGCTCTGCTTCCCAGTCACTGTGATCACTGTATGCTTTCTTTATTTTGACTTGGTGTGATTATTACAATAGATCATTCTCATGAGCCGCAGGCCCAATCTCTGGGACTCACCCTAGTTCATATCACAAAAACATCATCCTTTTAACTCATGGTTGTATTATTGCTAATCTTCTGAATTCCCATTGAGAAGGATGTTATATTTAGCAATGTAACTTTGATGGGATGTTAAAGGTGGTTGTCCTGTTAAGCTTTTAAAAAGCATTGTGTTCGAATAACAGATATGAGAGTATGTTACTTTGGAAAAGTAAAACAAGAAATGTTGGAATCCTGATGAGAGAGAAAGTGTTTGCATGATAAATCTACTGAGAATCAAGAATTTAATGGTGTTTTAAAATAATTGGTAATGAATATTTCTTTTATGAATAAATACAACTTGAAGAACACTCTTGTGAAAAGCTGAATATAAACATCTCCCCCTTGATTTTGGAATTACTGTTTACCAATTAAGGAAATCAAAATCTCTTGATATTCTACATGTATATTTTTTAAAAATCTGTGTATCTACTATTTTTTTTTCTTTTAAATTATAATGGTGCAACTTCTTTCTGTTGCTTTTGGTCTTGTCAGCACTACAGGCACCTCTCAAGCCTCTCCATCCTTCCTCAGTGGTCTCAACCAGTGATCGTCCAACGGATGTCCCACCTCTAATAGTCTTTGATATTTCTGAAGAACAGAATTGTCCAGAGAACTCCAGTGCTCCAAGATGTCCAGTGCCAAGACCAAGATCAAAAGCCAACCTCAGACCAGTAGCCAGAGATAGTCACATTAAAGAGCAAAATCACCAGAAAATTAGCCCTGTGGCCACAGAAAGGGAATCTTCCCCGAGCGAGCCCCAGTCTCTGTTGGACAGCACCAACGACTTGGATAGTCAGGCAGTGATGAACATTATGAACACAGAACGAAGCCAAAATAGTGTTGTTTCAAGAATCAAAGCATTTGAGGGTCAGACAAATAAAGAAACCTCGGGACTGTCTGTGAAACCAGAAATTGTTCCCCGTACACTCCCCCCAAGACCTGCTGTTCCCTCAGGGAAACCCACAGTGGCTCCCAAACCAGCTGCTAACAGAGATTCTGGAGACTGGGACTCCTGGACTGAAAACAGACTCAAGGTGGCCTCTCGGGAGGGGCTCACCCCACCCCCTCCACCGCAAGAGGTAGGGAGCATCCCAGTAACCAAACCTGAATTGCCAAAGAAACCAAATGCTGGCCTTATACGAAGTGTTAATCCTGAGATTCCTGGAGGGGGACCTGTGGCCGAGAGCCCTGATGGTGGGAAGAAAGTTCCAACTCCTGCTCCTCGACCTTTGTTGCCGAAGAAATCGGTTTCCTTAGAAAACCCCGGCCCTGCAGCTTTGCTGAAACCAGTCACCATTCCTCCCCGACTCTCAGTGGCGTCACAGGCCAAAGCATTCAGGTCACTGGGAGAAGGACCCTCAGCCAACTCCACAGTTACAGCTCTGCAAAGCAAGCCTTCAGGGGACATCGACCTCATCAGTTTTGATGACGATGTTTTACCCACCCCACCCGGGAACCTGGTTGAAGAATCTGTTGGTTCAGAGATGGTTCTGGGTAAGTCAAAATCAGAAGTGGAAGGGAATGTAAACTCCTCAGAGGGCATCTTGAATGGCACTTGCTGTTTTAGTTTCTAACACATAGGTTATTGAGTTGTGTATGTGTGTGTACACATATGCATATGTGTGTATATAGAAGATAGAAACACAGAAAGTTTAAGAAACATGGAGCTGGGTAGGAGATCGAGACAGAGAAGGAAGGGAAAATATGGGATGGGGGAGATGGAGATGGAGAAAGAGGGAGACACATGTTGATGACTGTTACATGAGCCAGGAATAAGCAGACTCAGTCTAACGACAAAACTAGGTGTGAGGTTGGCTCCCTTGCTTTGGCAGGTGGAGATTCAAGCATCAGGGGAATGCAGGGGAAATTTCTCATAGATGGGAAATCATGCAGTGGCCCCAGAAAGGCTCCTCAGATTGAACCAGCCTCACTGGGAGTGCCAGAAGAGATGCCAGCCCTGGGACGGACTCTGGCAAGAGCAAAGCAAGGAATGAGGAGGACCCAGCCATATGTTGCAAATTTTTTTTTCAGTAATCTTCACAGAACGTCTTCCCTTGGGAACGCAAAATTTTGTAAATAAAATACAACAGCTGTAAGTTTCCTGCCAAGATCAGGACAATTAAATTTCTCAAGAGGAAATTCAGAGAGTATGTTTTCTTTCCTCACACTGTTCAGATGGAGAATATGATCATAAAGCTTGTCTTTGATTTGTCAGAGTAAGCTGCTTTACTTGTCATTGAGGATTCCTTTTACTGCTGTTTACTTATTTGGGTAAATTTTGTGAACATATAAGCTTAATAGTATTTTCAAAAGGTTAGCTGTCATCTTATAAATGTTTAGCATGCATCAAAATGGCATAAGCTCTGTGATTCAAAACCAAATTCTGCACAGCACAAGTGTATTTTAAGTGATAACAAACATATTTATTAAATATTTATCCTGCACACATTAAACTGGCTATAGCTTGCGTCTTGTCTATAAGGGGTAGAAGGAAAGATGTTAGAATATATTGATTTGGCAATGTTCCAAACCCTGTGGTAGATACCCAGACATACATCATTTAATTTCATACTTGTAGTAAACCTCTGCAAGGGATTGTTGTCCTCAGTTTGCAGAAGAAAATGAGACTGAGAGAAATCAATGGGTAACTTGCCCAGTGTCCTAACACTAACAGTTTTCACGGCATGATTCAAACTGTATTTCTTTTAAGTTTTATTTGTTTATTTTGAGAGAGAGAGCACACACAAGAACAGGGGAGGGGCAAAGAGAAAGGGAGAGAGAATCCCAAGCAGGCTCCATGCTGTCAGCACAGAGCCTGATGTGAGGCTCGATCTCACGAACCATGAAATCATGACCTGAGCCAAGATTAAGAATCAGATGCTTAACCAACTAAAACGCCCACGTGCCCCAAAACTCCGTCTTTTTATTCTAGATCTAGTATATTTTTCATTACATTATGTTGCTACCCAACATTTTCATGAATCATTACACCAGGGAACACTTTGAAAACTTTTCAAGTCTTTGTTATGTCATTTTCTTACTGAAACCTTTTTGGTGTTACAGAGTTCAGGGTGGGACAGGGATGGGTAAATCCAACAACAGCAAGCTGAGAAGAGGTGGAAATGGTACAAGCCAAAGAAATACCACCTTTTGTAGAAACCACTAGATTCTGTGGGGATGGCAACTTGGTTAATAACTGCTGAAAATTTATTCCATGTCATCAAACAGATAATTACAGTCATCTTCAAAAAGAAGGTCAACCATATACATTCCACATGAATATAGTCTCATGCTTCATACTCAGCCTTTTCTGTTTCTTGATTTCTCCCGCTTCACTGCACAACATTTAATTATGTAGGCAGTCTTTCAGCAAAATGTGTAATTTGTTTGCCCTCCCTGACTTTAACCATTGCTCTCAACTGTGGAGTTGTACTGAACATTTACTCTCTCTTCTTTTCTAACCTGCACGTCCCATAGTAACTCCATCATATACCCGGCCTTCCCTAGAGAAGCCTAGAGATCATCTTTGAGTCTTCCTACCTGTCACCTACTGGCTGTTTGTTTGGACTTGGAGTGAGACGGGCCAGAGTCTACCACTTAATTGCTGTGTGACTTTGGGCAATTTACTTGACCCCACAGTGCCTCGGTTTCGTCATCTATAAAACGAGGTAATAATAACTCCTCATGGAGGTAATGCAAGGATTAAGTGTGATTATGCAGGGAAGCCCTGCCCCAGTGTCTGAAACATGGGAAGTGCCCATTAAGTAGTAGTTATTATTGTTACTTCTTGCCCTTAACATCCGATTAGTTACCAACTCCTGCTGGCTGATTTAGCCTTCTCAGTGGTTCTTGAGTCTTCCTCTCATTTTCATCCCCCCTCTGCTGCCCCACATTAGGACTCTGGCCAGATTACTGCAGTGGCCTCCTAAATTGAGCCCCTGCTTCTGTGTCAAACCTATCATCCTCCATATCATGGCTTCCCAAGGCATTTTTTTCTAGAGTGTTCATTGGACCTCGTTGCTTCTCCGCTTACTGTCCTCCAGAGGCCTTTAGGATCACCTATGAATTCCTCAGCATGCAGAGAGATTTTTGTTTGTGTATTGATATGGGGCTTTGTGACTTTTTGATGGTATATCAATAGCATTGTCTTTGTAAATAAAGGATTATGGTCTCTTTGTGAAACCTTACTCAATCATCCTGGCATTAGCCAGAAACTGGGAGAGAACATGAGAAAAAGGAGAGGAACTCACAAATATGTCTTTCCTTCTTTTCTTTCCCTCAGAAATAAAGAAAATCTAATAAAGTAGTTTTCATAAAATGAGGTTGCCATATTAATCTCAGAAAATAGAGATCAGGAAATACTGGAGCTATGAAAACATTATAAAGATTAGAAAAATTATTAAAGGAAAACTCATAAAACAAGCAATTTAATATTGGATTCATTTCTTGGGTAGAATGCCTTCCAGGTTAATGTAATGGAGCTGAGAAGTATTAGCAATTCCTCTTCACACCTTTACAAATCATACCCAGTTGTCAAAAAAAAGAGGCAGAATGCCTTGCTGTCAGCTCCATTACACAGCCCAGAATAATAGTTTAGCAGCCAGTTTCTGCTATTAACAGAACTCAAGGGAAGGAAATGACAGAAAAGCAAGCCAAGGATGGTGAAACTAATTATGATGACAAGCATATTATTAGAGACAGGTAATGGGCAGAAAACTACATTATCATCAGTGTTTTTCTCAGCCCAGTAATGAAGACCATGCGGATATAGGTGTAAAGGGGCCTACTTGTTTGGCAGCAGGTGTAGAATAATTGGTTTGGTGTGAGGGCCTAGAAGGAGGGCAGAATAAATACTGCAAATAAAGGTGGAGAGAAATGCCATGCACCTTCCTTAGATTTGGGTAGGAGATTTTTTCTTCTTTGAGATGCTTTGTGTTTTTTTTACTGTAGAAACAAAAGCAAACTGGGTAAGAGAATTGTGGCATTGTTGTTCTTAACCCCTTCTGGGTCACAGAACTCGGAATCAGGTTATCCTGTGAATCTTTTATCTCCTTTGAAAATAGCCCCTTAACTCATGTATGTACAGGTTTCAGAGCTTCAAGGGCTTATTCTTACACCCCAGTGGAGGGCTATTGCTACAGAATATTGCAAGTAACCTCCAGTGGACTGCTTAAATAAATAATGGTACATCCACAATACAGTGGAGGATTGTGTGTTAATTAAAAAGGAAGCATACCACCTATTACCTCCTACCAACCTCTAAGATATTATTAGGTGAAAAATGCAAGGTAAGATAGCATTCATGGTATTTTAGCTACTGTTTATTTAAAACACACACATTCACATATGTAGTTTCTTTGGAAAGATGTATAAAAAGTAACAAAGGTAGTCTTTATGAAGGAACAGGATTGGCAGGAGAGGATGGGGAACCTGGTTTTCGAACAGTGAAAGATAAGCAGAATTAGGATGAAAAGCTGGGAGAATTAGCTTTTGTCATCTTTGCCAGAGAGAGAGAGAGAGTGAGAGAGCGAGTGAGCGCTGCTTCCCATGTGATCCTCAGTCTTGTGATGAGTAGAAATTTTAAAATAATAATACATGATTTTTCTAAATTGCTGTATTATTCAAGATTTCAAATTGAAGCTAATTATTTTGAACTGCATATGTCTAAAGACAAATTCAAAAACATAGATGTATGCACAGAAAATCCTATTAAATAAAGTCACTGAGGAACTATATCCAATAAAGTTTTAATTTTTCTAGTTATCTTATAGAAAGTTTAATGGCTATTATTGCCTTTAAAGACCAACTAAAGGAACAAGAATTTTCACTTTCCTCCCCTTATTTTTAAGTGGTTTTTGGTTTGGTTGGTTGTCAGGGTTGTTATTTCAGCTTAATCTTGTAACTTTTTTCTTGTGATTGGCTTTATCTTACTGCATTTTTTTTCTGTTACAAAGTAATGTTATACTGCTATAACAAGTCAACAATGCAAACATCTAGTGAAAGAAAAAAAATGTATCTCCCTCCAATCCATCCATATCCTCAGAGGAACCAGTGTAAACAATACTGTATGTAGCTTTCCATGTCTTTGGACATTTCAAACCAAAGCTTACAAACATGTATACATACATGTACTTTTACCTACTTTTACAAACAGTTTTACCATACTATACCCTTGTCTTTTTTTTTTTTTTTTTTAAGAGCGAGAGTGAGGGGTGGGCAGAGGGAGTCAGAGAATCTTAGCAGGCTCCGTGCTCAGCACAGAGACCAACACGGGGCGCAGTCCCAAGCTGAAATCAAGAGTTGGACACTCAACCAACTAGTGGACTGAGCTACCCAGGCGCCCCTGCCCTTTGTCATTTTTTATTTAACAGTGAGATTTATGGACTTCTTTTTAGGTCAGTAGGTCTAACTTCTTGTTTCCTTATACCTGCCTGATATTTCTTAGTATGAGTGTATCATAGTTGATTGAACATTTCCCCTATTGATGGATGGTGCTTTTAGATTGTTGGATTTCTTTTTCCTTTACAGAAAATACTGCAGTAAACACTGTCATAAACATTGCCATTTCTACTAGTGTTTTTATTTCTGAGGAATAAGTTTCCAAAAGTGAGACTACTGGGTCAAAGATTATGAACTTTAAACATTTTAATAGTATCAGTGATTCAGTTCTCTGCTTGACAATGCCTGGAGTTCCCAAACATGAGATGCCATCCTTATTTTATATATTGCCCACTTAGATTTCTGTTAGAAAAAAATAACCCTGTTCATAAATGGACATAACAAGTAAACTTCATACTAGTGTAGCTAAAGAGAGATTTGCGTAGCATCATCAAGATGAAAATCAGGCCTCTGGTCCCACCTTCTTATTGAAATGATGCTATTTGTCCTCCCCACTAATCTGCACACCTTGTCTACATTACAGCCCTGGACAGCTCGCAGACAAGAGAGGCAGATGCTGAGCTCACTGACTCGGTGAGCACAGCTGGGGCAAGTCATCAAACAGACCCACTCCTGCCAAATAGCCTGCAGCACTGGAACACTGAAATTTCCTTGCTCACTGTATTGAGAAAGAATTTTTTTCCAGAGACATAGAATAATTTTACATGATCTGAGTGCCAATTATTAAAGAGTAGCTAGTGATATTAAAGGTAAAGATGGAGAAAGAGTAGATAACTAGGAAGGACACTTTGAATACTTTGTTATATAAATTGTATCTATACTACTTCAATTTAAGTCCTTAAGGTTAAAAAAAAAAAAAATCACTGGACCCTTGGATGCAGAAGATGAGGTTACATACTGTGCAGGATTTGGGGCAGGTGTCTGAGGCCAGTCCTCCAAACAGCATAATTTGGATGCCCCCTGTGATTGGCAGTGTCTTTTCCCTTTTTGCCTGATGCCCCCCCTTGTTCGTGCTCTCCCTCCTGGAATGTGAAAGAATGTAGGTGGTATACTGGCTCAGAATATAATATGAGTTGGGAAATAGCTGAGGTCATTCCATGCTCAAGATTTTCTTCCCCCTCCACACCCACCCAAAAAGACAACATCAACTAAAAGCCTGTACTAATAATCAACAGATTGTAGGCACCAGAAGGAGCTATTAAAGCAGAAATGCCACTTGAAAGGTAGAATACAAGTAAACATTTAACAGCCTTAATCCTTTTTGTGAATTTTTGGTGCTTTTCCCAGTAGAAAACAAGAGCCCTGAGAGAATGGGATGTGACAACCAAGATAAGGGAGAGAGAGGGCAGTCAAGTCTCTGAACCAAGTCTCCACCGCTGCTGGGGGAAGAAAAGTGGGTCTTTGGAAGTCAGTGGGTTCCAACAAGGGCCTAGGAAGCAGAGTAAAGGCAATGATAGGGAGAGAGGTGAACAGAAGGGAAAGATCAGCACAAAGGAAAGATGCTATGTTTCTGTGTTTGAGTAAAATGCATGCCAGGATTACATAGGGTCTTCAGATTCTCTCGTTTTAGCTAGTATTACTCAGATGAACCATTCAGGGAGTCCACATTCAGGTAATATTTGCAGTAATGGGCTTTAATACAATTGCACCTATCCCCTGTTATCCATTACTGTTTCCTAGAGACCACGTGTATATTATTGAAGTTGGAAGGACTATTAGAATATGTAAAATCCAGTTGTTGGAAAGATGACCCTAGAGAACTCCCCTCCCTCACCCCCTGCACTCCGGTTTCATGCTGCAAACTGCTTCCCTTCTGCCCACACCCAGAGTCTCTAACCATGCTCTACGTTTTCCTTTCTCAGTAGTACTTTTCATGTAATGTGCCACGTGACCGATGTATCTATTATATTTATTGTTGATTGTCTTCATCTCCCTGATGGAATGTAAGTGCCGTGAGGACAGAGTTCTTTGCTGTTCACTGAAGTATTCCCAGCACCTAGTATACTATTTGATTCATAGTAGGCTTCCAAGCAATATTGAGCGGACAAAGTGAAAAAGCAAATTACAAAGAACGACATAAAGTCCTGCTTTTTTGTTTATCAAAATACCTGTATAACAATACATGTAATATAGTAAAAAAAATATACCAAATTTTAATTATTACTGAAGGGATGGGATTATAGAAGGCTTTCCATCAAATATTTCTTAATGTTTCCCATTTTTATAATAAATACTCTTTTGGAGTAAAAAATAATGCTATAACAAAATATAGAATTAAAAAATTTATTTAGACCTAAAAGGAGCTTTCTTTGTTTTGTGAGGACATAGGTTACAGTGGAAGAAAGTTACATTATTACAAGATCCTTTTTTTCACGTTTGATACTGTTGTGATAATCTTGAGTTGGTTTTTTGAACATAGACAAGATTGCTTCATTGTGAGCTAATAGGTTTCCAAAGAGGACTCCTCTAATTTTTGTTTTGTTTTGTTTTTCTCACTAGCCAATAATAATAGTTTTACCTGGCATGCCATCTCAGGGCCATTCCTAGGCGGTAGATAATAAAATGGGATTGTACTTTACCATAGTATCTTCCCACCTACCATTGTTACTGGCACATGGTAGACATCCTATATGTGAGCAAGTGGCTAGTGAGCGAGTGATGCCTTTGGTAGGATGTGTAATGGTAAGGTTGCCTGAGAGCTGCATGGAAGGGAAGGTCAAGTATCTAGGGGCCGAAAGGCCTTCTTATCGTTAGCTCAGCTCTTCATGTATCTTGAAAATAGCTGCTCAGCAAAAGGTGCTTATTGAACCACAGCTCATAATAGGCAGAACATGAATGCTGTTCATCACAGGAGCTATGCTGTACATTGTTTTTATAGGGAGTATCTCCCTATAGTTAAGATTCCATAGAACAGGTGCAGAATTACAGCATATACTCATTCTGCTTCTTGGTGAGTAAAGGCAAAGGAGGCCTCAAGAGATCCTGTGTGCTACAGAGAGTATCCATTATACAGCATTTATTTTATTTTTGCTAATCTACTTATTTTTAGATTTCTCATCTTTAAAAAAATGATATGGGCATTTCCCTAAAGTACTGAAAAGAATATTTACATTAAAGAAAAAAGACGGTTTCTTTCAGTAAAAAAGTTTGGTTAATTATGTCTCTATTTAAAATACTTTCTCTAGGGGCACCTGAGTGGCTCAATCAGTTAAACATCGACTTGGCTCAGGTCATGATTTCACAGTTTGTGAGTTTGAGCCCCGCATCGGGCTCTGTGCTGACAGCTCAGACAGAGCCTGGAGCCTGCTTTGGATTCTGTGTCTCCCTCTCTCTCTCTCCCCCTCCCCTGCTCACACTCTGTCTCTGTCTCTGTCTCAAAAATAAATAAACATTAAAATTTTTTAATAAAAAAATAAAAATAAATAAAATACTTTCTCTAAACATACACTGTCAATTTTAAATGAATCAGTTAAGGTGGAGAAATGCCAAGTCCTGTATCCTTGCCCCCAAATGAAATATTTGAAGGAAGGTGTCTTAATCTTATTTCAAAGATAAAACATTTTTCATTTTCCTGTTAACTGAAGTGTGGTTTTACTGAACGACTGGCACTCTGCTCAGCAAAGTGTGCCAGGCACACTCTGTATCAGGGACGGTGCTCGGTAGGATGAGGGCCCTTCGTGAGTCTTGTGCCTGAGTTCTGGGACAGGCACGGGAGTGAGAGGGGGGAAGAAAAGGCCTTCTTTCCTGGGGGATCTGGGAGGCTTCACGATAGGGGGAAATTGGCTGTTCGTCTCAGTTGCCCCTCATTTTCAGGCAACACTTGCGAAATGACTGTACTCCCTTGAAGGATTGCTTCTTCATAATTCAAGTTTGTCCTGGATATCTCTCATCAGAGAGGAAGAAAAGCCACATGAATTATTTACAGAGCACCAAGTTATTTCCTTTCATGAGCTCCGACTTTGTGTTTGTCTCTGCAAACTGAGATTTTGTTTATCCATGAATAGTTTTCCCTGGGGCATGAAAATATGACTCTTTAATTATGAATGAGGTTTTTTGTTTGAGTCCATGTTAACTAAAACATGCAAAATAAACTGTGTTTTTCATTAGATCCCTTTCAGCTCCCCACAAAAACAGAACCAACAAAAGAACGAGCAGTTCAACCAGCACCCACCAGGAAGCCCACTGTGATTCGAATTCCAGCCAAACCGGGAAAATGTAAGCACTAATCTGCCTTCTTTATCTGCTTCTCCAAGAGCCTGGGGAAAATATATACTAATTTATCAATGTATACTTTTGAAATTATGTGTATTCGGCCATTTATTATTATTTATAGTCCAAGAACATTTAAAAACAAGTTATTTTTTTTCACAGTTCTTTAGACAGTTGGTATAGTAAATACGGATTTCATTTCTCTATACCATCATCTCTAGGCAGAGACAATAGAGAGAGACTGAAACTCAGAACAATTGGAGTATCTTGTTAGTGCCTCTGGTAAAGATGGCAGGAAAGTCCGCTTGACCTTTGAACAACACAGGTGTGAACTTGTGCGGGTCCACTTGTACACAGATCTCTTACAGTACTGTCAATATTTCCTCTTTATGGTTTCCTTAACACTTTCTTTTTTCTAGCTTACTTCATTGTAAGACTACAGTATATAACAGATAAAACATAAAATCTCTGTTGTTGGGCTACTTAGTTTATCACTAGGCTATATTAGTCGTTAAGTTTTTGGGGAGTCAACAGTTAATGTGGATTTTTGACTGCACCGGGGCGTCAGCACCTCTTAACTCCCAAGTCGTTCTCCTATGAACTCTAATTGAAACTGACAGCAAATAAAGTTGTATGTGTCTCTCTGGATACAGTATCTTATTCCAGTCAGCATAATCTAAGTGTAAGTATGCATGAGTTGTGTGAAGAGCAGTTAACCAAAAATTATAAAAACATAATAATGTATTAAACATTTTTAAAATTAGCATAACACAACATTTTTATACTGTTTTCTTCCTTGATTTTTTTTACCGGCACAATAAATGAAATTTTGTATGAGCCTATATATGTACCATGAAGAAATCTAATATTTATTGTAAAAGAGAAGCCAAGAGGGCCAGGCCCATTTATTTGAGACCCTGGAGATTATTTCAAAGTGTGTGTAAAAGTATATGTATGTGTACACGCACGTGCATGGACAGTGCGTTCCAAAGCAGTTCTTGGCAATGCTTGGAGTGATCACACAGCTTTCTCCATGAGCTTCTGCTGTCGTTTCATTTCATTCGGTGCATTTTCATAGACCAGATACATCCTTGCTTTTTATCTAACAGGAGATCCTGTCACTCCATTCCTCCTCATAGCAGATCAAATGTCCCCAGTCCTTCACCTGTAGCATCCGTGGGTTATTTTGCAAGCATACCCTGGAATGCCATGAAACCCCTTTAGTTTATGGGTGTGGCTTCTCTATAAAATACTACCCAGATGGATCATACTGGTTTTGGTCTTTTGATGGTTATTAATTGATGGCTCTAAGCCAAATAGTGAAAAGATTGAACTGAGTTACTGTGAAGAATGAGGGGAAGGAAAAAGTTAAGGGTACCAAACTCTGGTGGGTCCTCGCTTCTTAGGAGGTTATGTGGTAGATTAAAAAACTGGTGGTTCATTTCTTTTGACAGCATTATATAGTCCACAAATCAGTGGGCTATAGAACTATCACAGACATTGGGTTGTTTGCCTGTTTGCCGTTACCTTGTCAAAATGTATCCTAGATTTTAACAAGTGTAGTGAAATATAATGATAATAAATGTTGCCTGAAGCTCATGTGGGTTTTAAGTAATACAGTTTTTATATTTGAATTTATTCTTCTGCTGTATCAGGGTCCCCAAGACCCCCAGGTTTGATGATCGCTAGAGGACTCACAGGACTTAGCACAGTTATGTTCACAGCTGTGATTTATTACAGCAAAAGCATACAAAGCAAAATCAGCAGAGGGAAACGGTACCTGGGGCAAAGCCTAGAGGAAACCTGGCACAAGCTTCTGTGTGTTCTCTCCCAGGGGAATCACAAGGGCTATACTTAACTCCCCCAGGAACCAGTTGTGACAACACAGGTGAAATGTTGTCAACCAAGGAAGCTCATTAGAGACTCAATGCCCAAGGTTTTTATTGGGGGCTGGTCACATAGGCACCTCTAGCAATTTTGGCATGTCCCAAAATTCCAGATTCCCAGAAGGAAAGCAGGTATTCAGCATAAACCATATTCTTTTGTTTTATCAGTTCTGGGGATGGTGGGAACCTTCCCAAAGCCCAAGTTCCCAGATTCCAGCAAGAACCAACCTTGGAAGCATATCTTTCTGAGAATAAGCAGTCTCAGGCCTGCTATGTTCATTCTTTTCTGCATACTTATAAATTGGCTTAATAGTCCTGAAATCCTGGGGCACCTGGGTGGCTCAGTTGGTCAAGTGTCTGACTTTGGCTCAGGTCATGATATCACAGTTCGTGAGTTCGAGCCCCGCATCGGGCTCTGTGCTGACAGCTCAGAGCCTGGAGCCTGCTTCCGATTCTGTGTCTTCCTTTCTGCTCCTCCCCCACTCATGCTCTGTCTCTCTCTCCTTCAAAAATAAATAAAAACATTAAAAAAATTTTTTTAAATAAAAAATAGTCTTGAAATCCTGAAAAGGATATATATTTCTTAAAGTTTATTCATTTTGAGAGAGAGAGAGAGAGAGAGAGAGAGAGAGAGAGCAGGGGAGAAGCAGAGAGAGAAGGAGAGACAGAATCCCAAGCAGGCTCCACATTGTCAGCACAGAGCCTGATGCAGGGCTCAAACCCACAAGCCATGAGATCATGACCTGAGCTGAAACCAAGAGTCAGACGCTTAACTGTCTGAGCCACCCATGCACCCCCTGAAAAGGATATATTGAGGAAGCACCTTTATTATTCTGACAAAGCTCCAGGAGCTATTAGAAAGTTGGATTCCAAGTGCTGTCTGTGAGAGAACTGAAGTGCCTGTTTCTACAGCACTGTTTCTATTTACATCAAAAACCAGCTCCCCAGAATTGTACTTACCACAGTTATTAAGCAATTCATATGTGCCTTGGTGTTGGAAGAACTTGGAATGGTCAGGCGAAGAAAGGAATAGCTTTGTGAAGCAAAACCCCTTGGCCTTCTTTGAACATGTCATCTCTTTCGTCTTGAGATTTGTTTCTTCTGACTAGGATGTCCTTTCCCCAGGTATGTGCATGGCTCCCTCCTTCAACATTCCTTCAGGTCTTTGTTCAAATGCCACTTTTGTCATTGAGACCTCCCCCAACCACATTATTTGAAATTGGAAATCTCCACCTCCCCCCCTCACATCCATACCTGATAACCCCTATGTCCTTTCCTGCCAGTAAGACATCTCCTCTCTACTTTCATATTCTTACTGCTTTGTACCCTTAATTGTTTGTCACAGCGACACAGCATCCTAAATGGTTTCAGCATCTCCTTGTAAGAATAAGAAAATTTTTCCACAAAGTCCTCAAGATGGCAACTCAGTTGAAATCTTCCTATGTGTCTTCATTTCCAGAGCAGCCCTGCCCCTCCCTAAGAATGCTTGCCTGTGTCTAAATCATTGTTTTCATAGTAGCTGGCCTGGGTATTTTCCTTCTTTTGAAAGTGTTTCCTGTCTGTAGATAAAATAGGAACCTGACAAACCATCCTCTAGTTATAGGTATTTCATGTGAAGTGAGAGCCGAGAGTGTTCATTTGAAAGAATGAAAAGAATTCCCATCTCCTTTCCGTGCCTAAATCACCATTAGCTTTAGCCTCCTTTAGTATGTTACAGTCATCCTTTCTCCAAGTGTTTTTGCACACAGATTTTAATTAGTTGCCACTAATTAAATCTGATCTTTTCCTTCTTTTTAAAATAAGCTGGGGGTATACTATCACTGAGTTAAGGATGTAGTTTGGATGTGAAGATATTGTTTGTTAAATTGAAGGCAATTAAACCCATTAATCTGGAGCTAATGAATTAGAAAACACATTCAATTATTTGGATGGGGGAGGGTTGGATACACAACCTATTAAAGAAACAGCATGCCATATTATAGTGAGTACAGGCTTTTGGGTTCAAAACCCAAAATTACTAGCATTAAGACTTCAGATAGCTTATATATTTTCTTGTCAACTTTGGTTTCTTCATCTGCAAAATTAGGATATTATCTAGCATAGTGCTAGATAGTGCATAGGACTCTCTGCAAAGGTGGAAACGTTCTAAAACTATGCTGTTTATTATGGCAACTGAACATTTCAAGTGCTAGCTATTTCAGTGTAGCTAGTGCAACTGAGGAACTGAATTTGTAATTTTATTTAATATTTAAATTTAAATCACCACATGCAACGACTGGCTAGTGAACTACACAGATCTAGCACATAGATAGTCATTGGTTGGAGAAATGTATACAAATAAGGTGCCTTAATGCCTGGCACATTGAAGGTTTTCAAAATTGCTGGCTGTTGTTTAATTATTTAGTATTATTTTTACTCTATACAACGTTCAGTAAAACTAACTGATGCCTGCTAATCCCATCCTTTTTCTGAAGCTCTTTGTCACTTATTTAGCTGTCCATTCTTTGTATGGATCTGCTAGGACAGCCATTTTCCTAAGGAACCAAGCTGCAATCATTTCATACTTTGGAATCCTCAAAGGGCCTAAATTATTGATGAATTACTGCTGTTTTTCCAGGTTTACAAGAGGATCCACAAAGCCCACCTCCTCTCCCTACTGAAAAACCTATTGGAAACACTTACAGTGTAGTATCTGGAAAACTGAGTAATGTTGACAGAACTAGAAACTTGGTAAGTGGTTACTATAAATTGTCTTAGATTGAAGACCAAGCTATGCACTAATTTTAAATACTCAGCTGATGTCTGAATTATTTTACTCTTGGTCTGGTAAAGACCTTTATTGCAAACCATTTCTAAGCCCCATGTACTTATTTAAGGTGATGTTCAATATTTAAAAAATTCCTAGGGGCGCCTGGGTGGCGCAGTCGGTTAAGCGTCCGACTTCAACCAGGTCACGATCTCGCGGTCTGTGAGTTCGAGCCCCGCGTCGGGCTCTGGGCTGATGGCTCAGAGCCTGGAGCCTGTTTCCGATTCTGTGTCTCCCTCTCTCTCTCTGCCCCTCCCCCGTTCATGCTCTGTCTCTCTCTGTCCCAAAAATAAATAAACGTTGAAAAAAAAAAAATTTAAAAAATTCCTATAGGACAAAGGAATTAAGCCAGTTTGTGGTACTTTGTCATAAAATATTTTTTCCTATAGTGATAGAATGACATTGCCTTTTACATGGTGCTAATAATTAGGCAGAAGTTCTTGAAAATCTCTAAAAACCTTTAATATTTGTGGAAATAGACTTAGTCCAATTGTCAGTTTTTATTTAAAATATCCAATTAGTGACATGATTTTAAGATAATAACCATAAGAATTTGTTAATCTGAAATTTAGGGAAAAAAATTTTTTTAATTAAAAAATAGTACTTTATCATGCACTTGTTAACAATGGTAGTCAAAGAGTTTTATATATATATATACACATGTATATATATATATACATATATATATATATACACACACGTATATATACACACTGTATTTCAGTTGTATATATATATATATATATACACACACACGTGTATATACACACTGTATTTCAGGTGTATAACACAGTGATCTAATATTTATATACATACAAAATGGGTACTACAGTAAGTCATTACCATCTGTTGCCATACAAAGTTGTTACAGTATTACTGACCATATTCTCTATGCTGTACATTACATCCCCATAGCTTATTTATTTTATAACTGGAGGATTATACCTCTTAATCCTCTTCGCATATTTCACACCCCTCCCACCTCCCCTCTGTTCTCTGTATCTATGTATACATATATATATATATTTTTTTCAACCTCAATACCATTTCCCCATGCTGTTTGAAACTCCCATATGATAGGTTATCTTTTAAGGTTTGTTCAAAAGAAACCAGTTCCTTAACAAGTGTTGGCAAGGATGTAGGGAAAAGGGAACCCTCTGCACTGTTGGTGGGAATGTAAATTTGTACAACCACTGTGGAAAACAGTGTGGAGGTTCCTCAAAAAAATTAAAAATAGGGGTGCCTGGGTGGCTAACTCGGTTGAGCATGCAACTCTTGATTTTGGCTCAGGTTGAGATCCCATGGTCGTGGGATTGAGCCCTGTGTCAGGCTTTGCACTGAGCATGGAGCCTGCTTGAGGTTCATTCTCTCCCTCTCTCTCTCCCCCCCCTCCCCTCTTCCCACTCATGCCCCCCCCAAATAAAATAAAAATTAGAAACAATTATCGTATCCAACAATTTCACTTGTAGGTACTTATCTAAAAAAAGTATAAAACACTAATTCAAAAAGACATATGCACCCCTGTGTTCATCACAGAATTGTTGGCAATAGCCAAGATATGGAAGCTACCTAAGTGTCCATCAGTAGATTAACTTAATGGGTAAAGAAGATGTGCTGTATATGTGCAATGAAATATTACTCACCCATTAAAAGATGAAATCTTGCCATTTGTGACAACATGGATGGACGTAGAAGGTATTAAGCTAAGTGAAATAAGTCAGGCAGAGAAAGATACTGTATACTTTACTTATATGTGGGATTTAAAAAGCAAAACAAAACAAAACAAAACGGAAACAGTCTCATAGATACAGAGAACAGAGGGGAGGTGGGAGGGGTGTGAAATATGCGAAGAGGATTAAAAGGTATAATCCTCCAGTTATAAAATAAATAAGCTATGGGGATGTAATGTACAGCATAGAGAATATGGTCAGTAATACTGTAACAACTTTGGCGACAGATGGTAATGACTTACTATAGTGCCCATTTTGTATGTATATAAATATTAGATCACTGTGTTATACACCTGAAACTAATACAGTATTATATATCAATTATTCTTTAATTAAAAATTTAAAAAGGAAAATTTAAAAAATTTTGAACAAATTCTTAACATCTCTGTACCAAATTTTCAGTTCAAATTTCATAATAGTTTTACACTGTGCATTAACTATGCTTATTACACATGCAAACCCATCTAATCATCTAGTGAAAAGAGATTTCTTTGAAGGAAACATTAAATGGAATTAGCCAATATCAAGTTAATGAGATTTTCCTGTAGGCTGAACTAAAATTTAGTGATGGTTTACATTTTCAAAGTACTTGATAATAAATTTTTATTAAAACTGGGCCAAGAAAGCCCATTAGGGGATGATAGGGCCCGTGCAATACTGTTGTTGAATAGAAGAAAATCCCAAATTTCCATGGAGGAAAATTTACTTGAGCAGGTTACTGACTTCTACTCTAAAGGGTTGTAAAAGAGAGTGAGAGGGTGATGTGTAGGCATATATATATCATTCATGAAGTCATGTAATGGGCTTCTGTAAACCATAAAGCTCTATTAAAGTATTAGGTATTATTACATTTGGTGTTAAGCAGACCACAAAGCAACTCCCACATTTTAGGAAAACAAGAAAAGGAAGTTAGATTTAACCATCTGGAGAGGTACTATAATCATAATTGTACCTCACATGAACAGGAAAATCCTGTCCTACACTGTTTACCAAGGAGCGCCAAAGCATTCTGTGCTGTCCTATAATAAATACATATCATGATAGATGCACTGGGTCTAAAGGAAGAAGAGAAAAGAAACAGACCACAAGTGAAATGAGTTGGCTAAAGTCACACATCATAGATTTCAGTGCCAGAAAGTCAAATCTATGCCTGAGAAATTCTTTTGTTTGAGGATTACGATTACTGAGTGACTATTAGACCAGAGATTTAACGCCTTCGGGTATCGGGGAGGATTTGTAGAAAGACTATTTCACGGGGCGCCTGGGTGGCTCAGTCGGTTAAGCGGCTGACTTTGGTTCAGGTCATGATCTCACAGTCCGTGAGTTTGAGCTCTGCGTCGGGCTCTGTGCTGACAGCTCAGAGCCTGGAGCCTGTTTCAGATTCTGTCTCCCTCTCTCTGACCCTCCCCTGTTCATGCTCTGTCTCTCTCTGTGTCAAAAATAAATAAACGTTAAAAAAAAAAAAAGACTATTTCACCAGTGTAATCACCCACGAGGATGGGCTTGATCTTTGCCAACTGTGTCCTTTGATGAGGCACGAGACAAAAACTCTTTACTGTTTCTCCATCTTAGGGCAGGATGGCTATGTTACGAAATCTCCCTTTCTTCACCAGAAGGACAGGGACTCTAGGGTGAAGAACATTAGGAGCTCCTGGAGCAGGAGCAGATGTTTTTGTGTGAGAACTCAGGGCTTCCAAAGCTTTTCCCAAAGAGGCTGCCAGCCAGTGCAGGAGAGTCCTGAGACGCCACCTGCTATGTATCAAGAATCCAAGCTGTAGCATAGAAGCTGGCCAGTGAATTCAGGGCCTAAGAAGTGGTACCAGGTCTTGGAGAAAGAAGAGAAGGAACTTTTGCAGAGGCTGCTAAGAAATTCCAACAGACAAGAATGTGGTCTTGGAAGAAATACGTGTTTTTTTAAAATTCAGCAAAAACAAACAAACTAGGGAATTATTTTGAAGTTAGAATATAAGAAACCATTCCAAAGCAGATGAACAAAAAGATGGCATCTGCAGGGGCAGTACAAGCAGAAAGACCAGCTTCACCAGGAACTATCCAAACACATTGTAAGCCAAAGTTCAGAAAAGTCAGAGCTAAAGAGAAACTATAAAAAACAGATGCAGAGAGGCTCCGGTTAGTTGTGGAATATTGAAGAGGAGGAAATACGTAATCATTAATCTTCCAAAGCTGTTGGCAGAACTCGTGCACAAAGCTGGACTTTAGCAAACACTAGGACAGTGGCTTCTACAGGAGCCAGTCGTCTCTTCTCAGTATTTATGTTCTACAGGGTGCCTAACATTCCTGGGCGATGTAAGCATAGTGCCTTTTTTTTCCTGATTCAAAATGTTCTCATTGTGGAAAATTTGAGAAACTAAAAAGATACTTAAGATCCTCCATAAAAATAACACCCCTGAGAGAAAAGTGCAGTTAATATTTTGTACAAGATTAGGATTATATGGTATGTAGTTATTAAAGTACATCATCTATAACTTTTTGTGTCACATGTATACATCTATATTTTTTATATGCCTTCATTTATTAAGTTATCTAACAACTATAGTTTTGAGAAAACCAGTAAGAGTTCCTGACTCTCTGCTAGAGTGTTTTTCTGTTTGTTAATATTAAAGGTAGCCAAATAAATAAGTGAGTTTTTCAGAATCATAGCAGGATTTGTCAGGAGTGGGAGGAATATAGGCAGTGGTGGATTTATAAGGCATGGATTTTGTATGGACCATTGCAGGGTTTATGGGCTAGTGACTTGCCTCACTACATTAATTGAACTCATTAGTGAAACCAAGTTTTAAGGGCAAGCTTAATTTTTAAAAATGGGATTTTGAAATATACTTAAATGATCGCAGTTACTGGCAATTAATCATTTGGTATTTAAGGAAAAGTTGTTAATATTCAGTTTGAATTAGAACGCTATGGAAGTGAGTTTTAACTCATTTATAAGGTGAGAGGGAGGAAAACAGTCTGAATTAGCCTGAACATTCCCAAATGAGAGTTAAATCTCCCTTACAAAAAAAGGCAATGTAATTTTAAAGGGTTAGCACTTTCCCCCTTGGAGGAATATTATCTTGTGCATGTCAGTACTGGGGGCTTAGAAAGTAGGAAACATGAAAACAGGAGACTCGATCAGAATTAGAAGAATTTAGAGAGGACTTTTTCCTAAAAAAAAAAAAACAAAAAAACAAAAACAGAAGTTTTGGCTTTGTGATCCTTTAACAAAAAGATCTGCAAACATTTTCCATGTATTATTATACTCATTTCCTAATCCTTAGGCTACAACATGTTTGAAAAATCTGTTTAAACAGCACAGTTTGAGTCCTTTTCCTATAGAAATCTTCCTCTTGTTCTCCACACTTCCAGTTTCTCCCATATGCTGTTAGGCTCGGACATTCCTGCTCTACCCATCTTTTATTTTTTGAGTTATCCCCCTTTACTCTTTCTGCTTTCTTGAGCCTTTTCCATTATTCTTCACATACCTTCCTTTCAGGCCATCCCTTAAGTTTCTATTGTGTTCTACCTCCTAGTTCAGAAGCCACCACCCAAACTGTAAACCACCCAGTGATGAGAGATCTGCCTGTTGTAAGCAAAACAAACTAATCACCACCTCACTTATTACACGTTTAAACTTAAGAGCAGTGCATATCTTATGTGTTGTCATAGGATAAATAAAGGCTATTTTTTAAAAATTTCCTACAGTGCTTGCTTAAATTGCTACTGTATAACCCATCATGATTTAAATATCATCCTTAATACCTGATGAGTCTGCTGGGCGCATAACCACACAGTGCAGTTGGTTGGGCCATGGTCCACAACAGCAGACTACCCTGGTCTTCTCTCTGTTTTCACTTGTATTCAGACTTGACGACTGATACAGGAAGTAATAGTTAATATTGTTAAGTAATGAGTTAATATTGCTTAAGACTAAAAACTCTCAAACTACTTTCTATAACTCAGCTACATTTCCACTTAGAGAGCTAGTCAAAAAGTTGTCCATAATTCCTCTTGACAAGCTCTTATTTCAGATTAACCTTAACTGAAAAGCATTGTCTGATACTTGCAGGAATCTGACCACATGGGTCAAACAGGAGGTTCTGTGCGAGGACCCCCAAGGTTGCCACCAAGGTAAGTAAGTGTGAGAAAACTTTTAAGAAGTAAATTAGAGAAAAACTAACGACTCAGACTGGACTCTGTTTTCTGTCATCAAAACTGAGTGTTGTTGGTCCAAGATCTTTTGAAGATGCATTAAACTCCTGAATTCTCCCAGACCACTAGCCTCTACTCTGTTTCTGACATCTGGTTGTAAGAATCTTTGCTCCTTCTTTCTTTTAACACGGCCCAGCAACTCACAGAGCACAAACACTGATCTGTATTGCTTTTCCTCAACTTTTCCTCAACTAAAGGGAACAAGACCCTTTCTAAACCTAAAGCAACTCTGCTTCTTGAACATCTACATGAACGTACGCACATACTCTCCATTATGAAATCAGCCTGGTTTTTGAAAGCCTTTCCAAAGGGAGACAGGCACTGTGAGCTCAGAGGGGACCTGCCCTCCTGAGTTCCAGAGCTACTTGAACAAAACGCTGTGATGCTATCAGAAGATGTTACTATGTTGGAAATTATTTTTGTCATAGAGATTATGGGAAGACTTTCAAAGTAATGGTTGTCTTACCCATTTTCAGAATTAGCTTTCTTTATATTAATCTAAATTAGGGTTTTAGTAATAATTCCTCTAACACAAATATTGAGGGAATTTGATGTTCCTTTTCTAATTATGTATGGACCCCATCAAATATACCTGATACCTTATTATTAGCATTTCATCTCATACTTTAGAAAGTGCTTAGTCTCCTGAAATAGTCATGGTGTGTTTAAGAGTAAATAGTGCCTTGGAGAGCTCATGATAGTAAATGCTTGTTTGTCTTAAACTAATGAATCTCTAGTGCAAGATAAGAGGAAGCTGGAGCATCATGGCATTTCCTCTAATAATATAATGTTTAATGCAGCAGTCGTTTGCTCAAAAATAGCATAGCCTGCATGTTTCAGAAATTGTATTACCCCAGCAGAAAGCTGTGTGTGTGTGTGTGTGTGTGTGTGTGTGTGTGTGTGTGTGTGTGTGAAAGAAAGAATAAAACAGGACCCTAATATCAATCAAACACTGACTCCCAGCACCTTCATTGACTTTCAGACCTATAAATGGAAAAGTTATACCGACTCGACAACCTCCTCCCAAGGGGGCCCCGGAGAGACCACCTCCCCCGAAACTTTCTGCAACCAGAGCATCAAATAAAAAACTGCCTTTTAATCGGTCTTCTTCTGACATGGATCTTCAGAAAAAACAAAGTAACTTGGCATTTGGACTTTCGAAAGCCAAGAGTCAAGTCTTTAAAAATCAAGATCCGGTGCTGCCCCCTCGCCCCAAACCAGGACACCCTCTTTACAGGAAATATATGGTGAGTGTAGCCCTTAAAAATGTTTGTAATCAAGAGATTTGTTCTAAAGTATATAAATGATCTGTTATTCCTTAGAAAAAGATGATGAGACAAATGGGGACTTGCCCCTTGACACCATAATAGGGCTTTAGAGAAGTAGGCCATAATAAAACTAGGTCTTTTTTTTTTTTTTTTTTAACATTTTTATTTATTTTTGGGACAGAGAGAGACAGAGCATGAACGGGGGAGGGGCAGAGAGAGAGGGAGACACAGAATCGGAAACAGGCTCCAGGCTCTGAGCCATCAGCCCAGAGCCTGACGCGGGGCTCGAACTCACGGACTGCAAGATCGTGACCTGGCTGAAGTCGGACGCCCAACCGACTGCGCCACCCAGGCGCCCCAAAACTAGGTCTTTAAAGCAGGGTTTCATTATTAGAAGAACTATAGGAAAAGAAAGCAGGGCAGACAGGGAGTGTAACCTGCTGTCTGGCTTAACCAAACAAACTGAAAAACCTGACCCAGTGGATTATACTGATGGGAGTAGCTCTGACAGATATTATAGTTTATAACTTGATATAGTTTATATCTTACAGCTACCTTGCCCACAGACTAAAATTTAAAATGAAATAGAAGGAAATTTCTCATTAAAATGGATGGTTTTTTTCCTCACTTTCCCCTTTAGAAACCTAATTATCATGGCCCATGTAACAGTTACTGGTTAGAAGCTTTTAATCAATAATTGAGATAGTTGAGATATTAATTTTGTTCTCTTGAGTGTGTTTTTTCATCATGTGACTTCAAAACGTTTGTTCATTTCCCACTCTTAAGTGAAAATAGAGCTGATGTGCTCTCTCTACTTTGGTCAGGTTAGCCTGATAAAATGCAAAACAAATAAAAATGAGAAGGAGAACAGAACTGTTTGCACTTTTTTAAATAATTGTGTGACAGTGGCTCTTAACAAAGACAACAATTAACAATATTATGTTATTCTACATTTCCTCATTAAGGAAATTTAAGCCATTTAGGATTTTTCTAATCCTAAGAGAAGGGTATAGACAGATAAGAAAAAGGTAGTAATGCTCATTTTCATTTTCATTTTCATTTAAACTGATGAATAAAACCCAGGGGTGTTCTTTGGGATAGGTTACTTTAAAATAATAAATAAGAACAGTGAGTGATGTATTGAGTACTTACTATGCGCCCGATATTGTTTAAACACTTTAGGGGTGCCTGGGTGGCTCAGTTGGTTAAGCATCCGACTTCAGCTCAGGTCACGATCTCATGGTTCGTGGGTTTGAGCCCCGCATCAGGCTCTGTGCTGACAGCTCAGAGCCTGGAGCCTGCTTTGGATTCTGTGTCTCCCTCTCTCTCTCTGCCCTTTTCCCTCTCATGATGTGTCTGTCTCTCAAAAATAAATAAACGTTAAAAAAAAAAAAAGATTGTTGTTGAAACACTTTATGTGTATTATTCCTCACATCAGCCCTTGAAGTAAATACTGTTATTAACCTCTATTATAAAAATGAAAAAAATAAGACACAGAGAAGTTGAGGAATTTGTCCAGGGTCACAAAATCAGTTAATGGTAGAGCCAAGATTTGAACGTAGATCAGCTGGCTCTGAGCCCCATGCTCTTAGCCAATAAGCCATACTATGAGTAGTATCAGTAGCTATAAAGTCTCTACTAGCTTTGGACATTCTATGTTAAGAGCCTCATTCAGGAAAAACCATATTTTGCTGGTTCTTAGCATAGCTGTATAATGTCAGTAAAACATTTGGATAGCTCAAATTAATAAATTCAAAATGATAGTATATTAGAGTAGTATGTCTCAGTATGAAATAATTCCTTAAGTCTCTCATTTTTTCCATGGACATCCCTTGATTAAATTGCTAAAATCAAGACTCTGGTTCCTTTGGGAGCCTGGGACTCTTAACAGGGATGCTGGGAATCACCACCACCCAACCCAGCCTTACAGGGACACATCCTTGCACTCTGACTCTTTGCTTATGAGTGATTGAAATCTGCCTTTTCTTGTTGGAAGTGAGCTTGTGTGATCACACTTCCTGGATATACCCTCTGACCTGCACTTATCAGACCAAATTTATCAAGGCAGGGAACAGTCCTCTGGCTAAGGGTGGGGTGCAGATGTAAAAGTCATTCTAAGATCAGACAGCTGAGTACGAAGTGACTGGGGTCAGGCAATGAAATGGGTTTAAGTAGATACTTGGTATCAGAGAGACTCTAGGAGAAAAGGAAATTGAAGGCAAATGGAAGCAGTCAAGCCCTACAGAGGAGGCTCCAATCCCCTATCAGCCTTCAGAAGACAGCCATTGAGAACCCTGCAGTAAAGACATGGCTTAGGCTCTGAGGTCAGGTGCTGAGCATTTATCCTTTAAATGCTTTAGATCAGGAGACTTGGTGGGCCTTGTCCTACAGAATAGAACTTCCTGGTTGTACTTGTTAAAGGGCATTTTTGGCCACATTCTTCACATTCCGATACTATTAGTATCCATTTCTCATGGATCCCACTAGATCTAGAGCTTGAGGAAGCCAAGTGAAGAGTTTAACTGCTAGAAAAGTTGCACTTTAGGCACACATTTGACATCTCCACATTATCAGCAGTTTATGAGGAGGCTATTTGATTGTGAATAATCCTTTTGTGGGTTTGTGTTTAAGCTGTCTGTGCCTCATGGAATTGCCAATGAAGACATTGTCTCCCAAAACCCTGGAGAACTCTCTTGTAAGGTAAAGTAGAGCTCTTTCTTTACTAACTAATGTAAAAAAATCAGTGTCCTCTGTTACTCCTTTACACATTATTAAATGCTTTAGGCTCCAAAGATTAAAATGTGAAAAAAGTAATAATGTTTTATTAAATAATAATTGCTTCAGAGTGTGATATTGTGCCTTACAGCGTGGGGACGTACTTGTGATGCTGAAGCAGGCAGAAAATAATTACTTGGAATGCCAAAAGGGAGAAGATATTGGCAGAGTTCACCTGTCTCAGATAAAGATTATCACCCCACTTGATGAACATCTTAGAAGCAGACCAAACGTAAGGAATTAATATTGCACAGCTGTCATGTCACACATGGCAGCACATTTCATAGAACTATTAATTATATCTCATCCTCAGGTTTTTATTAGCACATTTATTTTAACCAGAGTAAAAATTGCAGTAGCATTTTATTTCATTTTAAGAATAAATGACTTCTGAAAGACTTGCCCCTGCCATGCTAATCACTTTGACACACAGAATGACTACCATGTGTTGTCTTCCTCATAGCATACTGACTTACAGCAACCAGAGCACTCACCATTAATATTCAACTGTGAGAGCTATTTTTTTTTCCAAAATAATGTAAACATGTTTACCAAACTGCCCAAGATTAGTTTCCTAACAGAATGGATAATTATTTTAACGGGGGCCCTATAAATGCTAAGTCTGACATTAAAAAGCACTTGCCTTTAAGATTTAAGCTTAGAGTAAACCTCATTTCTCTGATCATAGCTCAAAATAATGAAATGAAATGTAATCCAACAACCTGAAGTCACAGTTTAGGCCTAACAAATTTGTGGAGCCTGGGAGAATGCAATGATTAGCGAAGGTCGTTTGTTTAGCAAGAAAAATAGCATTGAATAATTTATAGAGGTGTATTCGTAAAAGAGCTTCTGAAGTTATCCAGTTAAATTTTCACTATCTGTTAGTTAATGTGGCAAACCTGAAAAATAATACCCACCAATCATTTAACCCAAGTAAAGTATTTGGTTTGCCATTCATCCTAGTTTTCATAATCTAGTCCAATTCTTTCTTCTTAGAAGGCAGTTTATCTTTTGAATTTTGCCAAGAAACTTAAAAATTTGTGTCTTGGAGAGCAGAGAAGATATGTGTTAAACTAGTCACAGGTAGGATACTGAAATTCTAACTCTAGTCCACACAGGGAAAGTTCTCCTATTACTCATTTTCTCTTTGTTTCGATATAGCATTATCCATCTGTCACAGCCATCCTTCCTCTCTCAGAACACACTGATGGGTGACAGTGGGAGTTATAGGGCCAAAAAACTTTCCTCAGTGAAAAACAGAAGCTAAAAAATTAGAAGTTACTCTTATAATAGTCCAGAGGTTTGACACTTTAAACATTACCTGCCTTCCTCTTACACCATAGACTTGAAGACACCTGGCCTCCATTGGCCAACTACTGCTGATACCAAAATGAAGCCTCCTTTAGAAAACTCTGGGTTCATGGCTAGCATTACACTTTTTAGAAAAATAAACATTACCTACTTGTAAGCCTAGTTTTAAGGTACAGATTTCTAAAGATGAGTTATACTTTCTCCTGCTTTAGTAAACAGAAAATACTGAACATTATCAGCTGAGGTTGAGCCTGTCAAGTCACAGGGGAAGTGGAAGATTGTTACCTAGTGCCTGGTTGTGAGCACAGATTTATGTCTCAGGGAGCTGGGTTTCAGTTCACTGTATATCACCCTAGGCAGTTTTTTAACCTATCTCTAAACTTTTTTTTTTTTTTTTTTTTTTTAATTTTAGAGAGTGAGTTGGGGAGAGGGGCAGAGGGAGAGGAAGAATGTTAAGGTTCTGCACTCTCAGTGCAGAGCTGGAAGCAGAGCTTGCTTGATCCCATGACCTTGAGATGGTGACCTGATCTGAAATCCAAGAGCTGGACGCTCAACCAACTGAGCCACCCAGGCGCCCCATCTAAACTTCATTTTTTTAATGTAGAAAATAGTTAAGATAACTCCACAGAGATATTTTTAGAATTGATTTATTATATGATTCCATTTATATAAAAGTCCACAATAGGTAAATCCAGAAAGTAGGTTAGTGATTGCCTAGGGCTATGGGGAGGGTGCAGAGGGAATGACTGCTAATGGGGAGGGCGTGTCTTTTCAGAGTGATAAAAATGGTCTACACTTAGATTGTGGTGATAATTGCAGTTTTGTGAATTTGCCAAAACTACGTACACTTTAAATGGATGGATTTTATGGTATTATTATGGAGTTATATCTCAAAGATGTTTAAAAACTTAAAAGAGCTAATTAATGCATATAAGGTGTTTACCCTGGTGAGTAGCACAGAGAGAGTAAACAACGAGTATTGGCAGTTTTTATTCATTTGTATCCACAATTATGGTCATATTAGAAAGAGCTTTGAGGGGGCTCCTGGGTGGCTTAGTCCATTGAGCATCCATCTTCGGCTCTGGTCATGATCTCTCAGTTCGTGGGTTCGAGCCCCGTGTCGAGCTCTGTTCTCACAGCTCAGAGTCTAGAGCCTGCTTCAGATTCTCTGTCTCCCTTTGTGCCCCTACCCTGCTTGTGCTCTGTCCATCTCTCTCTCTCAAAAATAAATAAACATTAAAAAAATTTAGAAAGAGAAAGGGAAGGAGGCAAACTGTAAGAGACTCTTAAATACTGAGAACAAACTGAGGGTTGATGGGGGGTGGGGAGAGGGGACAGTGGGTGATAGGCATTGAGGAGGGCATCTGTTGGGATGAGCACTTGGTGTTGTATGGAAACCAATTTGACAATAAATTACATTTAAAAAAATTTTAGAAAGAAAGAGCTTTGAAATATATTAAATTTACCTACCAGACACCCACCCTAATGGTGTGGTCCGAGTTGTACTGACCTCTTGTGGCCAATGCTGTGTAGTCTGTTCCTCTTGCCCTATAGCTGCCAGGCCAGGTTGATGAGCAGCCCTGTGGGATATCCATGCATTGAAGACAGAGAAGGGAAACTGACTGGGAGGCTCAAGTTACTGTCCCACCTCTTCTACCCACTCAGGCTTAGTCACATTCAGCTTGTTGGGCCATTTGAAGATTCATGTTTGTTTTGGTGTGGGGTAAGCCTCTGACTTCATTTTTTCCAAATGGATAGCCCTCTAACCTGACACCATTTATTGAATAGTCATTCTTTTTTCCACAGATGTAAATCAGGAGAAGAAAAATGAAAAACCACACATACACACATATAATAAATTATGTAAATAATTTCTTAGAGCCCCTGCAGACTGCAAATATTTCATGGTTCCTTTCCACAATCCTGAACTTCCCATCATGCTCATTTATTTAGAGAAAAATACTGAGCAGCTTCTAAGAAAATTGTCAGGGTGACTTTGAGAAGCTAGTGTAGCGAGCTGCCATTAACCGTTACTGTCTTGACCTAGGTTCGTATTTCTCTATACCTAACTTGGGAGAATATAGCATGCCTCTGCAGGTGCAATTTGGTTAAAGATGAGGTAATAAATCGGCCTTCATTTAGTTCACAGGTTTGCCAGTGTTGAAAATAATATCTTTTAGTCAGATTAGATGAGGAGGAGGAGGAAGTGGAAGAGGAGAGTAAGTCTATCTGTTCATATTAAATAAAACTAAGAATAACAGTGATTCAGGATTTCAGGCTATATTATAAAGCTGTAGTCTTCAAGACAGTATGGTACTGGAACAAAAACAGACACATGGATCAATGGAATAGAATAGAAAACCCAGAAATGGACCCACAACCATATGGTCAACTAAGCTTTGACAAAGCAGTAAAGAATATCCAGTGTAGAAAAGACAGTCTCTTCAACAAATGTTGTTGGGAAAACTGGATTGCAACATGCAGAAGAATGAAACTGGACCTCTTTCTTACACCATATACAAAAATAAATTCAAAATGGATACAGAACCTAAATGTGAGGAAACCATCCAAATCCTAGAGGAGAACACAGGCAGCTATAGCAGCTTGGCTATAGCAACTTCTTACTAGAAGGGAAACAAAAGCAGACGTGAACTATTGGGGCTTTATCAAGATAGAAAGCTTCTGCAAAGTGAAAGAAACAATCACCAAAACTAAAAGGCAGCCTACAGAATGGGAGAAGATATGTGCAAAGGACATATCTGATAAAGGGTTAGTATCTAAAATCTATGAAGAGCTCAGCAAACTCAACACCCAACAAACACATAATCCAGTTAAGAAATGGGCAGAAGATAATGAATAAAAACTTTTCCAAAGAAGACATCCAGATGGCTAACAGACACATGAAAAGATACTCAACATCGCTTATCATCAGGGAAATACAAGTCAAAACCACGATGAGGTACCACCTCACACCTATCAGAACGGCTAAAATTAACAACACAAGAAACAACAGGTGTTGGTGAGGATGTGAAGAAAGGGTAATCTGCTGTTGGTGGGAATACAAACTGGTGCAGTCACTCTGGAGAACAGTATGGAGGTTCCTCAAAAAACTAAAAATAGAACTACCCTAGGACCCAGCAATTGTACAACTAGGTATTTACCCAAAGGATACAAAATTACAGATTTAAAGGGGTCCATGCACCCCGATGTTTATAACAGCATTATCAACAATAGCCAAGCTATGGAGAAACCCCAGATGTCCATCAACTGACGACTGGATAAAGAAGATGTGGCATATATCTATAATGGAATATTACTCAGCCATTAGAAAGAGTGAAATCTTGCCATTTGCAACAACATGGATGAAGCTAGGGTGTATTATGCTAAGTGATATAAGTCAGTCAGAGAAAGACAAATATCATAGGATTTCACTAGTGGAATTTAAGAAACAAAACAGGTGAACATATGGGAGGGGGGAAAAAAGAAAGGGAAACAAACTGTGAGGGCTCTTAATGATAGAGAACAAAGTGAGGGTTGATGGAGGGAGGTGGGTGGGGGATGGGCTGGATGGGTGATGGGTATCAAGGAGGTCAGTTGTGATGAGCACTGGATGTTGCCTGTAATTGATGAATCACTGACTTCTCCTGAAATCAATATTGCACTGTTAACTAGCAAGAATTTAAATAAAATTTTAAAAAGAAAGATTAAGTTTTAAAAACTAAGAGTAACAGTTGCTTATCAATGAGAAAAGGTCACTCTTCAACTTTACTCTCTCCCTTAGCCAATCTAGGAAGTTGGCTAAATGGGTAGAGAATATTGAATTCTCTTTGCTAATTTAGTTAGAATTACTGTTGAATAAACCATTTAGATTAAATAGAAAATCCAGGGCAGGCATGGGAGGTAGTGTTGGTCTTCAAATTAGAGAAAGCCTTCAGTTAAGTGGTAATAAATGAAATGGATTTTACTTTTTGTGAATTATACTTTTGTGGAAGTCATTAGCTCTTTTCATTATGAAAGGCAAGAGTATAAATTGCAGAGCTTTCTTCTTTTACCATTTGAATGAAGACTCAACTTTGAAGGCTCTGTTCTTGAGGTGTAGTACTGATAACAGTTTAAAGAAAAAGCAACCCTGGCAAGGTACACAGATCAAAAACCACTACTTCAGGGTAGAATGGTACCAGTTAATAAAAAAATTTTTTAAAAGTTAATTCCCTTTTAATTTACTCTCGTGGTTTTAAGAAAAATGCTAGGGGATATCATAATTGAGAGTTATTTTTGTCCTCCCTTGGCAAGGACACATGCCTTTTCAACTTGATAATGATTCCCTTGTTTGGCTCAACTATGTGGTTTGCATCTTGTACTCAGAATGTAATTATGTCAAGAGGATTCTAATGAGAAAAAAAAAAATGGTCTCAGAGCGAATAGCAAATCCAGCATGCATCGTGCACACTTCATTCACAGCTCTGTTTTTCCCCCTAAGGATCCAAGCCATCCAAGCCGTGCTCAGAAGCCTGTTGACAATAGTGCCCCTCATGCTGTTGTTCTTCATGATTTCCCAGCAGGTAAGCACGTAAATAATAAAGTGGTAGAGCTCAGGATCCCTGAGCAGATATCTTCCCTGAGTTAACCTCTCGAGGACATCTTCATTTTCAGTGCCAAAAAAGATTGGTCATTTTACCACTCACCATGCCTTCCAGAAGGGTCATTAATACCCAACTGTTCCAGAGAGCTTAGCTGCATTCCCTTGCCTTTAAAACTCCCTGTGAGAGAGAGAATGAGGGGAGACAGAAAGGGCTGGGGGTGGAGGGATTCCCTTGCAATGAGCAAAAAGTGAATTGCCTACCAGTTGCAAACTTTTAACTCTTTAAAAACTATGCAGATTGCACCCCAAAAAATGCATACCAGTTAACAATTAAAATGAAATTCTTTTTTTTGTAATGTTTATTTTTGAGAGTGAGCGCACAAGCTGGGGAGGGGCAGAGAGAGGGGACAGAGGATCCCAAGCTCCCTGTTGATAGCAGGAAGCCCAATGTGATGCAGGGTTCAAACTCCCGAACAATGAGATCATGACCTGAGCCAAAGTCGGATGCTTAACGTACTGAGCCACCCAGGTGCCCCATAATGAAATTAGTTCTAATTTAATGAGGGAAATAATTTTCTCCTAAGAGTTGCAAAACCTACACACAGAACTTAGCTATTACTTATGTGATGAAAATACACATTTTTTGTAATCAATTTTTAAATACCTTTTATATTCAAGGCTAAAATAAGCTCCTATTTTTTTAGGTTTATTTATTTATTTTGAGGAGGGGGAGGGGCAGAGAGAGAGAGGTAGAGAGAGAATCCCCAGTAGGCTCCACACTTAGTGCAGAGCCCAACATGGGGCTCAATCCCACGACCCTGGGATCATGACCTGAGCTGAGTCAGATGCTCAACCAATTGAGCCACCCAGGTGTCACTACAAATAAACTCATGATTTATTAAAACTTCTTATAATCTACTTGGTAGACTGATTTTTATTTCAGTGTGAGTAGATTTACTTGCTAAGGAACTATACTAGTCCCTTAGTTAATATTTTAGATTGAAATGATTTTTAAGCATGATTGAAAATAATAATATTCTACATGTCTATAAAATATTTCATTGCTCAAGATGTATTTGGCAAAGGGTTTATATTAACCAGGTAGGAACCATTGACCAACAAAATAGTTTTTTTTAACCATCTCCCATCAATCAGTGCATGGTAAATACATCTAATTTGGCCTTTAAAAAGGAAGCTTATAATAACAATATCCTCCCAAAAAAGAATATGTTTTTTAAGTCAATTTTATTAGCATAATCTGTTCTTAAAATCAATAGAATGTACTGCCTCAGTGGACAGAACTGAAAGCTACTTTGTGCGCTGCTTTAATCAAATCTGCAACCAAGAGAATTCATCACACGTAATTATAATTTTATGTTACAGAGCAAGTTGATGATTTGCACCTCACTTCTGGAGAAATTGTTTATCTTCTGGAAAAAATAGACACAGAATGGTATAGAGGGAAATGTAGAAACCAGACTGGTATATTTCCTGCCAACTACGTCAAAGTAATTGTAAGTGGGTAGTGCTTGTTTAAATTGGTCATATATTTGGTGGGTTCTGTGTGACTTGCAGTTTGGAAAAAACCAGAAGCCTAGATAGCCTAGATTCTTTTTTTTTTTTAAGTTTATTTATTTATTTTTGAGGTGGTTAGGGGCAAA
The DNA here is from genome assembly GCF_014898765.1 of Herpailurus yagouaroundi. Taxonomy (NCBI): domain Eukaryota; kingdom Metazoa; phylum Chordata; class Mammalia; order Carnivora; family Felidae; genus Herpailurus; species Herpailurus yagouaroundi. The sequence continues at coordinate 38,493,573 of NW_024412376.1, forward strand.
GACAGAGGGAGAGAGAGAGATTCCAAGCAGGCTTCACAAAGTCAGCACAGAGCCTATTGCGGGGCTGTAACCCACGAACCATGAGATGATGACTTGAGCCAAAATCAAGAGTTGGGCACTGAACTGACCGAGCCACCCAGGCACCCCAAAGCCTAGATTCTTACATTCTAATTCTCTGTTTTCCATTGATCCCTTTGGTATTTGGAAAATTTTTAAAAGAAAATTTTTGTTCAGCTAGGCAATGATTAATTTTATTATATTATATGGAATATTAAAACTTAATGCCTAAATGCTCTCGGAAATCTAAGGTGAAAAATTCAGGTCAACTAGTGAACCAACTTGGAGTGTGGATAAGCACTAAAGGATATATATTAATTCTTTGAAACATTTAGTAAACAATAATTAAATGTTACTGGATAGTCCCGAAGGAATGTCCCCTGAGATTATGGTGCCAAGTTTTCTTTGAGGTAGATTTCACTTTTGGTTTCTTTCGTCCTTTCCATTCCCATTTATTTCCATTTAAAAAAAATAGTTTCGGGAATACTAAAGTACTTTTATTAGGGGTAGTGGTCCATTAATTATGTTTCATATAATAATTTCAAATCTGATTGGGAAAAATTATATTAAGTATCAGAATTTTTACACCCTCACAGCCTACAGTATGTGAGCCCATATTATAGAGCCCTAAGTGTAAGCCCAGGTGGCTGTGAACTATGGAGATAAAATCAGAATGCCACTTGAACATTTATATCAATAGGAAGAGTATGACTCAGTCTCTGATATAACTTATTGATACTGGAAAATATCAATAAAGCTAGCTTATATCATTAAGCTTTAACAGCTTATTTAAGTGGGAAAAAGCCAATGACTTTTCATTACAGCAGAAACTTAGGAAACAAATATAACAGAAAACCTGTATTTTTTCAAATATAAATGAGCTTGAGTCTCTTGAATTATAAAATGTGGGTCTTAAAAATTGTCTAGTGTATATATGCCCTGATTCTTTGGACAATCTAACCACATTCTCTAAATTAATATTAAGAATAATGTTAGTTTTAGCACTCTTTCTCATTTTTCTTCTGCCCAATGTAGCAGTACTTTAAAAGGCACAATTACCACACTGAAATCAATCACACTGAATCTGCCACATTATTGGTATAAGTGTTATTTCTAAACCTACAGGTTTAAAAAATTGTTTTAAAACTTTTAGAATTTATCAGGAAGGGTGCTGATTTATTTAATATAGACCTCTAAACCTTAAGTAGTTTTCAGACTTAGTGCATTATGGTCAATATTTTATTACAACCCAGCTCTACCAAGCCCTGTAAATAAAGTATTCTCTAAAGTGCTTGCCACTTAATAGATGCTCACTGAGTACTAATTCCTTTCTTCCTTCCCTATTCACACTGAAGGAAAATAAAATGTTCTAGAGTTATGAAAATAGAAGAAATCCACAAGTTTGATTAAAATGTTTTTGGGGGGTCAGAAAAGTATTGCAGAATTCTGCCAACACTTGGAATACGTGTGGTAGTGAGTGAATGCTTTCTGCCTAGTTTCTATCTTAAGTCGTCCTCATCTGAAGTTTTCAACTTACAGAATGTGGGAGAGAGAAAACTCAGTCCAGGGTAGGATGATATTAATGTGCTTATTCTATTCTAATGTGCAAATTGTTGCCTTGACTTTGTCTTTACAGATTGATGTTCCCGAAGGAGGAAAAGGGAAAAGAGAATCCGTGTCATCTCATTGTGTTAAGTAAGTTTTATTTGTGTCCTTTTGCACCAAATGCAAAGGAGGCAAGCATTTATATCCTAAAGAATTACCAAACTGAAAACACTTCAGATGTGTGATTATTCACATTCTCAGTGTGTCTTTGTAATTATGAGGAAAACTTTGCCTTAGTGGGGGGCACCAGGCTGGCTCAGCTGGTAGAGCATGTGACTCTTGATCCTCGGGGTTGTTAAGTTTGAGCCCCATGTTGGGTGTAAAGATTGCTTAAAAGTGAAATCTGTTTTTAAAATAAATGAATAAAAATAAAAAGCCTTAGTGGATTAAAATTCTGATGAAAATGCGACATGTTGGAAGAAGCTGGCATAAACAATACTCTGTCATACAGGACATATAGACACAGACAGAGCCACAGACTGTCTATCCTAGAACTTCCCACAGCCTGGCCTGAGCTTGAGCAGAGACAGTTTCGTTATCCAGAGCATTTTGCTTTGGCCTTCTGGTGTTTATCTACCAACATATTTTTAGAAGGTTCAGATATTTTTGACACAGAAAATATTTTAATCTTATAGAAATAGGAACCCTATAAAACTTGCTAGACATTTTGTATTGTTTTGTTTTTTAGAGGAACTAGAAGAAAGTAAAGGAAGAGTTAAGTTGGAGAGGTCTTCCTTTATGTCTGAAAACCTTTCCATAAATTTATATACCCTTTTATGCACCACTGTAACTCCTTTGTGATTTAAAACACTGCCACAGTGCAACTTTATATTCCAGTTAAATGAGCAAATTAGTGGAATTCACTACCTGCTGAAGACTGTAAACCTGTCTTTGAATAGGTCAGACATAAGGAGATGCTCCCCGAGGACTCCAGAAAATAAATGCAAAGGTTACCACAAATAAGAAAACTTCTGATGCCACCGTAGTTGAATTCTACTTCGAGTTCAATTTTTCTCCTATTTTTAAGCAGTGTTTACTGTGTCAGCAGGTTGAATTTAAAATGGGCCTTCACAGCTATTGATCCATTGACCTGACTTAAATCAGACTTTGATTGGTGCCAGTACCAACCTTTTCTCTTCAGGCAATTGCATCTCTTTAGACTGTTGCTATTGAAACTTCCCTTTCTAAAGCCTTAAATCGAAGGTTTGGTATTAAATCATGCCTTCGGGGATATAATTTTATCTCTACTTTTATTTTCAGTCACAATTGCAGATCATTAAAGGATTGTTCTCATAATCAGAAGTGAAGCCTTTTTAAAGGTGATACGGAAAGCATCTGTAAAACAACAGTGTTAGATATAAAATTGTTATAATTTGCCCGGTTTCTGTTTTCTTCTAACCTTCCAGTTGGGAAGGCCATTTCTCTCTATAGACAACTCACTCATGATTCAGCATATATTGAGGATACTCTGCCCAGCTTCTGCCCATTGCATTTGGCCACGGAATTTTCCTGTCTTGCCCCGAGATTCTCAGGGTTGGCAACTCGTGAACTCAGTGCAGTTAGGATTGAGAGGGTTCAGATTCAGCCGGCCTACCTACACAAAGACATGTAATGGAGTAAAGGAGTAAAGGTGATCAAGAGATATACCAGTATAGACTGGCCACAGGGGTCTCCTTTGTAATTCTCATGTACTCTGTGACCTTGATGTTAGCCTTTTTTTTTTTTTTTTTTTTTTTTTTTTTTTGCTTTAGCCTTCTTGAGTGAGTAAGTTCATATCTAAAAAGTGAGGACTATCATTTAGAAATGTAGCTTATTCTTTTTATGGAAAATTTTAAATTATGCCTAGTATATCTTGTTCCATAGTAAACACAGAATAAGTATTTATTGAAAGACTAAATTAAGGTTTTAAAGCATTTTGAAAGTTAGTACTCTCTAGTTTAACTCACAAACATGATCTTCTTTGTTCAGAGGCCCAAGATGTATTGCTCGGTTTGAATATATTGGAGACCAGAAGGATGAGTTAAGTTTCTCAGAGGGAGAAATTATTATTCTTAAAGAGTATGTGAATGAAGAATGGGCCAGAGGAGAACTTCGAGACAGAATTGGGATTTTCCCTCTTAACTTTGTAGAACTCATGGAAGATCATCCCATCTCTGGTGCAAACATTTCAAGTGAGTATAGAGAATATGGTTTTTTATTATTTTATTATGTCCTAATTCAACTAAACCAAATAACAGGATCATACTTAAGGGGCACCTGTGTGGCTCAATCAGTTAAGTGCCCGACTTCAGCTCAGGTCATGATCTCGTGATTTGCGAGTTCGAGCCCCACATTGGGCCCTCTGCTGTCAGTACAGAGCCCACTTCGGACCCTCTATCCCCCTCTGTCTCTGCCCTTACCCTGCTTGCACTCTCTCTCTCTCTCTTTCCCTCTCTCTCTCTCTCTCTCAAAGATAAACATATAAAAATTTTTTTAAAAAGGATAATACTTAAACTGCTTAATAATCCATATTTGTTAAAGTAGAAAGAAAAATGGTTTTTATTTTTTTTTTTTTGAAAAATGGTTTTTAAATGGTACTAATTATTGGGATAGTCTTTGTTGTGGTAATCTCTCACAAAGATCTAGTTTTGGTGTTTTAGGTTGTTAGCAATAGCTTCATATCAAAAATGGTAAGGAATCATAGACTTTTAAACAGAAGTGGACTATCTAGTATAACTAATGTGTATCCTACCTTACAGTAAATGAAACAGACCCAGGGAGGATGGTACCAGTCAAAGTTAGTCATTACATGAAGAGACTGGTCTGGAGTCCCAGACTTTTTATTCTCTCTCTATGGTTTTTCTCCAATACTAATACATTGTCTTTACATGTAAAGTTTTAACTTTTTTTTTTTTTTTTTTTTTAACGTAGGCACAAAAACACCACCCAAGGCCAAAAAAGAAGATTCTGGTGCAAATTCTCAGGTAGGCTTCTTGAATGGGTAACCGTAGTGAAAATCAGGTTTCAACTCTTGGAGGAATATTAAAATCATAATTATCATAAGTATCAAGAGAAAATTTCAATTCATGTTGGAAATGTTTGAAATAAATTGGTAATTCCTTTTACTCTGTATATTAGAGCTCATGCAAATGGGTTAGAAAGACATGCAAATGCTGATAGAAAACAAGGAAAAAGACATGATTGGAATATTCATAAAAGAGATACTGTAAGTGACTGATATTAAACTTTAAAAATATTTTTGTTTTTTTAATGTTTATTTATTTTATTACTTCCTTTATTTTTGTTTTCAATATATGAAATTTATTGTCCAGTTGGTTTCCATACAACACCCAGTGCTCATCCCAAAAGGTGCCCTCCTCAATACCCATCACCCACCCTCCCCTCCCTCCCACCCCCC
>NW_024412376.1:38499031-38559692 GCF_014898765.1 Herpailurus yagouaroundi
ATCTATAGTCTCCTGATTTGTTCATTTTGGCCACTCTGACTGGCATGAGGTGATATCTGAGTGTAGTTTTGATTTGTATTTCCCTGATGAGGAGCGACATTGAGCATCTTTTCATGTGCCTGTTGGCCATCCGGATGTCTTCTTTAGAGAAGTGTCTATTCATGTTTTCTGCCCATTTCTTCACCGGGTTATTTGTTTTTCGGGTGTGGAGTTTGGTGAGCTCTTTATAGATTTTGGATACTAGCCCTTTGTCCGATATGTCATTTGCAAATATCTTTTCCCATTCCGTTGGTTGTCCTTTAGTTTTAATGTTTATTTTTGAGAGAGAGACAGAGTGAGAGTGGGGGAGGGGCAGAGAGAGAGGGAGACACAGAATCTGAAGCAGACTCCAGGTTCTGAGCTGTCAGCACAGAGCGCGACATGGGGCTCAAACCCACAAATTGTGAGATTGTGACCCAAGCTAAAGTCAGACACTTAACCAACTGAGCCACCCAGGTGCCCCTTTTTAAATTTATTTTTAATATATATATTTTTTAGTGTTTATTTTTGAGAGAGAAAGAGAGAGAGAGAGACAGAGCATGAGCAGGGGAGGGGCAGAGAGAAAGGGAGACACAGAATCCAAAGCAGGCTCCGGGCTCTGAGCTGTCAGCACAGAGCCTGAGGTGAGACTCGAACTCATGAACCGCAAAATCATGACCTGAGCTGAATTTGGACGCTCAACTGACTGAGCCACCCAGGCATCCCTTAAATTTTTTTTAATGTTTATTTATTTTTGAGAGAGAGAGAGAGAGAGAGAGAGAGAGAGAGAGAGAGCGCGCGCACAAGCAGGGGAGGGGCAGAGAGCAAGGGAGACACAAAATCCAAAGCAGGCTCCAGGCTCTGGGCTATCAGCACTGTCTGTCTGACACAGGGCTCAAACTCACGAACTGTAAGGTCATGATGTGAGCTGAAGTCGAATGCTTAAGGAGCTGAACCACCCAGGTGCCCTGATATTAAAAAAGTTTTTAACCAGGGCGCCTGTGTGGCTCAGTTGGTTGAATGTCTGACTTCAGCTCAAGTCACAATATCACAGTTTGTGAGTTCAAGCCCACATCAGGCTTGCTGCTGTCCTCTTCAGATCCTCTTTCCCCCCCCCTCTCTGCCCCTCTCCCACTCATGTTTTCTCTCACTCTTTCTCTCAAAAATGAATAAACATTAAAAAAAAAAGAAAAAAAATTCACCTTATTAGTAATCAAAGAAATACCTTGTAAAGCAGCAATAAGATACCATTAACCTATCCATTTAACAAAGATTCAATACAGTTCAACACTAAACAAGTAATTATATGAATGCTAAAATAGAGGAAGTACAGGGGCACCTGGGTGGCTCAAGTTAAGCATCCAACTCTTGACTTCAGCTCGGGTCATGATCTCATGGGTGGTGAGATCGAGCCCCTAGTAGGACTCTGCACTAGTGGTGCTGAGCCTGACTGGGATTCTTTCTTCACCTCTCTCTGCCCCTTCCCTGCTCACGCTGTCTCTGTCAAAATAAATAAATTTTAAAAAAGAGAAAGTACAGATTATTACATTATTATTGTTTCTCACCCCAAGAAAAGGATAAAAAAAAATGGGACAAGATTTTAGTCACAAAGATGGTCATAGTGCTGTTTTTATAATAGGAAAAAACTAGAAGCAACCTAACTATGACCATTATTAGGAGAATGTTCTGAGGCCATGAATACTAGATTTATAAAATAAATGTCATGGGAGGAAAATATGTTATAGGGAAATTGAATATATAGCATAAAAAGACTAGAAGGAAATACATTTGTTAACATGCAATTGCCTAGTTGCCTTTAGGTGGTAAGATTATCTAGGTGGGTGGGTTTTCGCCCCCACCTCTTCACTTCTTCATACATTTTCAAACTTTCCAGGTGTTTGGGGAGCATTTGTAATATTTGTATAATGAGAGAAAAAATGGCTTAAAAACTTTATGTAGCATGACTTCAGAAGTGTCTAAACTGAATTAGGAATGTGGATGACTTCCATTGTTTATTTGCAGCATTTGTAGAAGAATGAGCCTGATGGGGTCATTGTCAATATGTCACTGGTAATTGGGCTGTGTGTCTCTTAATTCTTTCATCACCACGCACTGATTAAATCAAACAGGGAAGAAGGTGACTACAGTTCTCCAGAAGGAAATATTCATGTTGCTGCCTACATGTCTTGGGAACAAAAGTACCATTCGTTAGTATTGATTACTCAAGTGCAAGAACAAGAGGGGCTTTCGTTTGCTTTTTTTGTTTTTGTATTATAAGCCATCAGTTGTTGCAAACTTAAGATGTGTTAGGCACTGTGCCAAGTGTGCTTACATGCATGACCTCATTTGATCCTTGCCGCAACACTAAGGTGAAGCTGGGGGTGGGTCTGAAACCTAGGCCTGTCTAGCTCCAACCCTTTGCCTTAGCATTATCCTCTCTTCCCTGCTTAAGCTCCTCAAGCATGGGCTTCCCATCTTGACTTGGCAGAGTCACCTTTTTGCAGAGCAAAACCCTCCTCCGGTGTGTTTGGGGTAAAAGCATTCTTGTTGGAGCATTCCATCATACTAACCCACCATGTTGGGGTCATTACCCTGGCAGCCTTACAGCTAACTACACCTCATAAAATTAAAAATGTGAATTAATGAAGTCCCATGGTATGGAATCTGATAGCCTCTGAATAAGGTAAAGACCAGGGATTAACAGCCTGTTCATAATTTAGGTAAAGAAGAGCTTCACTGAAAATTATGTGCTTTACCAGAATTTTCTCATAGTGTCATAAATACTGTATGCTTTTACCTAATGTTTTTAATGTAACTAATGTCATAGATCATACTTACAGAAAAGTTTTTGCTTAAGTACTATATGTACTTTAAAAGCAGAAAAGCTAGAAATCCCATAGTATCTGTCATTTAGAATTATATTTTTAAGAAAAAAAGTTATTGGAAACTTTTATTTCTGAAAGCTGGTAGCAACATAAAATGTTAGGTGATTGAAAGAAGCGTTCAGGCTTTGAAATCTTATGACCCCTTAGCTTTTTCCCCCATTGCTTTTTAAGCTTTGTAGAAATCAATGTCAAATAAAATCTCACGTTCCTTACCAAACTTCTGATTTGTAACAGGATAATAATAGTCTTTCTGGAGAATGGTGTGAAGCGCTTCACAGTTTTACAGCAGAGACCAGTGAAGACTTAGCTTTCAGGAGGGGAGACCGGATCCTGATCCTTGAGCATGTGGACTCTGACTGGTACAAGGGCAGACTGCATGACAGGGAGGGGATCTTCCCGGCAGTCTTTGTGCGGCCCTGCCAAGGTGTGACAACTACAGAAATAACAGTTACTCTCTAAGGGGAGAAAGCCTGAAACCTTTGAAATGATATATATTTCTTTTCCCTCTGGCTATGCTCAGTTTAACTTGTTTGCCTACATTTGAAAGAGTTGATTCATAAATTTATGGAAACTCTCTTCATATACTTTGTTGGCGTTATGGGGGGAGGGGAAGACAAAAATGCCTTCACTTAATAGTGGCTAATTTTGTCTACTAAATGTATTTTGTATAGTTTTTTTCCTGCTAGGAAAACATCACCTTTTTGCAAGTTAAATAAATTCAAAATTAATTGAAATTATTCTGTCCTGGGAATGAAAAGCGTGGGGGTGGGGGGGGTGGGGGGAGCGGTTCTTAAAATGTTTGATTTGTGTTTTAGTCTAATGTCTTTCTATACATATTTGAATTTTTGGTATCTTCACAGCTGAGGCAAAAAGTATGTCTGCTTTAGCACTTAAGGGGAAGAAGGCCAAAGCCTTATATGATTTCCATGGGGAGAATGAAGATGAACTTTCCTTTAAGGTCAGAATGTATGTCTTTTTGTAACCGCATTAATAAATTTTGAAGTGTCTTCTACTGAAGGGTGGAACATTTGGGTGAAGTATTGATCATTAGCTAAGAATGAACAGATCTCAGACCCTAATTCTAATGGACGGAATTAGAGAAGGTGAATAGGGCACATTTAAATTATCAGCAAGGTGTTTAGGTCCTTAAAACCTTCCTGACTTGATAGCCCTACAATCCCCAACGACTTCCTTATTCCTAGGCCTTGTAACATCTGACCTCAACAATATTGGAGTTTTCATTCATCCCTAGAAAAGGATGATTCTCTACATGGCCTTGGCAGCCTGCTACTCTCCTCTTTGAGATCAGATGGTACCTACCACCAATGGCGGCTGCAGTAGTGTTCCTAAGACACTGGAGTATTGTCCACAAAAACACTGATTAGAATTTGAGGAAATGATCCCAAAAGGTTAAGTTCCTTTGCAAAGGTTTTTTTTTAGAGGCCTAAAATTTAGTCTTACTTTACTGACGAAATACCTCTTCTTTTTTGTTTGTTTTTTGAGTAAAAACAGTATTTCCATGATCCTCTTTCCCCAGCCTACAGCTGGACCATGGTCAGAGGACAGCACTCACGACAGTACTTTGGAACTGTTCTTTTTTTTTTTTTTTTTTTTTAATGTTTATTAATTTTTGAGATAGAGACAGAGCATGAATGGGGGAGGGTCAAAGAGAGGGAGACACAGAATCTGAAGCAGGCTCCAGGCTCTGAGCTGTCAGCACAAAGCCCGCCGCGGGGCTCCAACTCACAGACCGTGAGATCATGACCTGATCCGAAGTCGGAGGGTCAACCGACTGAGCCACCCAGGCGCCCCTGGAACTGTTCTAAGAGGAAGGAGGATGGGTGTTGTAGTAGTTGCTGTCAGAACAGCCCATGTCAGACGCTGGGAAATTCTCCATCATCAGAGATAAGCAGCCAGAGGCGGGGCTACAATAGAAAGGAGTGACTGGGCAAGATGAGACTTGATGTTGTGGGTACCCCCACACCCGTCTAAAACAAAACGGGGATCTTGGGGAGTCACAGAGTAAGGGACAATGCAGAGATAAAGTCTGTATAAAGTTGCTGACTCTTCTATTTTGTTACGGAGTTTTCCATTCTGAGAATTTCTTCTATCTTTTTCATTTTAAAATGTCATTTCTTTTATAAAATGTTGTTAGTAAATGATGATATTTCTTAATGCAGAATTATAATTTGGTGACCCTGCATCAGTTCCCTTTTTTTTTTTTTTTTTTCCTCTTAATTTCTTGGTCCTTAAAATCCAAATGTTTGGAAACCATTGCCATAGTCCCTTTCAGTCATGGGCATCAGTGGCTCATACTTCATTCTTGTGATCTTTACTGCAAGTGAACAATCTGGATTCAAAGTATTTAGATGTTATTTTGGCCTTAATGTCAGTGTAATAACAGACCTCATAGTATCCTCTAGAAAATAGGTTGTCTTCATTTTACAAATGACTGTCTGAAAGCAAGGTAATTCTAGAGTGTTGTTTTTTTTTATGAGATATTCTGCATTCTTTTTTTTGTTTTTTTTTTTTTAATTTTTTTTTTTAACGTTTATTTATTTTTGAGACAGAGAGACAGAGCATGAATGGGGGATAGTCAGAGAGAGAGAGGGAGACACAGAATCTGAAACAGGCTCCAGGCTTTGAGCAGTCAGCACAGAGCCCGACGTGGGGCTCAAACTCACAGACCGCAAGATCATGACCTGAGCCAAAGTCTGACGCTTAACCGACTGAGCCACGCAGGTGCCCCTAGAGTTTTTTAGTTAAGGAATTCACAGCTGTCAGTATTGTTAATCATTAATGTTTTATTAAATATTTACAGAATATTAGTAGAACTTTTTTTTGAAAAAGAAATTGTGCTAGCCATTAGAAAACTGACATGGTATGTACATAAGGACCAGAGCCAAAAAAAAAAAAGTTTCATTCAACTATTATGTCATAATTTAGGAACCAGAAGGAACTTATTTATAATATAAATTTTGAACAGCCAGAATTTTTACGGATTTTGGCAGAGTAAAGTAAATTAATGACATTTGATAGTCAGCATTTTTCCTTTCCATTTTTCATAAAGAAAGGCCTTAAATCAAACCATTTTTCCAGAGGGCAATGTACTAGTGCTACAAATAAAATCCATTTAGCCTGATAAAGTTAAAAGTAGCCAGGGTCATCTTGAACCATTATAGAATCTTAAACCCAGATTCTAAGAAATGGTTAGAATCCATAAGGAACAAAATAGTTTCAGGAGATAATTATAAAAATTATGTCCTCATCTGTTGAGGAATTATAACATTCACATGAAGGAGATATACAGCTTCTTTGACTAACCTGATGAGGGTAAATCAGTGTTCTGAGTCAGGGAGAAGCCCTTTAAAGACAGGAAAGAATGTAAACTTGATCGTGAGGCCACAGAAGCATGGAATAAACCAAATGGTAGAGGAGGATACCATTAGGTGGAAGAATAAATGTGGAGTACAAAATGCTCAGAATGTTGGGAAAGGCAATTATAATAAAAGCCTTTCTAAGTAAAAAGTCCACTGTAAGATGTGGTGGCCATGTTGCCCAATGGTTAGCAATACAGGCCCTCGAAATCACACTAGATTGGAATCCTGTCTCTACCACTAACTAGATATGTGACACCAAGGAATCTATGTGATCTCTTTGGGCTTCAAGTTCCTTCTCTTTAAAATACAGAAGTCTGTAAGGATCTCTCTCTTAAAATGGCACAATAATAGTAACCACCTCTAGGATGCAGTGTTGTTTAAATGAGTTAATTCCTATGAAGTACATAAGGTAGGACACGACCTATCATAAGCACAGGACTTATTCTCTTACCTCCAAGTCTTTGTTTAAATGTCACCTTCAATGGGGCATTCCCTGACTGCCCTAATGAGAAGGCAGTCCCACACTGTCTGTCCTCCTCTGCCAGCTTATTTATTTGTCTCCCTACTCTAAACTGAAGTCTTAATTCATTGTTGTAGCCATAATGCTCAGAACAGTGTCTGACATATGGTGGGTACTCAATAAGGAATTATTACGTGAAAAACTATATATATAATAGGACAGCTAATACTATTATTAAAGAAGTATTTTAGATTAGGAGTAATTGGGGGAGGGCACAAAATGCAAACAGGAAAATAAAAGTACAGCAAGGGTGAGAAAGGCAAAGGAACAGGCTCTGAGGAGAAGTGGCATACAAGTAAATGGTGTCATAAGGTATAGATCATCTTTGTGGTGTATCATTTAATCCTCTGGGCAAATCAGGATCAGTGAGTTACATAAAGAGAAGATTAACCATGCCTGTCCAGGTAGACTGCTTACCATGCTTATTCTCGACAGAAACTAATCATTATTTCCAATTTTTGTCTTCTTACAGGCTGGAGACATCATAACAGAGCTGGAATCTGTAGATGATGACTGGATGAGTGGAGAACTAATGGGAAAATCTGGAATATTTCCCAAAAACTATGTTCAGTTTTGACAAGTCAGCTAAAGGTGAAGCTTGACTGTGTTTTTCAGCACAAGAACTCACTTGAACTATCACTTTGACTATCAGATATGTTTTTGCACTATTTTTTTAAACTGAATGAAATACCTATGCTGTACATGGTACACTAGAATTTTCTGAAAGCAGAATATGATTTTTTAGTCAGCTTTCATTCACAGTAGAAACCTGTACATGGAAACCCATAAGCAAGCCTTGATGTTCTATCAAGGAAGACATCAAGCAGGATTAGCAAGGCAGACAGACACTTCTTCTGGGGAGAGAGTCAGGTGACATGGCAGCATGGGGAGGCTTAGAAGCAAAAGTTGCACTTAGACATCTTTTCATCAGCACAAGGAAATTAACCATGCTTGTTCCATTTTTTACTTTAGTTTAAAAAGAGGACATTTGATATTCTCCGTGCTGTAACTATCAGGACATGGTTGGTAATCTAAATTTCATTGTTGATATTCAAATTAATTCTAACCACTTAAGCGCATTATCCCTTATTACCAGGGCAAATCTCTGCTTCAGGTGAGGCAGTTTATTAACTAGTTGGGGCCTTTATAAGCACGTGGTGAATCAGCTCGTGCTCATCGAATGCTCCTTGTGTTACTAAGTATTTCCCCTTTGTCTAAGGATTTAAGGGTGATTAAAATTTGATGTATCTTAGTCAAAAGAACCAAAATCATCTTGAAATGCCTTGCTAATACAACTAACCAATCATTCCACCTACCTGCCATACCTTCTCTCTTCCATGTATATTTTATGTTAACAGGGTTATTATAAAGCACATTTTCTGAATCTGCAATCATTCTTTTGACAATTACTGGTACCCAAAGAAAAATTCATTTTCTTTGCGTTACCCCAGTAATATATAAAAACTGTCTTGTTATAGTGGTACATTATGAATTGCATATATCTCAGAATACAGAGCAACGGTTAAAACAGAAAACACCAAACCCCCACAGCTCATTTCTTCCCATTATAATCAGAATGAAAAATAATTTAAGAAGACCGAAGGCTGATAGTTATTTGGGCTTTTTCCCCCAGCTCATCCCTGAACAAATTATTAGAGCAAATGAAAAACCACTTTCCTGGTATCCATTTGTTATGCATTCCAGGCTTAAGATAAAAGTGGTTCTTTATGTGACTGAATCAATTACAGTTTCTGGGCTTAAGCCAAATAGGTCGAAGACAATCTTCAAACAGATCAATGGAATAGAATTTCATTGGAAATGTAAAACACTTGCCCAACAATGTTCATGACTTTCTTCTATTTTTGAGAAGAATTCATATACTAGACCACTTGTTTGCTTTTGTTATGATTTCCCATTGTCCAAAAGTTAGGCAGCCAGTTGTCAAACCATTATGGAACACCATGTGGGGTTTTTGTAAGGGAAGAGATGTTTACTGTCTTTGATGGAAATTCATCTTCCATTTACATGATTACAATTGATTTGGGAATATGGGAGCTGTTTTTCTTACATTTTGGTTAAAGAGGACAGTATAAAGAAAACTTGTCAAATCTCAAGAGTAATTTTACAAGAAATGAATGACTTCGCGTTATCTTGACTAAATTCTTATTTGCAGCAAGGTGCACAACAATAAGGAAGTGGGGATGTGTCTGGAATAGGATGGGGGTATGTTATTTTGCCTGTGTAATTTTAACATCATATATCAAAGATCATGAAAGCCTAGCTTTATTGGAGAAAAATATTCCTCTTAAATTTTGGCCTTGTGTTAGCAGAATGATAAGTGCAATAGTTGTAAATCTATTTGACACTATAATAAACTGAGCTGAACTTTTCAAAGTCCTTTTCTCATACTCGACTGAGTTTTTTGAGAATGGAGATGGTACCTTTGTATCTCCAGCCCTTTGCACCCTGTATGTAGACTCAATAAAAGTTGGTTGGTTGGTTGGTTGGTTGGTTGGTTGGATGATTGGTAGATTGGTTGGTTAGATGGAAAGCTTTCACATAGAGCAATGCTATCTCAGATCCCCAAGATCCAGTATTTTTCCTCCTTAATTTGTAGACAAAAATCTTCATTGAAACAAAATTCACAGTTTGTATCATTTCACTCCTTCATGACACCTTTTTTGCTTGCCACTTATTACCCAGTCAACTGACAAAATGCCGGAATGTTGCTCAGTATGGGTTTTCATAGGTATTTCCTTGTTCTCTGTATTGATTGAACATATTACACTCGGTGAATTTCATAGGGGAGGAATAGAAATATACTTTTTCCTTTCAGTAATTTTAGATGAATCCTGATATTGTACATCCAAGCCTACTCAAACTAGAATCTTCAAATCCTTTTTCTTTAGTGGATTGAAACTAGAGAAGTCACTTAATACATTATTCTTATCCTTTAAAATAGTTAAAGATTTTTTTTTAATCTACTTTTTTTTATTTTTTTTTCAACTTTTTTTAATTTATTTTTGGGACAGAGAGAGACAGAGCATGAACGGGGGAGGGGGCAGAGAGAGAGGGAGACACAGAATCAGAAACAGGCTCCAGGCTCCGAGCCATCAGCCCAGAGCCTGACGCGGGGCTCAAACTCCCGGACCGCGAGATCGTGACCTGGCTGAAGTCGGACGCTTAACCGACTGCGCCACCCAGGCGCCCCTAATCTACTTTTTTTTTAAGTAGATTTTGTTTATATAGATGGAGGGGTAATGTAAGATATCTGTCACTGGGCTCATGGAAATCACAGGTTTTAAATACAGCCTGAAACATTCATAGTGAAAAACAGTCTGCATTTATCAAGATTTATTGTTAGAACTAGCATTTGAAAAAAAATTTTTTTTCTATAGGATTTATTATACATCAGTACTCTTTTAACAATAATTGTTTGGTTTTTATTTTAGTATCTCAGTTTCTTAAGCTGAGATAAATATACCTAGTGAAATAGCGATGGATATTTGAGCTAATTATAAGGGAATATTTGTTATAATCATTAATAGTTTATTCCTTTCAATTAATGCCAAATGTACACGAACCATATGATTCATAATTCAATGCCATTTTGAATATCTAACACTGGATTTTTTTCAGAACTAATAGGAAATCATTTTCTAACCTATGCCTTTTTACTTCACTGTAATTATAGAGGGGAAAAAAATACAAAGCCTAAGTCAGAACAACAGCACCATCTAGGGGCCTCTCTCCTAATTGCAAGCTCATCCTGTTAAACCACAGAAGAGTGCAGACCAGAGCTCTCAACCTGCAGAGATTAAATGATTTGCCTAAGGTCATACAGGTATGGCAGAGCTTAAAGCGAAACCTAGCTAGTTCTACTGATTTCCAGTTGAGTACTTTTTTCGTTGTGCTAACGTGATACGTTAAACAAGTAGATTTCATCTGTTTTATTGTCTATAAACAAAACGTTTCAGATATGGGGCCCCTGGGTAGCTCATTCGCTTAAGCATCCAACTATTGGTTTCGATTCATGTCATGATCTCATAGTTCATGAGTTCCAGCCCCACGTTGGGCCCCACACTGCCAGTGTGGCGCCTACTTGGAATTCCCTCTCTCTCAAAATAAATAAACTTAAAAAAAAAAAACCCATAGTTTCTCAGATATAACACTTACGATTAGAATGAGTTGCAGAGAATAAAGTCTTAAATTTATTTCCTCAAAAAAAAAAATCCTGCTTAGTTTCTCAATTTTATGTACACAATTTATATTGATGTTACCTAGGCATGAACTGATTCATTAATGGGCATTCCTTTTCAGTGTAGTAGAGAATATATGAATGCTTGAAGCATCAGATCATGAGAAGGTGTGACTGTAGGGCTGTGCTCTTGGTAACAGCAACGATTCCTAAACCTAGCTTTTCATACACATATAGTGCGAAAAACTGTTGTATTTTGGAGTCTAATAGATTAACTCAGGCACTGTTAAGCTATTTAATAAATGTATATTTGAGGATGGGATACATTCTAGATTTTTTTTTTTTAAGGAATCTTAATGGAATGTAAGCCATGGATTATTTATCTTCAAATACTGTAAATTAGGCAATAACTTGAAATATTTTTCAGGAGAAGTAAGAACTAAAGTTTATAATTCAGAAAGGAAAATTACCTTTGGTCGTATATCCTCTTTTAACAGAAATAAACTTGGGGCGCCTGGGTGGCGCAGTCGGTTAAGCGTCCGACTTCAGCCAGGTCACGATCTCGCGGTCCGTGAGTTCGAGCCCCGCGTCAGGCTCTGGGCTGATGGCTCGGAGCCTGGAGCCTGTTTCCGATTCTGTGTCTCCCTCTCTCTCTGCCCCCTCCCCTGTTCATGCTCTGTCTCTCTTTGTCCCAAAAATAAATAAACGTTGAAAAAAAAAAAGAAATAAACTAAGAGTCTTCATACCAAAATAGTGACCTATATTTAGTTCTGCTTTACAATTAGAATAAAAAGGGAGTGACATTTATTTCTCCGGTCATATCTAAGTTTTTTATTTAATAGAGCCCTGACTCAGAGGACCACTAAGGCCCACCACATTGTTCCCCCTGTCCCAGGTAGCCAGCAGTGAGGAGCAGAGTTGTTACTTTCAAAGAGTGTCAGAGCATTTAACTAACCCTTCAATTCAGTACCCTACCTGAGATTACTCTATACAGACATACCTCAGTGATACTGGGGGTTCAGTTCCAGACCACTGCAGCAAAGCGAATATCACGATAAAGCAAGTCAGATGAATATTTTGGTTTTTTGGTGCATATATAAGTTATGTTTACACTATACGGTAGTTTATTAAGTGTGGAATAACATTACGTCTAAAAAACAATGTACATACCTTAATTTAAAAATGCTTAATTGCTAAAAAATGCTAACCATCTGAGCTTTCAGCAGGTCGTAATCCTTTTGCCTCAATGTTGATGGCTGCTGACTAATGAGGGTGGTGGCTGCTGAAGGTCTGGGTGGTTGTTGCAGTTTCTTAAAATAACACAAAGTGAGGTTTGCCACATCCATTGACTCTTCCCTTCATGAACGATTTCTCTGTAGCATGTGATGCCGTTTGATAACATTTTACCCACAGGAGAACCTCTGTCAAAATTGGAGTCAGTTATCCCAAATCTTGCCACTGCTTTATCAACTCAGTTTTCGAAATGTTCTAGAGTTTTTGTTGTCATTTCAACAGTCTTCACAGCTTCTTTGCCGGGTGTAGCTTCCGTCTCAAGAAACCACTTAATTCATCTATAAGAAGCAACTCCTTATCTGTTCAAGTTGTATTATGAGATCACAGCAATTCAGACACATCTTCAGGCTCCACTTCTAATTCTAGTTCTCTTGCTGTTTCCATCACATCTGCAGGTACTTCCTTCAATGAAGTCTTGAACCCCTCAAAGGCATCCTTGAGGGTTGGAATCAACTTCTTGTAAACTCCTGTTCATGTTGACAATCTGCCATCTTCTGATGAATCACAGTTATTCTTAGTGGCACCCAGCATCATGAATCCTTTCAGAAGGTTTTCAATTTACTTTGACCAAATCAATTAGAGGAATATATATTTATGGAAGTCATAGCCTTATTTCTTAAATAAGAACACTCAAAAGTCCTTGATCCATGGATCAATTGTTCCTTGATCCATGGGCCACGGAACGCAATGTTGTGTTAGCAGGCATGAAAACAACATTAATCTTGTACTTCTCCACCAAAGTTGGGTGACCAGGTACATTGTCAGTGAGCAGTAATATTTTGAAAGGAATGTTCTCTGAGTAGTGGGTCTCAACAGTGGGCTTAAAATATTCAGTAAACCATGTTGTAAACAGATGTGCTGTGATCCAGGCTTTGTTGTTCCATTTATAGAGCAAAGGCAGAGCAGATTTACTATAACTCTTTTTTTTTTTTTACTTTTTTTAAAGTTTATTTATTTATTTTGAGAGAGTGTGCACGAGCAGGGGTGGGGCAGAAAGAGAAAGAGAGAATCCCAAGCAGGGTTTGCACTGTCAGCACAGAGCCGGATACAGGGCTCAAGCTCCCAAACCATGAGATCATGACCTGAGCTCAAATCAAGAGTCAGGCATTTAACTAACTGAGCCACCCAGGTGCTCCAGATTTAGTATAACTCTTATGGGCCCTATGATTTGGGTAGTGGTAAATGAGCACTGGCTTTAAGTCACCAGCTGCATAAACCCCTAACAAGAAAGTCAGCCGCTCCTTTGAAGTTTTAAAGCCAGGCAGTGAATTCTCCTTTCTAGCTGTGAAAATCCCAGATGGCATCTTCTTCCAATATACAGCTGTTTTGTCTACACTGAAAATCTGTTTAGTGTAGCCACCTTCATGAATTACCTTAGCTGGATCTTCTAGATAACTTGCTGTGGCTCTAGACTTTTCTTCTACAGCTTCCTCACCTCTCTCATCCCTCATAGAATTGAGGACAGGTAGAGCCTTGCTCTGGATTAGGCTTTGGTTTAAGACAATGTTGGAGCCGGTTTGATCTTCTATCCATATCAGCAATGAAGCTGTTTCACTTTCTTATCATTCGTGTGTTCACTGGAGTAGTAGCACTTCTCATCTCCTGTAAGAACTTTACCTTTGAATTCACAATTTAACTATCTTTTGTGCAAGAGGCTTGGCTTTTGGCCCATCTCAGCTTTCAACATGCCTTCCTCACTAAGCTTAATTATTTCTAGCTTTTGACTTAAAGTGAGGGATGTGTGACCCTTCCTTTCACTTCAGCACTTAGAGGCCATTGCACATCATTAATTGGCCTAATTTCAATATTGTGTCTCAGGAAAACAATTACAATAGTAATATCAAAGACCACTGATCACAGTTCAACATTATAAATATAATAATAATGAAAAAATTTGAAATATTAGAAGAGTTACCAAAATGTGGCACAGGGACACAAACTGAGCAAATGCTGTTGGAAAAATGACTGCAATAGGCTTGCTTGACGCAGGGTTGCTACAGACTTTCAGTTCGTAAAAAACTCTGTATCTGCTAAACGCAATGAAGTGCAATAAAATGAGGTATGCCTGGGGTCCCTGGGTGGCTCAGTCGGTTGAACATCTGACTTCAGCTCATGTCATGATCTCATGGTTTGTGAGTTCGAGCCCCACATTGGGCTCGCTGCTGTTACCTGTCAGTGCAGAGCCCACTTTGGATCCTCAGTCCCCCCCTCTCTCTCTGCCCCTCCCCTGCCTGCGCTCTTCCAAAATAAATAAATAAATATTTGTTTTAAATGAGGTATGCCTGTACTAAGGAGACAGTGGTGTCTTCTCTTTAGACCTATGAAATGCCAGAGCTATTGAAAAATACATATACAGTGATGAAAAAAAAAATTACCCTATTCATTTGTATATGCAGAGTCCTCTAGGGGAAGATGAATATTGGTGAGCAGACAGAGACCTGCATCTTTGCTGGTCGGAGGGGCCTAGTTGGGCTACGAGAAGGCCTAGTTGTCCACTGCAATGAGAATTTGGGGAAAAGGTCAGAGAGCAACAGAATGTAGAGCACTGAAGCGTCATGCATCTAGAAGACTAACTACCAGGTGGGATGATTGCCCCTATAAAAGTGTGTCTGGCTGTTCCTGCTAGATAGGGCTGGATGGCTGCTACAACATCTTCTATTTGATGGTCACAAAGAGAGGGTTCTTTGTAAAGAGAACAAGGGCAATGATGAAACCAAAGAAGCTGAGTACCCCTGGAAAGATGAGAATCAGAATTACGCTCACAAATAGGCCCGCTGAGCAGACCCCACATACTGATGTCCCCCACAAAGCCAGCAGCCAAATCACTCAAGCTGGTGTCCAACTGCAGAAAGTAAGATTTTCTTTAGGTTTTGGCAGTAAGGAACACTGCCATCAGTCCATGGATGGCAGTAATACTAACCATAACCACTGGAATGTTGAACATAAGATCAGATCTAGCCATGTGGCCGTACCTAGAGCCAAAGTCCTGAATACCAGGGCAGCCAAGAAGCCCATGAGAAAGATAAAAGAAGCATATTTAGGTTTGGTTCCAGACCTAAGTAGATATGAAGGGGTGAGTTCATAGTGTAGAAAGCATATCGCAGAGTGGGACAGACACTAAATGGCAGCAAGTCCATGATGTAGCTGGCTAGATGCGTATTTTTCTTTAATTGGAGCATAATTTAAATAAAATGTGTAGATACTAAGTGTACAGTTCTGTGAGTTTTGGCAATTCTATACACTCATATCCATCAATAAATGCATAGAACATTTCCAGCACTGTAGAAAGTTTCTTGTGCCCTTTCCCAGTCAGTCATCACATCCTGCTCTCCTCCCCTGCAGAGGCCATCACTGTTCTGATCTCTACCACCAAGATTTGTTTTGCTTGTTCTAGGATGTCATAAAAATGAAATAATGTAATATCTGTTCTTCTGGATTCTTTTGCTCAACATGATGTTTTTGAGACTCTTCCACGTTGTGTGTAACAGTAGTCTGTTCCCTTTTATTCCTCAGTAGTATTTCATCATAAGAAAACATGATAATTTGTTTATCCATCTTCCTATTGATTTTTTCCAGCTTTTAGCTATTATGAATAAAGCTGGTATGCATATTTCCCCCTAAGCTTTATTGAGATACAGTTGACTAGTACCAACAGTCTTAAGGCATTTTGTACACATAGGATTTTATCTCTCTTGGATAAATATCTAGGAGTAAATTTGTTAAGTAGTGAAGTAGATAAATGTGTAATTTTATTAAAAAGCTGCTTGCTTTCCAAAGCGTTGTACCACTTTATACTCTATTAGCAATGTTTAAGAATTCCAGTTACTTCACTCCTTACCAGCATTTGGTTTTAACAGTCTGTTGGTATTGTCATTTTCCACCACTATAGTGAGTTATATCTTCTTTTGACACAAAACAGTTACAGTTCTGCAAACAGACTTAGAGCTAATGACACCTGCAGTAATTTCTCAACTTTGACTTCATGAATGGTCTTAGCATATGGAAGCTTACTACCCTTGCTTTCACACTTTCATTGCTTATCACAGCATTATATCCAACAGAGGATTAATCATCAATTAAATTGGTGTGAGTGGATATTTAATACTATTAAGGAATTTTATTGAAATTTAGAAGTATGTTAATAGGATTGTGATTGTTTTCTTTTTCTTTTTTTAAAGTTTATTTTGAGAGAAAGAGAAAGCACGAGAGTGTGCAAGAGAGAGCCTGAATTGGGGAGGGGCAAAGAGAGAGAGGGAGAGAGAATCCCAAGCAGGCTCAACACTGACAGCGCAGAGCCCAATGCTGGGCTCAAGCCCATGAACCATGAGATCATGACCTGAGCTGAAATCAAAAGAGTTCAACACTTAAATGACTGAGTCACCCAGGTGCCCCAGGAAATAAAGCATTCAAATTAACTGATGGCATTTGGGTAAAACTTGCAATGAAGAAAAAAATTAATTTATAAAATGTTTTCTGAATTTGTGTATATGTACCTGTGTGCCTCTCTGGCTCAGTCCGGGTGTACTAGTGTATATTCTGCTGCTAAACCTGAGGTTGATGTGTACATACTTGTGCTGTAATAAATGCTTGTAAAGTTTCAAAGATTATTCTGTCCAGGTCACTGCTACTTTTAGAGTAGACTCCCCTGCCATTTGCCACCAGTGGGTGGGCCAGGATTTAACACAAGTTTCTCTACCCTTTGATGTCCAATATTTTCACTACAATAGATGTCCTGTTGGTGAATCAGAACCTTTAGTATCTATAGGCCTTGACTGATTTTTATCATACTCCCAACAGGGGTGTTTGATAAACTCCAATAAAATTCAGGGGCCTGCTCACCAAGTATTTTGGGGGGACTGTGTGGGTGGATCTAGAATGTTTAATCCCTGTAGTAATCAAGGCAGGTCTCTTTGACCTGCCACAAAAGGGGGCCCAACTCCTTGTTGGATGCTTTGAGTATTGGAGACCATATGTGCTTCAGTAAATGGGCCTTCCTGTTCAAGTAAAAATTGCAGCAGCTTTAAGCATCTTCATTTTGCATGAAGTGAGTTGGGTAGTTGGGGTCACAGAATATGGCAATCCCCAGGAAAGGGTCATCTCCTCTGGGCTGCCTCCTAGGTGATAATCAGGACAAAAGTTCTGGGTGAAAGTGAGTATGATTAGAGAAAAGATGAAATTATAAGTATCTCTGCTGGCACCTGAAGAGAAAACATTTTAGATCCTAGAAGGGAGGGAAAGACAGCAATTAACGTACTCTTTGTTTCATTCTCAGTCTTGGCGCTATTGATGTTCTAGGCTGGATAATTAGTGTTGTGAGGTGCTGCTTTGTGCATTGTGGGCTGTTTGGCAGTATCACTTGCCTCTACCCACTAGATGCCATTAGCACCTTCCCCCCAGGTGTGACAAAAATGTCTGTGGACATTGCCAAATGTCCCCCGGAGATGAAATTGACCCCAGTTGAGAACTACTAACCTTGATCCAAAACTGCTACCTAAATCATGTGGCAGTTGCATCCAGCATGTCTGATCTTCTACTGGGTTTGTCATCTGTGTCCATGTGCTATGAAAAGAAGAAAACTCATAAAATGAGATGTGATTGGTTCTGAACTAGTTTTGCTATGCCTGATGACAGCAGCAGCAGCTCCACACATGAATGTGTTGTACAAACTCACCCATCAACACAACCTTAATTCAGTCTGGCTGATCACATGCTTTTGATGTCTGAATGGCTTTGGGTAATACCAAAAATGGCAACTGGAGCTACAACTGTTTGGTGACACTGTCCATGTGACTTGATCAAACCAATGTGATGATAATCCAAATCAGGTTTAATAACAAATTCTGAGGTGAAGTGACCTGTGCCCCTTTGATTGTATTTCTGGATGGGGGAACAAAAATAAGTCATGAGTTGGCTTTCCCCTGGGGACAGGTGTTGCTTTTTTGCTCATCTACTGCCCATGTAATTATTGACAATGACACCTAAGTTTAAACTCTCTTGCATGGTTCATAATGCATAATGGCCTGGCCTTTGAATACATTATGGCTGCCTCAAATAAGAGCAACTGCTACCCCCTTGGACTTATTCACAATTGGCTGAGTATGGAACCCTGGAAAGAATGACTGAGGTAAATACCACAGGTTGGCCTCATGCATTGCTTTGAATCTTGTTGACAGTATGTGGTGTGAGATTCTAACCTGGTGACTAGTCAGAGTGGTTGATGGAGGAGCATATTCGTGTGAAAATTGAAGTTTGGCTAAGAACATGTCAATTCTTACTCACTGAGGAGTGCATTGTGAGAGGCAGTCTGCCACAGAGTCCAAGTGTCCCTGCATGTTGTTGGGTATGCCAAGAATACAACTCTCTGCCTGCTCCTTACCTGACCCATTTCTCAGGTTGGTGTTTGCACCTTGCAACCTTGAGGGATGATGTAATGTCTCCCCCTGGAAAAAGAGCAGACTTGCTTCCACTTAGTTATCCAAGTGCTGAATTTTTAGTGTTCCTCTTCTGTAATGCAACCCACTGTATGATGGATCCTTTGCATTACCTCTGTGGGATTTGAGGAGCATGGGAAACTGTCGCAAATGAACACGAAGCTTCGGCTATTGATATGCTGTGAGTAATAAAATCCTTTTATTTCTGACTCAGGAGTCTCATATCTTTTGCCAGTATCCATGAAACTGTGGCAGACTAACTTTTTAAAAAGTTTATAAGTTGGGTAAAATGTCAAACACTGCACAGATCCTGACACTTTCTCCTCCCCAATTATTTTGAAGCAAATCTCAAATATCAAATATAAATATCTCAGCATATATTTCTAAAATGATTCTTTAAAAAGAAAACAAGGGCACCTGGGGGGCTCAGTCAGTTAAGCATCTTAACTGAAGCATCTTCATTTCAGCCCAGGTCATGGTCTCACAGCTTATGGCTGATTTGAAATGAGATTTTATGTAATGCATCTTCGAAGGTGTCTTGAAGGTGTTATGAAACACGTATAAACCCGGCAGTGATATGGTGATATGAAACACATATAAACGTGGAAGTCTGCATTGTGCTGCACCTTAGTGTGAAGTGATGAGTGTGCTGTGTGTGGTCTGTCACTACTCAACTCTGCCCCTGTAGTGCAAAAGGCAGCGACTGACAATACGTAAAGCTGAATGAGTGTACTGTGTTCCAATAAAACTTTGTGTATACTGAAATTTGAATTTCATATAATTTTCACATGTGATGAAGCATTTTTTTTATCCATATGAAAATGGAAAAGCCAGTCTCACCTTGTAGGCCATCAAAAAACAGACATTGGCCAGATTTAGCCCATGGGCAGTAATTAGCTGACAAAATCACCCAGAAGTACATCCCAAGGAGTTTATCACATGAATAGTTAGGGACCATAACGGCTGCCAGGAAATCACAGGCAAGGAAGTCCCCGATAAAGGGCACCAAATCAAGGGAATAGAACAAATGCTAAAAACTTTAATTTATGAAAACTACCCCCAAATAGAATTGAAGTTATATATTCACAGAGTATACTGCATACCTGAGACGATTCAATCAGAACAACTACTACCAAGACACATTTTATAAACTTAATGGATTTAAAAAACTAAAATATTCTTTGGGCTTCTAGCCAAAACCAGAAAGTGACTTACAAGGGAAAGAAACTAGATTATCATCTGATTTTCCTTAGCAATCTTTATGCCAGAGGAAAATGTAGTAGTATATTTAAGATGCTCAAAGAGTCAAGGATGTTATATTATCCACTTTGACTGTTAGGTTGTTTTTTGTTTGTTTTTTTATATTTTTAATGTTTTTATTTTTTAAAGAGAGAGACACAGAATCCGAAGGGTATTATATCCCATAAAAGTGACTTTCAGGTATAAAGCACCCTGACAAATTGTACTAAGCATGCAAGAACTCAGAAAGTACTGCCATGAGAACTTAGGAAGTGACCAGAGAACAAGTATCAAACAAAGTAACTATACAGCTATCAACCTAAGGACTGGAAGTTGGTATCAATGACATAGTTGTAGCAGTGAGACTACATAAAGCCTAAGAAGGAGAATAGAAGTAATGGCCATGTGCTCAAACAATGTTAACAGCACAACCATAAAAATTCAGTGGGCCGTATGTCAAATTTTTTTTTAAAACTTCTCAGTGATTATACTGGTAGTGGTGAGACTACTGTGCATGCAATGTGGGATAAATAATGATGGCATATTCTATTGTACCATTGTGACACTGAGAATCTCCATGCCTTTTCTAGCTTTTAGAGGGCATTCGCTTCCCTTGGCCCATGGTCCTCTTCATCAAAGCTAGTAATATTGGGCAGAATCTTCACATGGCATTATCCCAATCTCTTCTTTCTTATTTTTCCACATTTAAGAACCTGTGTGGGGCACCTGGGTGGCTCATTTGGCTAAGGGTCCTGACTTCAGCTCAGTCATGATCTCGTGGCTGTGAGTCGTTTAACCAACTGAGCCACCCCAGTGCCCCTTCAGTAACCTGTTTTTGAAGACTGCTGTATCCCTGGTTTTAACAGTTTTTGTTTTCCTATGAAAGACCAAAGTAAAATTGTTCCAATTAGAATCAAGTAGAGAAAAGCAAAGTGTGAATACTTAAAATCTATGTATTAAATGTATAAGGTACTTATGGGGCACCTGGGTGGCTCAATCGGTTGAGCATCTGACTTGATTTCAGCTCAGATAGTGATCCCAGGGTAGTGGGATCAAGCCCCAAGTCTCCACACTGAGCATGGAGCCTGCTTAGGATTCTCTCTCCCCCTCCCCCTGTCCTCCCCCACAATCTAAAATAGTAATAAAAAATATAAGATACTTAAATGGGAAACAGAATTATCCTTTACAGTTTGTTACTGGATGGATGTTATCCACCTTCAAGTTGGCCTAGAAGATAACTTGATTAAACCCACCATCAAACAGTCCAAACCATTTAAAATTCAATCACAAGGGTACCTGGGTGGCTCAGCCGGTTAAGCGTCCAACTTCGGCTCAGGTCATGATCTCACAGTTCATGAGTTCAAGCCCCACGTTGGGCTCTATGCTGTTCACACAGAGCCAGCTTTGGATCCTCTGTCCCCCTCTCAAAAATCAACATTCTTAGAAAATTCAACCATACATTCTTTTTGGAACCATTTTCAAATGAACCCCTCTAAGAACTATGCCAAGCCCTATTCAGAGATGTAGCAGATTGGAGCTTAACTGTTGACTGTATCATTAAATGATGTCCAACAAGACAAAAAATACCATTTATCTCAATTCCTGGACCCTACCCTCAATATCCACTCTTTTGACCTAACTGTCCACCTTGGAAAGGGAGCCCCTGTCATTTGAGATCCAAATGTTTAACTAATGTAATGTTTTTTACTGAAAACATTTGCTTCTTCACTATGGGATATTAATAGGGAATATCATTCATTCCTTTATTCAACAAGTATTGAACTTCTAGGCACTGGAGGTTTAGCAGTGAACAAGACACCTCCTCCCCCCAAACAAGCAGTCTTCCTGGAATATTCTAGTAGACATAAGTAAAAGGGAAACAGTATACCTAATTCATCCAGGAATAGTGAGGACAGTCTAGCTAGAAGAGTTAGAGACATTGTAGTAAGAGGTCAGAGGCAAGATCACATGGGCCTTGAGTCATCTAAATTCCACAAGAGGGGGACCTCAGGAGACTAGGTAGTTAACAATCCAGGTAGTAATGGTGGCTTGCTTAAAAGTGATTGTAATGGAGATGGTAAGAAATGGGGAGATTCTCTATTTTGAATAAACTGAATGATCATGGATGACCAGAGGATTTTGGCCTTCAATATAGGAGTGTTTTGGTTACACTGTGATCTGGAATACCATCTTTTATTTTTTTTTAATGTTTATTTTTGAGAGAGAGGGAGTGGGGGAAAGGCAGAGAGCAAGGGAGACACAGAATCTGAAGCAGGCTCCAGGCTCTCAGCTGTCAGCACAGAGCCTGATGCTGGGCTTGAACTCACAAACCTCAAGATTATGACTGGAGTTGAAGTCAAGCCTAACTGAGCTGCCCAGGTGCCCCTGAAATAACCATTTTAGACATATCCAATGTGAAAGGCCTATTTACATCCAAAGATATCAAGTAAGCAGTTGATACACAAAACCTGCAATTCAAAGAAAGGTGTAGGCTAGAAATAAACTGGAAGTCAGTTTGAGATACTGAATACTAGGGAGAGTATGGCTAAATGTCCAAGGACCAAGCCTTAGACCTCCTCTAAAGTCTGAGATGAACTATTAAGAGTAGCCACTGACATAGGAAATCTGAGGTAAGACTCTGGAAGAAAATCAACTGTCAAATGTCACTAAAAGCAAATAAAATGTGGGTCATGAATGGACCATTTGGACTTAAAGTCACTGGTAATCTTGACAGCAACAGCTTCTGGGGGTCCAATTGCATTATTCACAAGCAAAATTAGAGGGGGACACCTGGGTGGCTGTTGGTTAAGCACCCGGACTCTTGATTCCAGCACAGGTCATGATCTCTTGGTTCCTGGGATTGAGCCCTGTGTCATGCCATGCACTGAAAGCCTTGGGATTCTCTCCCTCTCCCCCACTCATACACGCACACTCTCATTTTTTAAAAAATAAAAAAAGTAGTGTTACAAAGAATGTGGTTAAACATCAAACTGCTTATCACCCCCAAAAATATATATGGTTAAGTTCTTTGAGCTTTGCTTTAAGGGGTTTGAGTAGGGTGTTATCTGGAAGGGCAAACTTCAGTATGTATGCTGATGGAAGGGATTGGTTAAATAAACATTGAGAAACATGAAAACAGCTACAGCTATGAGCTTGATTAGACAAGACGGCAAAAACCTGTTCATATATACATAGATGGTAGGGTGGAAGTAACGGGAATTTGTGAAGTTCTCTTCTCACCCAGTTTAAACGTTCTTCAGGATTTTAAGGTCTTGAGCTGATCAAGAATGAAAAAAGTTGGGAGGTGAAAAGGACTAGAACAGAATGGGTAAATGACTAGAGTAAATACTGGATAGTGGACAGCATCAAATGCCCACTTATTCACAGGTGATCAATAACCAATTTCTCTAGTCAAATTCAACTTCATAGTAAAGGTGAACACTGTGCCATTTTACTATTGGGAAATGAGCACTTGCATAAAAAAAAAAACTAAACAAAATTAACAGGCTCTTCTCATTGCTCAGTGTAGCAGAGTGGTTCTCCAAGTGTGGTCCCCAGCCACCACCTGAAAACTTGTTTAAAATACAAGTTTTCAGGGACACCTGGGTGGCTCAATTGGTAGAGTGCCCAAGTGGACTTTAGCTCGGGTCATGATCCCAGGGTCCTGGGATCAAGCACCACCATCAGGCTCTGGGCTGAGCATGGTGCCTGCTTGGGATTCTCTCTCTGCCCCTCTCCCCTGCTTGCCTGTATGCTCTAAAATAAAAAAACATTTAGAAAAAGCAAGTTTTCAGGTCTCATCCTACAACTACTGAATAAGAAATTCTGGGGGCAGGGCCCTACCATATTTTAACAAGCCTTTTAGATGGTTCAAGAACCATTTAAAAACACAGGCCATACAGAAAAAAGATTTCATTAACCATCCATAGCACTACCATCCAGATCATTACAGCTTGAAATAGATGACTACCCTTTTACAGCTATTTAGTAACTAAGCAATAGATAAAATCCATGAACGCTTCAGAAGAGTTCACATCACTATCAGTTCAAAACATCTGATTCACCAAGTGTGTATTACTCAAAAATAATGATCAGAAATTAAACATCACAAATAAGATTTTTTATTTGTCACCATTAAATGTCTGAATTTTAAACAGATTCTTGGACTGGTGGCTCATATCCATCAGCT
Organism: Herpailurus yagouaroundi; assembly: GCF_014898765.1. Classification (NCBI taxonomy): domain Eukaryota; kingdom Metazoa; phylum Chordata; class Mammalia; order Carnivora; family Felidae; genus Herpailurus; species Herpailurus yagouaroundi. Next base: position 38,523,185 of record NW_024412376.1, read on the forward strand.
CGCTCAACTTTAGCACCAGTCTCATCCCCAGTAGCTTTTCCAGAACTGCTACCTTCACCATGAAGCTCCATGAGCTTTCCCACTAAAAGAAAGAAAGAAAATGTTATAGCATACCACTGTCTTAAAACAATGGTCCTCAAAACTATATAACCACAATGGGGTGGGGAGCCATCATCTGGCCTCAAAAAACAAGACACCAATGTACTCTGTTCACACAATTTCTTTCTTTACGAATTTTCACTTACATTCAAACTTGGGCTTCTTCAGCATTTTTACTTTTCTAACGAAAACATCATGAAGTGGATAAATAGACTGACAAGCCTTCTCTATGTCTTTTCCGATGCTGTCTGGAATCCTGCAAAACAGTAATGACAGAAAAGAATAAACCTATACATTATTATACCCACCTCATTTAATCCACTTAAATCCTCTTGTAAGAGTCTATTATTGCCCCTTTACAGGTGGACGTTAAATGATCCAAATTATACAGCTATTTAAATGCAAAGTTAGCATTTGAGCCTTCTGCTTTTTTTGTTCCACCCGCTTAGCCAACTGCATGGGAACATCAGAAAAATGTTTTAACAGTTTTATCAGTGAACATCATCTGGGACCGAAACATTTTGTCATCATCTATTCCCATACATCATTGACTGCAAAGTTTTGTCTTATTCAGTTTATTTTCTAATTAAGGCAACGGCATTTCTTTTGCTTCAAGTCTCACCATCTGCCATGAGACTGCTTGATCCATAAGGATGAAGAAACCAAATCACATTTACTTAGCACTTACATTTCATTTCAAGGGATTTAGCTAGACAGTTTCACAGACAGGATTAAAACATAGGTTTGACTCTACCTAGTTTCATATGCTTTCCTTCATCTGAGGGATAACCAGAGATTCAGGGTTATGTTGTATAATGAAAAGAAACACTTACAATTTATTGACAACTTCTTTCAAGTCATTTGTCTGCACCTCTCGGGTCATGATTTCCATCATCTTTTTCCGAATTTGGCGGACCTGTTGGTGCTGAGCATAAGAGGTCTTCCGAATCTGATTGTTGCGTTTTTTAGTAAAACCAACACAAAAGAGACGAAGCAAATACCCATCGGTAGTTTTGACATCAACGTGAGCTTCAATCATGGTCTAGAGAAAAAAAGATATTGTACCAAGTTCAATTTAAAGCCCTCAATTTCTAATATAAAAAAACTAGAGGATCAAGTACTTATTTTATAATATGAAGTATAACATAAACTACATGCCTAATTTACAGAATTAACTTCCCTGAAGTAAACTTACCAACAGTTACTCCAAATGTTACTATCCTTCATATCTAATTAAATACCAAGTCCTCCCAACTCTCCTTCTCATCCCCATGTAACACTTCTATCCCCATCTCAACAGCACCCAGCACTCCTATACCTTTTATGTATGCATGCCAGCCTTTTAACAGCCTACCCTTCCCACCCATCAGCCCTTCCCACCCAGTGGAACAACTCTGCAAGATGAGAAAATAGGTTCGAAGACACTCTACAATATGGACATCTACACTTACTCCTCCTTTTTAAAAAAATGTGTTTGAATAGGTTAAATATTGCTATTAACACTAAATATCTGTATTTTTAAATGTCCTTCCTGTCCCAAACTAGAGCCATGCTGAGGATTAGATATTCAATTTCACAACTAAAATGTAATTAAAAATCTGTTAACTATTCATATCACTCCACAAAGTTAAAAAACGAAAACTACCTTAGGTAGCAACAAAAACTGAATTACCTCCTTGCAATTTGTAAATTAGTTTAATAATACACTTCTAGCAAAAATACCTTAAAATATCTCCAGAAATTCAACCATAAAATCCTTGGGGAATGTCAGAAATAAATCTAACAGTATAATCAGTATGTATAATTTGGGACCAAAACATTTTGTCATCATTCATTCCCATAAACAAAATATCCCAAAACTGAATGGTTAGCCAGACACATCTGAACCAACGTAGTTATTTCCTGTAATAACAATATTGACCAGATGGTTTGTGTCAAGCTCTTTGCTTAAGCATGTTTACATGGCTTTTATTTCACCTTAACCCCAAGAAGTGATACTCTTACCTGCATTTTAGATAAAGAAATCAAGGTTTGGCAAAGCTTTAAGTTGCTTGCCAAAGAGAACACGGCTGGGAAATGGAGCAAAGACTCCAACCTCACACCAGAGGCTCTGCCACTCTTATCATGCTACATTACAAGAGAAACAAATGCACCAATGAACCTTTTCACTATAAAATTCACTAGATTTTGAGTTTCAAAGATATGCTAAAGACAGACAAAACTGAAAACCTGCACGTAGACATACCCCAACCAACAATCCACGCAGCAGAAAAACTAACTCTGATAACCCAGTACTAAACCTTGAGAATAAATCTTGAACTCCATTTAAACAAGAAGATGATGGCTTGCTCACAGCTTTGCTCAAATTCAGGAGTGCCACTTCCGGAGTCAGAACTCAGTAAAGACAAGAAAACATCAAGAATTTAAAATGAAACTTACTTCAATTTCATGGTCATTATAACATCACATCCTTGGCCACGCATGCCACAGCACCAAGCACTCTGAGGAATTTTTGTTCTCACCTGCCATTTTTTGACCATGGAGCACATTTTGTCCCGGGTAAGATCCATGCCATGGAAATTAGTCAGGCAGTTTTTGCCCTGAACATCTTCAGTAATTAGCTTGAATTTCCTAAATGCAACTTCATCATTCTGCAAATCAGCCAGGCTTACTTCAAACACACGACCCTTAAGGCCATCAGATGCGATTTCTATAAAACAAAAATTGTCATATCATTAACGTTAGGAACCACATAAAGTCAAGCCAACGAAGAAATGTTCATGCATAAAATTGAACTGAGAAATCAGAAAATTTATGGTACGTTACAAAAACCCTAACTTTTGTTAACCAAATCCATTTGAACACCAATGACCTGACTATGCTCATTAGAAGCTCAAACTACCCAGGCACGTTTTCTTAATGATTCTAAAAGCACCACCTTTCTTCTACAAGTGTCACACCAAACACAAGCACCAACAGTGGCCAAAGCTGCAACCAAGAACTGACATTTCCTTAAGTTCTCCCACCACAGGACCACCAGCAGACCTTAAGTAAAGAAAAATACAAAACAAGCATAAAATACTCACTGGTTCCTTGAGTTCTCGTGACTAGTGTTTTTCCAATATTTCTTATATTAAACATTGCTGGTGCTTTTACATCATACCAATCTTTCTTTGAAAATGGATCAACCCTGTAATTTAAAAAACATTTACATTAAGTCTTACCGTAAATCACGTTAATTCTTACTAAGTTTTTATTTTTAAACCGATTCCTCATTCTAAGGATTGTAAAAGGCTAATAACTAGCACGTAAGCAACTGGAGTATGTAAGACTCTAGTTCTCAGTGAGGTGAGGGGCGCACATACAAACCTATCTCTTCCCCACGATGTCTGCTTCATTGTACACACACCGGACACCTTGAAAAAACTATGCCATAAACATACACACTCCCCACCATCGGTTTTTCCACTACATAAGCAGCACTGCTTCAGAATAACATGCAGGTCTCTTGAACCACTGCCTTTGAATAACATGCACGTCTCCTGAACTTCACTGGTGCATGAAAACTCCTACTGGTAACTCAGAATCTTCAGGGACTCACGCGAGCTCTTAGGAACTCCAAGGTCCCACCTGCCCCAGAGAGAGGAAGGGGCGCGCGGTCCTGGGCAAACAAGAATGACTTCCTCAACTCATATAAGTAGCATCGCTTTCCCGTGGAATTTACAAAGCCAGGGAGCACGCAATACCGAACACGCCAGTCCCGAGTAGCGACGCCAATTTGGCTCACAGGAGTGCGCACAAGACCACCAAGGCTAAAGGAAAGGAACCTGCCCGCGGCGACACAGAAAACCCAGATCCACCAGGCCACCGTTCGAAGGTTCCCAACCAGGCACGGCGCGCAATCCAACTGGCATCCTCGCCATCCGGCACACGCCGCCATCCAGAACCCGCCCGCCGACACCAGAAGAACGCCAAAAAGCTGGGGGCCAAAACAGAAGCCACTTACACTTTCTTCTTGGCTCCCTTTTTGCCGCCTTTCGTAAGGCGCTTGTTCTTGCCTACCGCCATGGCGCTGCTCAGGGAGCCAAAAGGGCGGAAGTGTAACTCGCGCGAGAACTTAGGCGTACGGGGCTAGGCGTGCCATCTACGTGACCTTCGATATTGCGTTTTTCCGGCCCCTAGAGTATCGCGACAACAGAAAGAGGAACTCCTCAGATTGCAGCTGCGACAGCGTCCTCTAGTGTGTGGAGACTGCACAGCACGAGCGGCGTGCACTGCCCTCTCGGTTCTGCGCTGGGGAGGCGCGGGCGCTGGCGGCCTGAGGTGCACCGTGGGGGTTGCCAGTGGTTTCCGTGGCTCTGGAGCCCGGAAGTAAGTGGAAGGAAACAGCCTCTCCATATTGTTAAAAGCGAACTTACCAGTTCACCTGGTTTTTTTGGAGGGTATGGGACTTGGAATCAGACAGCAGATCCAGTTTCAAATGCTAGTTTCAATATTTAGCCTGGTGACTTGTCTACCTTCAGTTTCCTCGTATTTAAAAGGACATAGTAATGTAGTCTGCCTCACAAGATTGTAAGTAGGATTAAATAAGTATAATAGGAAAAGATAGGATATGGAGCTATGATAGGAAAAGATAGGATTCAGTAAGCAGAACGGAAGAGGAAGAGGCTAAGGCTTGACGGTCCCCGGGTGGGGAAAAAGACATTTTAAAACATTTCTTCCAGCAATGTACAACCTGGAGCAAACTCCCTCAGGAGTAAAGTTCCTCTTGAGAATGTAGCAGACACCACCCACTCCCCCTCAGGTACCCCTCAGGAATTTGACAAAAGACCTGACTAAAACTGCGTAGTAGACCTTAAAACCAAGGTGTGGCCATAGACCACCCCTGGCTTAATGGAAAAGAACCAATCAAAAAGGAATGACTAGGTATTCAGATTTATCAGGCCAATAAGGGTAGCGAACCTGAGAAGAGACGAGGGGTAAGGAAAGGGGGCCAGGATCAAAACCCTATAGAACAAAGGCCCTTACCTGTAGTCAACGGGCATTCGCTTTGAAATGCCCGTCTTAAACTTTTGCCTGCTGCTCATTTTATTTTGTGTCCACCTCTTCGAGGCGATGAGACCATGAATCCCAGGTATTGAGGTTAAAAATCCTGCAACGTAGGTGCTAGTGATGTTACGCATGTTGATACGGGGTGCTGGTTGGTGGGGAATGTCATTGGCGAACATCAAGTTACACACGTATACTTTTCTATAGGTTTATTATACATGGATAGGAGGTTACTATGATTGTTTCCCTGAGGAAGTATGGTTCCTCGTGTCCCCAGATATTTTAAGTTTTCAAGAAAAGCTGGAAATTGACAAGATTTTCCATTTTTGCAACTGATGCAAAAAACAAAACACAACACCTTTTTTTTTTTTTTTTTTTTTTTTTTTTTAATTGTAGGGGTTTAGCAAAATACATCCTGGTTAGATGTGGCCCGAAAGCTTCAAGTGTGCAGCCCCCTGGAAGCCTGGCCCATACAAGCTTGGTACTCAGCCAGAGGTATGTTGACATCTCTTAACGTCCCCTCTGACAAAAACTGCTGTGACCTTGGGGTACCTGGATGGCTTAGTCTGTTGAGCATCAGACTCTTGATATCTGCTCAGGTCATGATCTCACAGTCATGGGATGGAACCCCTCATCCATGCTTGGGATTCTCTCTCTCCCTCTTTCTCTGCCCCTCCGCTGCTTGCATTCTCTCTCAAAATAAATAAATAAACATTTTTAAAAAATTCTCTCCCTCTGCCCCTTCTCTACTTTCTCTCTAAAAAATAGAAGTAAAAAGAATTTATAAAGTTCCCTAGACTAAACAGCTTTCTCCTCCATTCATTCCTTTTCCCTCAGCAGCAAGCAAATACTTGTGCCTTTTCAAAACAGCTCAGCTTCACTTCTTTCAGTAAGAGATTGAATTCCCAAACAAACAGGCTTTCCTTCAGCGCTGCTCCCAGAAGACGTAGCACTACCTAACTTCTCAGAATTCTGGATTAAATGTGCTCCTTTTTCACTGTAAGCAGGGTGCACACAGTGCAGTTACTTGTGCACGGTTACTTCTGTTACTTGTGCCCCCTTCTCCTAGCACATCCTAGGCCCTCAGAATATTTGTTGGATACTCAAATAAGGGGTTGATGATATCAGTGGTGTTCCCAGTCTTTTGGACTCTGTGGATCAATCCAGATTCTCAAAATAATTTTGGAATCAGAACTGCAATTTTAAATTTTCACCAAGCTGTTAAAGACAAAAGACAACTGCCATTTACTATCAGCATCACTTCATTTTAAATTATTTTGACCTGCAAAATAAAAATAAGATACCCTCTAAAAAGTCAATTCTTTTAAATCAGTCAACTTTATGAAAACATGCTTAGAACTTATTTTTCTTGTCTCACTGCAGACTAGTGAAAACTAGTGACCAGTGAAAATCAATGAGTCCTTTTAAATATACTATTAAGTCTAATAAACTCTCTTTATTAATTCTATACTTTTAGTAAATTTGACTAAGTTTACTTCATAGTTGGCAGTTCACTAGTTTGAAACCTTCCCGGTGGAAAATGTTATAGTAGGCTACCTACTCCAGAATAAAAACCAAACTTGTCTTCTTCCTGGTCTGATTCCTCTTTCTGCCCAAGGGTAAAAAAGCCACAGAGGAGGTGTTAATGAAGTCAGTTGCATCTAGTTTCTTCTAGTAACACCAGCACCTAAGGGATTTGTCAGAGGTACGTATTTGAATCCTTAACTATGCTTTGTAATAAAAGCTTTTTTTAAAAAAATGATGTTCCTTGACATTGTTACATTAAATGGTACAATTATCGGTTTTATTTTAATTATGTTGAATAAAAGACAGCACAGGACGTGTGAAATCAGGTTATTGGGTCTAAACCATCTGAGAATTTCAAAATTCAGATAAAATGGAACAGAAAGATGTCAGAAGACATCAAATCTAGTAAAGTGTCAAATTGTTTCATTAATTTTCTTTTCATCTGTGACTGAACTATTAAATTGATCTAATGATTTTTAAATTTTGATTACTGTCTTTTATTTCTAAAAGGTTAATTTAGTTCTTTTTCAATTTACGTCACTTTGTAGCTTCTTATTCTTTGCAGGCATCTTCAACGTAGATTTAAATCCAGTAAGTGTAAGTGTTTTCAGTCACCATATGATAGATAATCCAGTATCTGAAGTCTATCGGTCTGTTTCTATTGTCTTTTTCTGCTGGCTCTCTGCATAGAGTGTAGTTCCCTTGAGTTTCTAGTTGTCTTTGTGTACTGGTCATTGCATTTGAAAACTAATATTTGTGGGAATAATTTGAGGCCTATGATGAAGATACCCTCTTTCAGAAAGGATATGCATATCCTTCTGCCAGAGTCCTCCAGGCATTTAAACCAGCTTTTTTGACTTAAGGCTTCCTGGGCAACTCAGGAGGTAAAAACCCAGCTATAATTCCTTGTAGATGTCCTACTAGATTCAGCTCTTAATGGTTTAGCTCTTTGAGGTCACAGTATGTTGAGGGGAGAATCTCCTATTAGACTTCACACATTCTGTGGACCCTGGGATTGGATTTATGTCTCTGTTACCCAGGGTGGCTGTCAAAGTAAATGTTTCAGTTTCCTGGAACTGAGAAATATGTTTAGCTTGTTATTTGTTTATCTTGTTTATTTCTCCCCCCCCCCCCCCGTTTGAACAAGTAATTCCCTATTAAAAGGAATAGCATTTTAATAGAGTTTTGGTTTGTGAGCTTGGGGAATAGTGGGTCATTTATTTAAAATGGTTAGAAATTTCTTCCATAGATGAAGAAATTTGAGGAAATCTTTCTTTGTTATCCTAAATTTTAAAAGTCTCCATTCTGTTCATCTTGATAAAATAAATGCAAATTTGTTTCTTTTTATTGATGACATTATCTTAAATGCTTAAATATTACTAAATCCTAACCAGATTGCAGTGAAACTGGTGCTCTCTCGTTCATACTTGTTGGTATTTTACAGTTATAAGCCATTTGAAAAGTCATTTGTCAATGTGATTCAAAAGCCCTCAGTGTCCTGGAAATATATCATAAGGAAATAATTCAAAACTGGGAAAAACCTATATGTGTAAAGATTTTATTCAGAGTCTTAATCATAAAATTAGATGATTAGAAATAACCTAAATGCTTTAAAATAAGAAAACAGTTATGTAAATTATGATACATCCATTTGCTATATTGTTATGCAGCCATTATAAATCATAAGTATGAACATCGTTTAGACAAGTGGAAAATGCTTATGATCAAGTGGCAATGCAGGATACAAAATTTATGTACATCTTGACTATAACTATGTAAAAGGCAAAAGAAAGTAAAAAAAAAAAAAAAGACATCAAATACAAAAAAACTTACCAACTTAAAATTTCCCAAGTTATTTGGTGAGCCCATCTATATCAGACTCAGGAAATTAACATAGTTGTACTAAAGTGGCACTACTTTTTTCTTCTGTGTTTGTCAAGTTTCCTATGACATTAAGTATAAAATGAATAATTTAAAAATAGGTATAAAAATAACATGTTGGTGGGGCACCTGTCTGACTCAGTCAGTAGAGTATACAACATTTAATCTCAGGGTCATGAGTTCAAGCCCCACATTGGGTATGGAGCCTATTTTAAAAAAATTAAAAAATAGTAACATTGGTGATGGTTGCACAACTATGAATTTACTAAAAAAAATTAATTGTATATCTTAAACGGGGAATTTTATAGTATGAGAGTTGTATCTGAAAAAGCTGCTGTTAAAAAATTAAAAATATAATTTCTAAAGTGAATATTATTTTTTTAAAGGTTTTATTTTTAAGTGATCTCCATACCAAACATGGGGCTTGAACTCTTAATCCCAAGATCTAGAGTCACATGCTCTACTGATTGAGCCAGTCAGGTGCTCCTAAAGTGAACATTATTTATGAAATATCCCAGTGTTTGCTTTTTTTGAAGTTTTTAATTTGCCAATCCTGTAGTCTTATAGTTTTTCTTTTCTTTTCTTTTCTTTTTTTGAGAAAATTATAAAACTTTATTGAGAGGTATTTGAAAAGGCAAAATAAATAGAGCTATATCATGTCCATGAATTAGAAGACTCAACCTTGTAATTACTCTATAAATTCAATACAAATCCAATAAGAATTCCAACATTTTTGTTTTGTTTTAGAACTTGTCAATCTAATTCTAAAAGTTGTACATTAGAGCAAATGGCTAAGAATAGCTAAGGTATTCCTAAGTAAGAAAAATTTGATGATTTTTTTGGAGCTGGAGGTAGGATTTGCCCTGAGATATCAAAGCCATTTTCTAGGGGTGCCTGGGTGGCTCAGTCGGTTAGGTGTCTGACCTCAGCTCAGGTCATGATCTCACAGTTCATGAGTTCAAGCCCTTGGAATTCTCTCTCTGTTCCTCTCTCTCTGCTCCTCCCTCACTTGTACTTTCTCTCTCTCAAAATAAACAAATAAACTTAAAAAAAACAATAGAGACCATTTTCTAAAGTTATACAGGATGGTATAGTATTGTCCCAAGGTTAGACAAATTGGCCAGTGAGTCAGAATAGAAACCATCAACAGATACACACACACACACACACACACACACACACACACACACAGACTTCATTTATGAAAGATCTGGTGTTAGAGATAAGTGGGGAAATAATTAACTACCCAGCAAATGGTGCTGGGATAACCACCACTTATCCATATGGGGAAAGTATTAAACTTCTATCTCATATTTTTCACAAACATCAGGGAAGACTAAAGACAAATGTGAAAAGCAAAACTATAAAATGTTTACAATTCAGTAAAGAATATCTCTATGACTTTGGGTAGGAAATGAACTCCCTATCACCAACCTAATTTATATTCAGCTTTATAAGATACTTTTCAAAACCTGTTACTTCCAGAAGGACATGGTTGACAAGCCATAACATCTGACATCTTTCAAACTCTGCTCCCCCAAAAGTCAACAGTCTTCTGTTGCTGTTTTGAACAGGCACAGTTCTCAGAAGTGGTGGATATTTCCCATGAGGCATGTAATAAGATCTTTTCACAGGTCAACTCTGACACGAAGGAAACGTACTAAAAACTCCAAGATTATCAATGGGATGATCTGCAAACTACAAACAGGAATCTTGGGTCTTTTGGGCAACACCATCTTGATGTTATCACCCAAAAGCCTGAGTACCTGACACAGGATTTTAGGGGTTCCAAAGCCATATCATAACTACTTCAGGAAGTCAAGCATATGTGCTGATGGCATCAGGAAAGAAGACATGAAGTTTTGCTTCCCTATGCTGTAAGGCTTCTAAGCCAAAGACATGTGTGAATGTCAGAAAATCTCCCCCCGAGAACCAAGAATAATCTTAAAAAAAAAAAAGCAAGGATAGAAGATCGCCCATTTCAATCTGGCTTCTGAGACATTGTATTAGTAGTATTTACACTTTTCACAAAAGACAACAACAATGTGTCTTGTATACTAACAACATCAGTTTGAAAGAAAAAACCAAATTCTACGTTTTCATAAAACCTGACTGAAGAAAAATAGTATTTGAAACAGTAGCACAGAGCACTAGAAGCACAGAGCTATCAAAAACGTACACTTCACTTGGTATTCCCAGTGTGTTCTGCTTTCTGTGACTGGACTGTGGAAGCATCTAGGTTCTTTGCAGCATTGCTCCCATCCTTGCCACCATCTGCTTTCCCCTTTCTCCCTTTGGGCAACTTCTCTCCTTTCTTTACAGCAGACTTTTTACGCCTGGGTTCTGGTTTTGGAGGAGCAGGGTTAGCAGACAACTGTGCCGATCTACTCTGTGGCTCATCCTTCACCTTCACCTTGTCACCTTTAGGATCTCCTTTTGCCTTTCTCTTGGTGCTGGTGGCAGCAGTAGTTGGCAGGTGGCTTTGTCAGTCCAGGGAGAGGGGTGGTGGTTGTCTTCCTCATGCTGCTCCTAGAAAGATTTCTTTAAGAGGGGTGCCTGGGTGGCTCAGTCGGCTGAGAGTCCAATGCTTGATCTCAGCTCAGGTGTTGATTTCAGGGTTGTGAGTTCAAGCCCTGTGCTGGGCCTCACACTGGGTGTGAAACCTACTTAAAAAAAAAAAAAAGACTTAAAAAAAAAAAAAGGAAACTTATCAGGAGACCACCGGCTGACCTTCCAGAGACCCAAGTACCACACCCTCTGAGAGGTGTGGGCTCCCAGCTGCTTTCCACCTCACAGGTGCCTTCAGCTGGGGCAGGGCTGGCATGGGCTATAAGTCTTATAATTAAATATCATTCTCTCTTTGATCCTCCCAGCTCTCTCCCCACTGCTACCAACACAGCTGTCCTTTCTCATATAGAACTTCATTCTCTTTAATACATCTGTGATACTGGGGCGCCTGGGTGGCTCAGTCGGTTAAGTGGCCGACTTTGGCCCAGGTCATGATCCCGCGGTCCGTGAGTTCGAGCCCCGCGTCGGGCTCCGTGCTGACAGCTCAGAGCCTGGAGCCTGTTTCAGATTCTGTCTCTCCCTCTCTCTGACCCTCCCCCGTTCATGCTTTGTCTCTCTCTGTCTCAAAAATAAATAAACGCTAAAAATAAATAAATAAATAAATAAAAATAATACATCTGTGATACTGAGATGTATAATAAGAAATATATATATTTCATCTTCATCTGGGTTGCTGGTACAGATCTCCCAAAACATTTGGAATTTCCTAGGTGATGAGATTAGTAAAGGTGTGTCTCGTTTTGTTTATAGTGACATTTGGAAGCACCTAAGGATAGGGGCTGGTTTCCAGAAAAACCAACCATGTAATTATAAAGTTGGAGTTTTCCATCCCATCCCCCTGACCTTCCTGTAGGGAGATGGGCTGGAGGTTGAGTTCAATCACCAATGGTCAGTAATTGATCATACCTATGTAATGAAGCCTCTTTAAAAACCTAAGATGGCAGGGTTCAGAGAGCTTCCAGGTTTGTGAAGACATGGAGATGTGGGGAGATAGGTATGTTTGGAGAGAGCCTGGAAATTTTACACCCTTTCCCCATACCCTGCCTATGCATCTCCTCCATCTGGCTGTTCTGAGTTATATCCTTTTATAATAAATCAGTAATCTAAATGTAAGTAAAGTTAACTTATTAACTTAGTAAAGCAAGTAAAATGTTTTCTGGAGTTGTGTGAGCCACTCTAGCAAATTTAATTGAACCCAAGGAGGGGGCTTTTGGGAGCTCAGAGCCATAGTCAGCCAGAAACAGGTGACAACCTGGACTTGGCAATTAGCATTTGAAGGGGGGCGGCAGTCTTGAAGGACTGGGCACTTCACCTGTAAGATCTGAATCTATCTATGGGTAGACAGTGTCGGAATTGTGTTCAACTGTAGGACATCCAGCTGGTGTCTGAGAATTGCTTCTTGGTATGCGAATGATCCCCACAGATATTGCAATGGGTTCCAGGATCATTTAACATCACTTTCTCCCAGTGTGTAAACACTTCCTGATCTCATTTCCTTTTCCTCTCAGCTGCAGCTTGTAATTGCCCTTCTGAGCAACAAACTTCCTCACCAAACTCTATACTTCCTTGTAGGCTTACCCCTGTCTGACCCTGCCCAGAAAACCCTAAGCCTAGTTCAGTGCTCTATCTACCTTCTGTGGTTGTATGCATCCCAGTTTTTTCACTCCTCCCTGTATTGACCTTATTCAGTCCCTCCTTCACTGATTCTGGGTTTGATCATGTGACTTGCTTTGGTCAAGGGACATTAGCAACTATGACTCAAGTAATGACTGAAAAAAATGCTGGCACATACAGATCTTGCCGTCTGCTCTTTAGAACAATGAGTTCACTTAGAAGCCTGAGCTAGCTGGCTGGGGAATGAGAGATCTTTTAAAGTAGAAATAAATAGAGCCGAGGTCTCTCCAGAACAACCAGTCTGCCAACTATCAGGTATTTGAATAAGGCAGTTCTAGATCATTTCATCCAACTGAGGTGGCCTAGAACAGAACCACCTGCTGACATTTAGAATCACAAGATATAGGGGCTCCTGGGTAACTCATCAGTTAAGCATCTGACTCTTGGTTTTATAACTCAGGCCACGATCTCATGGTTCATGGATTCAAGCCCTGCGTCAGGCTCACACTGACAGTGCAGAGCCTGCTTGGGATGCTGTCTCTCTGCCCCTCTCCCACTCACGCTCTCTCAAAATAAATTTAAAAACTTTAGAATCATGAGAAATAATACATATTTGTTGTTTTAAGTCATGGAGTGTTGGGAGAATTTGTTTTGCACCAAAAACTGACATGCATTTTCACTAACCTTACATTTACTCTTACGTTCATAGCATGATTAGAAATTATCTAATAGAGATGATCTAATATCTAACAGTTCTAGCCTGTACATTTCAGGCTGGAACTATCAGAAATTAATGGTATCACATCTCACTTGGGTTCTTGGGGTCTCTGTCAGTCGTTTTACCTGTCAGCTACCTTTCCCCTGCCTTTCAGTACCTGACCATTCCCTTCCCTCATCACGCTCCTCCCATCCCCAGTTCAGTCCTATCCCCTATCATTTAAGAAAATGACTTTGTTGCCTGCTTGAGATAATTTGGGGCTTGCAGGCTACAGTGAGGACTCTGGATGTTTTTCTGAATAGGCTAAGAATCCACTGGAGGTTTTGGAGCAGTGGAGGGACACTCTAGCTGTTGTGTGGACAATACAATGTAGTAGAGCAAGAATAGATAAAAAGAGATGGTGGTGGCTTGGTTTAGGGAGATTGAGAAGGAAGTGCAGAGTGTGGAGAGTGGTGGGAACAGGCCCCCATTTATGGAGATTAACATGCAAATAACATCCTCTGCAGTAGTGAAATGCAGTTGTCCTGGGCAAAGGGATACAACTGAAAATTCTGTTTATATTTTGAAGATAAGAACCAACAGAATTTGCTCATCAATTGTTGTGTGGGAAGAAAAAGAGGAATCAAGGATAATCACATTGTATAATAATAATTTTATTAGTTTGGTGCTTAACTATCCTACCCTCTCTGAGCAGAAGGCAGACTCTGTCCTAAGTATCTTTCTTTGTATACTAGTCTTGAGTGAATAAATGAATGACTTAACTAATGGATAAATCCTGGTTAATATTTTTAGGTTAGAGAAGATTACCTATTTTCTTTGAAAAGATTGCTTTCTTCTTGCTTTTCTATCTACAAAGTGAAAATAGTGTATAATAATGAAGTCTCAATGTATTGTAGGTGGGATTATTGAAATGTACTCTACACTAGTGCTTCCCCAAATGCAGTCATCAGAATGATTACCACTCAACAAATATTATCAGTTGGCAATGAGATAAGTTTTTGACAGAATGAAATCAACTGTGTCACTAAACACACTATTCAGCTGGCTTTTCCTTCCATAGTGAAACTTTGTCTCTTAAGGAAGTAGTATGCTGATTTGCATTCTGACGTAAGCTCCGTACCTTGTTGCCAACTGGCACCTTTTGTTACATTACAACCAAGGATCCACTGGATTTTCTGAATCTTATCAAATATTTTATTGGACAGGCCAAACATATTAAAGGCTGGTAAATTTCTTTTATGTATGTATGTATGTGTGTATGTTTATTTTTGAGAGAGAGAAACACAGAGTCCAAAGTATCCAAAGCAGGTTCCAGGCTCTGAACTGTCAGCACAGATCCTGAAGTGGGGCTTGAACCCATAGACCATGAGATCATGACCTGAGCCAAAGTCAGACACTTAACCGACTGAGCCATCCAGGTGCCCCCCCCTGGAAAATTTCTTAATAGTCCCAAAACAATCTGCAGAGTTATATAAAGGGGATGGTGTATTTAAAAATGAGAAAATTATTTTTGAAAGGACTTTAAAGATTTTTGAAAACTTATTTTTAAGTAATGTCTCCACCCAAAGTGGGGCTCAAACTCAAAACCCCAAGATCAAGAGTCATGCTCTGCTGACTGAGCCAGCCAGGTGCCCCAGGACTTTAAGGCATCTAAAGGCAGCAAGGTGTAGTGGAAAGAACATGGATTTTTTACTCAGACCTGGCTTCAAATCACTGCTCTGTCAGCCAGCCAGCATGTGCCTTTATACTGTCTTTGTTTTGTCACAGCTAAGTGGAAACAATACCTACCTCCCTGGGTTATAGCAAAGTTGAAGTGACACAATATGTATTAGAAGCCTAGCACAGGGCTTAGCATGTGAGAGACATTCAGTAACTATTAACTCTCCTTTTCTCTTTTTCTTCAATATAAATATCAGCTGCCCAGTCACACACTCTTGCAATACCGCTCTATCTGTAATCTTGTTAAATTTCAAGTGTGTTCTTGTTGGGGTCATATGCCCTGCTCACATGGTTTATATAGTTTGTTGTGGATGGCAGATACAAGGAAGGAACTTGTTCCAGGAAGCAGAGCAAGAGAGGTGAGTAGGAAAGCTGAGATTACACCTGTACACAGTGATATTAATGTCATTATAAAAATACCGTGGTACAAACTAGATTCCCTATTATCATTGTTAGTACTAAGAAGAGCACACATCCAGAAGACCCCCACTTCTCTTTTTGATACCCACACAATTATTGTTGCTATTTTGAGTGGGAATTGAAACCACTGTAAGAATACAAGTGGTAGAGCTTTCCTTCTGGTCAACAACATTTCACAAAGTGAAAATCGAGGGCTGGTATCTATTATTGTCACTATTTGGTATCCTACAGACCTGGGTTCATTTTCACCTTATCATGTAGTAGTTTGACTTGAGAAAAGTTTTTAATCTTTCTGAATTTGTGTCCTTATTCTATTAGTTGGAAGTTCAATTCAATGCCACCATGTTGCACAACTCCAGAGAGCTCCACTCACATAGATCGCACAGGGAGTTAAGCAACTCTGGTTCAGAAACCATAACAAAGACTTAAATAATAGTGGCATAAACAAGGTAGAAATTAATTTTTTAAGTCTATTTATTTATTTTGAGAGAGAGAGTGAGAGAGCGAGCATGTGAGCAGGGTTGGGGCTGAGAGAGAGGCAGAGAGAGAGAATTTCAAGCAGGCTCCACACTGTCAGTGCAGAGCCTGATGCAAGGCTAGAACTCATGTACCTGGGAGATCATGAGCTGAGCCGAAATGAAGAGCTGGGTGCTTAACCGACTGAGCCACCCAGGCACCACTAGTAGAAATGATTTCTTACTTATGAGAATGTCTCAGTGTATACAGTCCAGGGCTGATGCATAGGCTCCACAGTGTTGGGGACTTAGATTTCAATGCTTTCTCATCAGTCTTATGGCTATACCAGCCATAATGTGCTACTCTTGTTCATGTGGTCCCAGTCAAAAAATCAACATTTACTCAAGTAAGGAGAGAGAAAAACAAGGAGGAGGACACATTTGTTACCTTGCAGAATACCATCCACAAGCTCCACACCTTCATTCTGCTCATATCACTTTGTTGTTCATAGCTGCAAGAGAGGCTAGGAACTATAAATATTAGCTGTACAGCCATGTGCCCACCAAAAATTTTACTACTTTTCAAGAAGGGAAGAACGGATATTTAGGAACTACTAGTTTCTGTCTTACATATAAGGGTTTTGTGAAAATTAAATACATACCTCAAGAAAGTCAATACTCAAGAAAAATTTTTCCTTTTTTTCTCATTGCCCTCACCTTCTTTCCCCAAAAGGGAATTTATTTCCAACAGCCATTCATTAGCAATACATTTACAACACATCAATAAGAATTGTATTGGGGTTCCTGACTGTCTCGGTCAATAGAGCTTGCAAGATCAAGATCTTGGGGTCTTGAGTCCAAGCCCCACAGTGGGCGTACAGCCTACTTAAAAAAAAAAAAATTGCATAGGGGCACCTGGGTGGCTCAGTTGGTTAAGCAGCTGACTCTAGATTTCAGCTCAGTCATGATCTTGCAGTTGGAGAGTTCCAGCCCCACATCAGGCTTTGTGCTGACATTGTGGCACCTACTTAGGATTCTATCTCTCCTCTCTCCCTGCCCCTCCCCTGCTTACTTTCTCTCTCAAAAATAAATAAATAAACTAAATAAATAAATATCTTAAAAATTGTACAGACTTCATTTTTTTTCTTAACTGGCTGAACACAAAATTCAGCTCTCTATTAAATTGTGGAACACTGTGGGCTACCTGGGTGGCTCAGTAACAAAAACATGCAACTCTTGATCTCAAGGTCATGAGTTCGAGGCCCACATTGGGTGTTGAGAGTACTAAAAATAAATAAATACACCTAAAAAAATAAAGTAATAATAAAATGTGCAACACTGTAATGAATGCGTGAAAGGAGCTGCAGAAATAAAAGACATTGGAAAAGGGAAGCACCAGAAAGAATCTTGAATGTGCTGATTTTGATTAGAAGCTTGGTTCATAAGAAATGAGTAGAGTACTGAAAATGTTGATAAGCAAATTCATGTGAGCAGCTCAGGGGACCCCAACATAGGATACAAATTACTATTGAGAATCACTTTGATCTGTCACTTAGGGGATAAAGCAGTGGTCTGGGGAAGAAAGGATCTTTTTTTCTTTTTTTTTTTTAATGTTTATTTATTTTTGAGACAGGGAGAGACAGAGCATGAACAGGGGAGGGTCAGAGAGAGGGAGACACAGAATCCAAAACAGGCTCCAGGCTCTGAGCTGTCAGCATAGAGCCCGACGCGGGGCTGGAACCCACGGACCGCGAGATCATGACCTGAGCCGAAGTCGGCCGCTCAACCGACTGAGCCACCCAGGCGCCCCGAAGAAAGGATCTTGATTCCAGAAAGAATTGAGTCTGGGCCTGGGTGGAAATATTTTGACTAACCGGAGATAATAGAGACGTCAAGGGTCAGAAATAGAGTAGGGTACTTTTGACAAAATAGGGAGTAAACAAAGGATGATTTTAAAGAAAATGCACTTGTTTACTCATTTATGTGTCTGTTCACTCATTAATGGTGGGCACAGTGAAATCGGGGGGAGAAACCTAGGATCTTCCCTCAAAAATTTTAGTATGCTATAGAGAGTGAATAATGTAAGTCTTGTGTGCTTGAACGTTACCTAATCTATATATGCATTCCACACAATGACACTTTCAAATGGTACACTAAAACAGCAATGTGTATATTACCATAAAACCCATATAGTCAAATCAAATTACAAAGACTTCAAAAACATTGTGCATGTTGTTTAAACTTTTAGTCAGAATAAATATTCACATACACACTTCCTACCTTCTACTCCAAAAATCAGTGTTGCATATAGCACAGAATCTCTTCTTAAATAGTATGGAGATCCTCTTAAATAGGATATTTGCAGTCGTATTTATTGCAACAAAATTTTTACTTATAAATCAGATATTTATTTATTCAGTAGTATTATGTAGATACATAGTGACTTCTATATCCTCTCAGTAGGTTATTTTGAGGCCTTCTCAAAAGTTGTGATATTATGATATTTGCAATTAACTGACATGGCTTCAATCTCAACTTCCCCACGATCTAGTCATGTAATCACAGACAAGGCGCTTAATCCCTCTGAGCTGTAAGTCCCTGTAAAATGGAGATAGTAATACCTGCCCTGTCCACCACACAGGATTATTGCCATGCTGTCAGTAAAAGTAAAAAAAGTACAGAGAACAGTGATTTGTTTTAATTGCTGTAATTCCAGGCCTTGAGCATATACCAGTATCCAGGGTGGTATTTAAATTGCTACCTAATTTTTCTGAGCACTTTGAAAGATGAGCTCAGACTAGATTTCTCTTTTTCTGTGGTAAACTACCAAACAACCTCATGTTTTCTATTCCTATTCCTATTTCTGCATTTTTCCTTCTTAACAGTTGCTGAAATGAGAAGTGGTTTAAATAATTTAAGTCCCTGGTAGTTACATACTGAAAATACTGAGAAAACAGTAGATGCTTTTATTATATTAGAACGATGGGAAAGAATATTAACATTAAGAAAGTCCTGATCTAGTAGTAGAGTTACTTACATTACCTTGCTAATCTCTTTTAGCCCTCACAGCACTGTAGGGTAAGATTGTTGGAGGAAATAAGACTCAGTGGTTTAGTGACCTGCCCCAAATCACAGCTGTGAGTGTGGAGCTGGGATTCAAACCCAATTTTGAGCACAGCAATTAACTTTTTTCCTCTAACAAATTCCCAAGTGCTGTTGATTCTGCTGGTCTGGAGTCCATGTTTTAAGAACCACTAGGCCAGACTCTGACATATTTATCACCTATTATCTCTCATGCTAAATTCAGCATTGTGTTGGAAACCCTGGATATACTGGCTAGGAAGTAACTCAGGTTACCCCTCTTGAAACACACAGTAAAAAATAAATTAGAGGATATATACTGTGCCAACAGACACATTTTAGATTCCAATATACAAATAGAAAGTAAAAGAATGGAAAGGGTATATCATGCAAACAACAAAATAAAGTTGGAGTGATTGTACTAATGTCAGACAAAATAGACTTAAAGCCTATTAACAGAGAATCTTTTTAGAGATTAAGAGGGACATTTCATAATGATAAATGGGTTAATCTGTCAAGAAGCTATAACAACTATAGGCATATATACATTTGACAACAGATCATCAAAATACATTAAGCAAAAACTGACAGAAATGAAGGGAGAAATAGTGTACAATAATGGTGGGAGACGTCAATACTCCGCTTTCAGAAGTGGATAGAACAATTGGATAGGCCAGCAAGAAAACAGAAGACTTGAACAATGCTATAAACAAACTAGGTCTAATGGACTTCTATAGAGCCCTCCACCCAACAATAGCAGAATACACAATCTTTTCAAGTACACATGGGAAATTCTCCAGGACAGACCATATGCTAAGCCATAAAAACAAACAAATACATATAAGAGGATAGAAATAATACAAAGTTTGTTTTCCAGTAAGAATGGAATGAAATTGGAAATCCATTAACAGAAAGAATTTGGGGAAACTTGCAAGTATGTTGAAGTTAAACAATGCACTGCTAAATACTGAAAGGGTCAAAGGAGAAAGCAAAAGGGAAATTAGAAAATACTTGAGATGAATTAAAATGAAAGCACAAATGAAACTTATGGGGTGCAGCTAAAGCAGTGCTTAGAAGATAATTTACAGCTGAAAATTAAGAATGTTAAAAAAGAAGAAAGATCTTTAACCAGTAACTTGACCTTCCACGTTGAGACACAAGTAAAAGAAGAGCAAACTAAATTGTAAGCAAGCAGATGGAAGGAAATAAAGATTAAAGAGGAAATTAATGAAATAGAGAATAGGAAAATGATAAAAATAAAAACAAAACAAAAACTGGTCCTTTGACAAGACCAAAAAATTGACAAGCCTTTAGCTAGATTGACCAAGGTAAAAATAGAAAGACTTGAATTCCTGGAATCAGAAATGAATAGGGAACATTATTGTTGACCTTACAGATATAAAAAGGATTATGGAGGAATACTATGAACAATTGTATGCCAATAAGTTAGATAATTTAGATGGAGAAATTTCTATAAAGAAACAGAATACCAAAAGCTGATTTAAGAAACAGAGTCTTAGTAGGCACATAAAAATGTTAGTAATAAAAAGATCTACCCATGAAGAAAAGTTCAGATGACTTAACTAGCAAATTCTACCAAACATTTCAAGAATTAATTACCAATTATTCACAAACGCTTACAAAAAAATGGATGAGGGAACATTTTCTAACTCATTCTATTAAGCTATTAGTACCTTGATAACAAAACTAGACAAAAATGTCACACACAAAAAAGCCAAAACTCATTATGTCTTATGAATTTGAACAAATAAAACCTCAACAAAATACTAGCAAATCAGATTCAATAACATATGCAAAGAATTATACACCATGAACAAATGGGATATATTTCAGGAAAGTGAGATTGATTTAATATCCAAAAATCAATAAATGTTATACACCATATCCACACAATTTAAAGGGAAAAAAAACCCACATGGTAATTTAATGGATGCCAAAAAAAATTGACAAAGTCCAATATCCTTTCATAATAAAAACAGTTAACAGACTAGGAATAGAAAGAAACTTCCTCAACTTGATAAAAAGCATCTATGGGGGCACCTGGTTGACTCAGTCAGAAGAGCATACGACTCTTGATCTTAGGATCGTGAGTTTGAGCCCCACATTGGGTGCAGAGATTACTAAAAAAAAAAAAAAAAAAAATCAACGAATTAATTTTTTAAAAAGATGCTTTAAAAAAAAGCAACTATGAAACCCCACAGCAAACAAGACAAGCATGATTACTTTTGCTACTTCCATTCAACATTATATTGAATGTTCTAGCAGGAAATTAGGCAAGAAAAAGAAATAAAAGGCATCCAGATTGGAAAGGAAGAAGTAAAACTATATTCACAGATGATATAATCTTGTATATAGATAATAAAAAATCCACCAAAAAACTGTTTGAGCTCATAAACTAGTACAGTAAGGCTGAAGGATACAAGAGCAATATATAAAAATCAATTGTATTTTTAGACACTAGGAAAGAATACTCAGAAAATGAAATTAAGAAAATTCTATTTTAAAGGGCACAGGGCTGACTCAGTTGGTAGAGAGTGCAACTCTTGATCTCAGGGTTGTGGTTCAAGCCCTGTGTTGGGTGTAGAGCCCACTTAAAGCAAATTCTATTTACAATAACATCAAAAAGAATAAAATAGTTAGCAATAAATTTAATGAGGGGTACCTGGCTGGCTCAGTCAGTGGAGCATGTGACTCTGATGTCGGGGTTATGAGTTCAAGTCCCACATTGGGTGTACTTAAAATTACTTAAAAATAAAATCTTAAAAGAGGAATAAATTTAATAAAAAGTACAAAATAAATACATAAACAAAAGTAAACCCATCTGTCTATAGTCAACTGATTTTTGACAAGAATGCCAAGGCCATTCAATGGAGAAAGAAGAATCTTTTCAATAAATGATGTTGGACAACTGGATAGTTACGTGTGAAAGAATGAAGTTGGAGCCTATCTCAGACTGTATATAAAAATTAATTCAAAATGGACCAACAACCTGAATTCAACAGCTAAAATGATGAAACATTTAAAAAAAAAATGGGGGGGGGCACCTGGGTGGCTGAGTCTGTTGAGCTTCTGACTTCGGCTCAGGTCATGAGTTCTTAGATATGACACCAGAAGCACAAACAGAAAAAGAAAAAAATAGATAAATTGGGCTTCATCACAATTAAAAACCTTTCTGCTTTAAATGACACCATTAAGTAAAAAGATAATCCACAGAATGGAAGAAAATATTTATGACTCATATATCGAACATAGGATTTGTATATAGAATACATAAAGAATGTAACAAGTCGGGGCGCCTGGGTGGCGCAGTCGGTTAAGCGTCCGACTTCAGCCAGGTCACGATCTCGCGGTCCGTGGGTTCGAGTCCCGCGTCGGGCTCTGGGCTCATGGCTCAGAGCCTGGAGCCTGTTTCCAGTTCTGTGTCTCCCTCTCTCTCTGCCCCTCCCCCGTTCATGCTCTGTCTCTCTCTGTCCCAAAAATAAATAAAAAACGTTGAAAAAAAAAAAAGTTAAAAAAAAAAAAAGAATGTAACAAGTCAATACTAAAAAACAAATAACCCAATTAGAAATAGGCCAAAAATCTGAGTAGACATTCCTCAAAAAAAACCCCAAAAAACAAAAAACAAATGGCCAAAAAATACATGTAAAACTCAATGACATCAGTAATCATTAGGGAAATGTAAATCAAAATCTCTCAGCCACTATTATGGCTATAACAAAAAAGTCAGGGAATCACAAATGTTGATGAAGGTGTTAAGAAATCAGAACATTTAGGGGCGCCTGGGTGGCTCAGTCGGTTAGCGTCCGATTTCGGCTCAAGTCATGATCTCACAGTTCATGACTTTGAGCCCCCTGTCGGGCTCTGTGCTGACAGCTCAGAGCCTGGAGCCTGCTTTGGATTATGTGTCTCCCTCTCTCTCTGCCCCTCCCCCCCTTGTGCTCTTTCTCTTTCTGTCAAAAATAAGTAAATGTAAAAAAAAAAAAAATTAAAAAAAAAGAAATCAGAACATTTAAACACTGTTAATGGGAAAGTAAAATGGTAGTGACTTTGCAAAACAAATTGGCAGTTTTCCAAAATGTTAGATATAGAATTTCCATATGACCTGGCAATTCCACTCCTGGATATATAATCTAAAGAATTTAAAACAGGTGTTCAAACAAGATCTTGCTCACAAGTACTCATAGCTATTCCCCACTATTCACAGTAGCCAAAAGGAGAAAATAACCTGAATAGTCTATCAACAGATAAGTGTATAAACAAAAGTTGGTATATCCATACAGTGGAATATTTTTCAGCTATAAAAAAGAATGGTACATGCTACGACATAGATGAACCTTGTAAACATTGTTCTAAGTGAAGGAATCCAGACACAAAAGGCTACATACTACAGGATTCCATTTATTGAAATAAGCAGCACTTTCAAATCCTTAAGGACAGAAAACAGATTAGTGGTTCCCCAGGGCAGGAAGAATAGGGGTGGGAAGGGGAAATGGGGACTGTTCACCCCAATAATAATAACAAAAAGACAAAACTTTTATGTACCTACCATCCACTTAAAGAAAAATGTCAAATACGAAGAAGCAGATTGACTTCAACAATAAAAACGCGTTTTTTAATTTTTTTAATTTTAAATTTTTTTTTTTTTTTTAAATAAAAGCAATGGGTCACTGGGGTAGCTCAGTCCATTAAGCATTCAACTTCAGCTCAGGTCATGATCTCATGGTTCGTGGGTTTGAGCCCCGCATCAGGCTCTGTGCTGACAGTTCAGAGCCTGGAGCCTGCTTTGGATTCTGTGTCTCCTCTCTTTGCCCCTCCCCTGCTCGTGCTCTGTCTCTCAGTTTCACAAAAATAAGTAAATGTTAAAAAAAACCAAAATACCACAAAAGCAAGTTAGAGCCTTTTACTTGATCTGGTACACCAAATAACAAAATATACAGTTCTGAGTTCCTTTGGCCAGTTGTTGGAAGTCAAGAAAATTTATTGAGCATCAAAGTGACACAATTAGAATTGTGCTTTAGGAAATCCATCTGGCATTACAAGTTTTATTGGTGGGAGGTAGACTGGAGGCACAGACTCCTTATAATAGAGACTCTTGAGGCCTTAAGTTGGGTGTGGTAGGAACAGAAAGAAACATATGGATGCCTATATTTGCCCTTTGTCTTTTTTTATATCCACTACACTTACAATCAAATTTCTGCTGTAGCAGGAGTTAGCAGACCAGAAGACACACAGCAGTATCCTTCTGGATACAGGCATATCTAGAGATTCCCCAAGGAGAACATCAGACCAGGAAATAGGCAGTCTGAAATGATTTTGTTGTTAAGCAAGGAGTTGACAATGTTTGCTTTCTTAGTCTGTCTGAACAGACCTAAGATAAGCAACAGCTATTATTTACTGATCATTTGCTGAGTGAATTATACGTATATTAGGACTAGCTCACTTAATTCTTTTTTTTAATTAAATTTTTAAAAATGTTTATTTATTTTTGAGAGAGAGAGAGAGAGAGAGAGACAGAGCGTGAGAGGGGGAGGGGCAGAGAGAGAGGGAGACACAGAATCTGAAGCAGGCACCAGGCTCTGAGCTATCAGCACAGAGCCTGAATCAGGACTTGAACTCACGGACCAGGAGATCATGACCTGAGCCGAAGCTGGATGCTTAACCTACTGAACCACCCAGGTGCCCCTTAATTCTTTTTTAACAATCCCGGAAAGCGAGTACTACTTAGTCCATCTTATGGATGAGTAAACTAAGGTTCAGAGAGAATAAGAAGCTTGTCCTTTAAGGTAAGAATTGGACTTCATACTTAACTCTAAAGTCTGTGTCTTAAGAAGGAAAAAGGTGGGGGTGCCTGGGTGGCTCAGTCAGTTAAGCATCTGACTGTTGATTTCAGCTCAGGTCATGATCTCACGGCTCATAGGATTGGGCCCTGCTTCAGGCTCTGCACTGACAACAGAGAGCCTACTTGGTATTCTCTGTCTCCTTCTCTCTGCCCCTCCCCTGTGCTCTCTCTCTCTCTCTCTCAAAACAAATAAACATTAAAAAAAAAAAAGGAAAAGGGGGGAAAAAGCTAAAATTGAGAAGCATGGTGTTTTTGCTGCTCTAATTATGCCTCTTCTGTCTGAATTTATCATATTTCAGAAGGGCCAGGGTGGGGCCCCTGGGTGGCTCAGTTGGTTAAGCATCTGACTTTGACTCAGGTCATGATCTTGAGGTTTGTGAGTTCGAGCCCCATGATGGGTTCTGTGCAGACAGCTCAGAGCATGGAGCCTGCTTTGGATTCTGTGTCTCCCTTTCTCTCTGCCCTTCCCTGCTCATGCTCTCTCTCTCTCAAAAATAATAAATAAACACTAAAAAAAAAAAAAAAAAAAAAGAAGGGCCAGGGTAAATTCATTTGCTTTCTGGAAAATGAAACATACTTATTTTAATCAGTTCTTTGGGTACTCACAAAAGGAGTTTATATATATCTCTTCTAAGAATGTAAAGATGTTGCCTTATAGTCTGAGAAGGATAAAGCCACAGAGCAAGTTCATACTCCTGAGGTTGGGGGTGAAAGCCTCAACCAAAAATTTGGACTTTCACGGAGCTGAGTATCAGAGGAGGTGGGAAATGAACAGGAAACCAGAAACTACAAGGTCTGGAAGGGGAACTGGAGGTCTTGACTGGGAGTCACTCTGTTGTTTCCTTGAGAATTCATTTCAAGGCCCTCCCAGAAGGAAATGAAAAGATGACCTCTGTAAAACCTGAAGATAAATGAGCGTTATCTTACTAGATGATTGTCTAGGCTCATTTTACTCTTTGTGTTCATTTCCCTCTGTTGTCTCTCAGCCTTTGGTAAAATCTTATTTAAATGTTTCAACCTGATACAGCTAGGCCACAGGAAGTTCAGGAAAGAGTTCTATCTTAGACAAGAGGCTAAAAGGGAGTAGGTCTTCTTGAGGCCAGCTTGGTGGTGGCAGCATTATGAGCTCCCAAAGGGAGGGTGAAACTCGGACATCAAAGTTGGGGGTTAAGCAGCCCAGCCACTTCTCACCATTGTCTATGGAATAGTCTCCTTCCCTCTTCTCTCTGTTAAGGAGGAGCAGAGGCATCATTTGTGTTAGGGAATCAGAACATTCTTTATCCATTTACCTTACAACAGTGTTTTTCAAACTGCAGGTCAGACCCCGTTAGTAGGTCATAAAATCAACTTATTGGGTGTCAATCGGCACTTTTTTTTTTTAATTTGAGAGAGAGAGACAGAGAGCAAGCGAGGGAGAGGGGCAGAGGGAGAGAGACTCTTAAGCAGGCTCCATGTTCATCACAGAACCGGACTCACAGCTTGATCTCACAACCCTGGGATCATGAGCTGAGTCAAAATCAAGAGTCAGATGTTCAACCCACTGAGCCACTCAGGTGCCCCAATCAGCACTTTATTTTTAAATGAAACGGAATAAGAACTATGAGGTACATAGAAAGTTTAACTATTGTTCCTGAGTTTTTGTTTCAGTTTTAAAAAATTGTGTGTCTGTGTGTCTGTGTGTGTCTATGTGTGTCTGTGTAAATGTATATCTTACTGTGGGTTATGATCAGAAAAGTTCGAAAATCTCTTCAACAAGTGTATGTCTAATGAAATCAAATATTCGAGGCGAAAAATGGGGTCCTTACATTTCATTGTATTTTTCTTTCACTTTAGAATTTTCCCTTTAACATGTGTGAAAAATAACCTCTCTTCAAAAAATTCTTCTCAGTGCTTTCATTCAAGAATTATACACTGTTTAATAGTACATAGCTCTGTCACACCTTTGTTTGGCAGGAATGAAGATACAAACTAGTTTAGGTGCCTGGAAATCATGATCTTTGGTGGGAATTGAGTTTCTTTAATCTCTTTACTCCTTTTTTAATGTTTGTATTTATTTTATTATTAATTTTAATATTTAATTAATTTATTTATTTTTAATGTTATTTATTATATATATTTTTTTGTTTTATTTATTTATTTATTTTATTTGTTTTATTTTTTTATTTTTGAGAAAGGGGAGGGCAGAGAGAGAGGGGGACAGAGGATCAGAAGCAGACTCTGTGCTGACAGCAGTGAACCTGATACAGGGCTGGAACTCATGAACTGTGAGATCACGACCTGAGCAGAAGTCAGATGTTCAACCGATTGAGCCATCCAGGCACCCACCTCTTTTCTTCTTTCATCGAGTGAAAGGTTTAGGCCTTCTCCTGTCACACAGTTTGACACAATTCACCCAGGCCTGCTGATGGACAGAAACAGTGTGACTCTTCACCTAAAAGCCTACCATTTATAATCTCAGAGATAATTAACTACTTCTCATCACCCCTCACTGCTTAGTTCTTGTAGTCTTTACAGTGATGCTAGATAAGCTCAAGTGACACTGTATAATTTTATTATCTGCCTTTCTAGAATTAAGACAAGGTCACAATGCCCCTCACCCACCCCCTGCTGTCTTGAGGTCAATAGTATGAAATTATAGCATTAATTCTGAACCTCAATCATCCTGAATTAAATGTGACTACATCTGCTTAATACGTGTATGCCATAGTTAATATGAATTCATTTATCTCCTAGACAGTTTTCATCATTTTATCTGTTGGTTTACAAACCAACTAATCAGATGTCCATTTCCTTACAGGTTATCAAAGAACAACAGTAGTACCTCAGTTATGGCTTCACGGTTTGAGGGAAGAAAAAGAACTCTTTACCAAAACAGATGAGCAAAAAGATTAATTGGTATCTCTTTATTAGTGATATCATTTAATAATTATAACTTATAGTAACTTATGGACAATTTAAGGAGAAACTAAGGAAATCCCAACAAAAGCAATATCTTAAATCTTACTGAGTATAAATAATTACTCTGAAATTTAATCCACCCCAGATGGCTAGTCTAAACCAGTCATAGTTATTCTATTGCCTTGCCAGTAATTGGTTCCAAATTTTCATGTGACCAATTGTACCAGGATTCATAGAAATACTTCCTCACTCCTGCTCTTTCCCTGCTGCTGGGTTGTGCGGGGGGTGGGGGGGTGCTCCAGTGTAGTCAAGATTTGGCTTCACCCATAAGTCAACACCAGCCATGGCTGAGGAAGGCTTTGCTGTTGGAGGCGTAATGAAGGTTAATACTGCTTTACAAGAGGTGCTAAAGACAGCCTTCATCCATGATGCCCTAGCACGTGGAATTCGCAAATCTGCCAAAGCCTTAGACAAGTGCCAAGCCCATCTTTGTGTGCTTGCATCCAACTGTGGTGGCCCTATGTATGTTAAGTTGGTGGAGGCCCCGTTGTACTGAACACCAGATCAACCAAATTAAGGTCGATGACAACAAGAAACTAGGAAAGCTAGGTAGGCTTCTGTAACACTGACAGAGAGGGAAAACCCCATTAAGTGGTTGGTTGCAGTTGTATGGTGGTTAAGGACTATGGCAAAGAGTCTCAGGCCAAGGATGTCATCAAGGAATACTTCAAATGCAAGAAATTAACGAATAAAAAAGTTGATTCTTTTTCCAAATAAATAAATAAATAAATAAATAAAAATACTTCCTCACTCCTGAGAGTGGTATTCTTTCTCTGGATGTTGGCATACCTGGGTTATGATGCCAAGAATTTCTGATACCATCTTTTTATTGCCTGAGGATGAAGCTGTTACCTAAAGGATGAAGCTCTTGACAAAGAGCTACAAAGTAAACAGCAAAGTAAAGAGATGAAAAAACACTGGATCCTTAATGACATTGTTAGGGAACTGCATCTATCAACCCCGCCCTACCTCTGAACTCCCTTGTTACATGACATAATAAGTTTCCTTATTGTTTGGGTATTATTCACAGTATGAGTGGGTTTTATTCATTATTAATAGCCAAAACGTTCTAACTGTTCTACTAAATGTTAGCACCACTTGGCAACATTGCGTTTCCCCAGATGCTGGTAAAATGATTTTTTCAATTTATCCTGTATTTTCCAGTGTAGTTAGAGAACACGCTGGAGAATATTCATGGCTCCAAAATTTTTTAAACTCTCCCAGATACCTAGTCCTCAATGGCCTGTCAGGATTCGTTTCTGTGAAAAGCTGCTATTCTCTTCCTTTCATCCAGGTACTCCACTGACCTCCACTGCACACTCACTCAGGTCAGGTTTGAGAATCCTTAACAGGAAACGCATAGGGGCACCTGGGTGGCTCAGTTGGGTTAGGCGTTTGACTTCAGCTCAGGTCATGATCTCACCATTCGTGAGTTAGAGCCCCACTCTGGGCTCTGTGCTGACAGCTTGAAGCCTGGAGCCTGCTTTGAATTCTGTGTCTCCCTCTCTCTCTGCCCCTCCCCAGCTCACACTCAGTCTCTCCCTTTCAAAAATAAATAAATATTAAAAAAAAAAACAAAAACAGGAAGCACATAAAGTTCTTTCCTTAATAGGAAGCGTATAAAGCATATAAAATGTGTTAAGATCCTGCTTTGTGCTGTTGCCTGTAACTGTTACCTGAACTCTGCTTAAGTCCTGAACTCTTTTGACTAGACTGCTTGGAATACATTTCTGCCTTCATTTGGCTCTTTTCCCTCGTGTTAACTGACGCAAGTTAAAGAGACTTCCTCCAAACTCACCTGTAAGAGCCCCCTTGTTACTTAAGCTTCATCTGCCTACCTGAATTCCTATTCTGTTCCTTCTCTGACTTTTGGTGTCCTTGTGTTTATTTAGAGAAAGGTAAAATTTATATATAAGAAGAAAATGAATAGTCCAAAGTATATTGAAGAAGTATTTTAACAGGAGTGACCACAACAGTGATTCATAGTTTCTTTATGCCCATTTTCTTTTTTGAGGGAAGGAGAATTTATAAGCTGTTAACTTTGTATGCTCCACATGAACTGTTGTAAAAGTTGCAGATGCATATTGAATTTAGTGGTTTCCTTTTTTTTTTTTTTTTAACTACCAAAGATTCCAAAGAGAGAAGAGAAATTAGCCAGAAAGGGTTACTTCCAGAGCAACTTTTATTAAAATATCATTAGCAACAGTTCAGTATATAAAGTTAATGACTTCTTTAATATATCCTCTTGTCATTTATAGACACCAGTCCGTTAACCTGAGTGAGTAATCACCTCTGTTTTCCCTTCAGTTCAGCTTAGTTTTAGGGGTAAGCACAGACTTTTCTCTGGCTTGTGTTTATAAAATGATTTCTTGCAATCTGCTTTATGTGCATTTACACATATGAAAAGAGATCTAAATATATTACAGAGCCTTTACTTTTATATATTAACTATGTGAAATTTACTTTCCTAGCCATCAAAATATTTCTTGTTTTAATTATCAGTTAGGTTCTCGTGTTCTTCTTGTAATACACTCTTGAATTACTTTCCTACCTGCTATAAAATTCTTTGAAACTATTCATTATGTGTTAGGAAAACATTTTGGAGATCCAGATCTCCAAAGGCTTTTTTATAAAAAGCAATTTATCATCAACATTAAAAAGTTTTTTTTTCTAAGGATAGTATTAAGAAAGTAAAAAAACAACTCAAAGAATGGGAGAAAATATTTGTAGCTCATATATTTGATAAGGGACTTGTATGCAGAATATATAAAGAACCCGTATACTTAGTAATAAAAAGGCAAATAACCCAATTAAAAATAGTCAACAATGTTTTAGCAGACTCTATTCTTTCTTTTTGTTTTATTAATGTTTATTTATTTTTGAAAGAAGAGAGAGAGAGAGCGTGGGGGGGGGGGGCAGAGAGAGAGGGAGACATGGAACTCGAAGCAGGCTCCAGGCTCCGAGCTGTCAGCACAAAGGCTGACTCAGGGCTCGAACTCATGAATGGTGAGATCATGACTAGAACTGAAGTTGGACACTTAACCAACTGAGTCACCCAGGTGCCCCTAGGAGGTAATTTTTTTTAAAAAATGCATTAGAGACAAAAGAAATAAAATGTCTGATATAATTCTTGCCCTTAGATTCAAGGGAAAGAGTGCAAAACCAATTGCTTTGTGAAACAAATGGAATCTTTTTGGTTTTGTGGTGGGTTTTTTTACTGTTTTTTTTTTTTGTTTTTTGTTTTTTGTTTTTTTTTGGTGTTTATTTAATTTTTGAGTGAGAGAGAGAGCCTGCACACAAGCAGGGGAGGGGCAGAGAAAGAAGGGGACAGAGGACCCAAGGACAGATCCATGCAGGGCTTGAACCCACAAATGGCGAGATTGTGACCTGAGACAAAGTTGGATGTTCAGCTGTCTGAGCCACCCAGGTTCTCCTCTTATTGTGTTTTAATTGACTAGAAGCTCAACATGAACCATTGTCATAAAACCATTATTCAATCTTAGGCTGCATTTATAGAAAGGTGATATTCACAGAATATATATTCACAGAATACTGAAGTAGGCAGTTAGTCCCCAATGCCTCCTGTCCTCTGATGTTCAATGTCTATGTGTAATCCTGTAAACTGGACCTGCTGACTCAATTGTAACAAATAGAATATGGCAGAAGTGATGGGATACTCCTTCTGAAATTATATTCTAAAGAGACTGATCTTTCGTGCATGCTCTGTCGCTCTCCCTCCTTCCCTCCTTTCTTCCTTCCCTCCTGGGGATCACTTGCTCTAGAGTGAGCGAGCTGTCTGATGTATCATGATGTGAGCAGTCTTATGCAGAGACTCATGTGGTGTGATGAGGAATTGAGGCCCTCAATTCAATGGCCCATGAGAAAGTTCAGCCTTCTAAAAACCACATGAGTGAGTTTAAAAGAGATCTTTCAGCCCCACTTGAGTCTTGAGATGACTACAGCCCTAGTTGATGACCTAACTGCAACCTGATGAGAAACTTTGAACCAGAATCACTCAGCCAAACCCTTTCCAAATTCTTGACCTGCAGAATTATGAGTTAATAAATGTTTATTGCTGTTTTAAAGTTGTCCAATTTGGGGGTAATTTGTTACACAGGAAAAATTAATGGAAGGAAAATGGAGGACTAGAACATGGAACTCAGTACCCAGACCACATCTAGAACATTTACTTTCTTCAGTTCTGAGTACTGTCTTTAAGCATGTTGACAATCTGGAATGTATTGGGGACGTGTAATAAGGGCTGTGAAGGAGCTAGAAACCATGTCACAAAAGGAATCCTTGAGTGAACTCAGGACATTAGGATAGGAAAAAAATAAATGTAGGGGAGGAATGTGATAGCTACTTTCAAGCATCATAAAATTCTATGAAAGAGTTGCTAGAATCATGGAACTTGAGAGCTATATGAGGTATCCAATACTGCAGCCCCTCATTTTATAAATCAAAAAGGTGAGACTCAAAGTGGTTATGATTCTGACAATGTCACATGGCTAGTTACTGGTTAACTTGATAATATAACTCTGGATGCCTGAATGAAAAGCACTTGTGCCTTTTGTAGTTTCAGGAATTTATGGATAAAGCCTATAGGAAAGCCAACTTTAAATTTTTTTTTTTTTTTCAACGTTTATTTATTTTTGGGACAGAGAGAGACAGAGCATGAACGGGGGAGGGGCAGAGAGAGAGGGAGACACAGAATCGGAAACAGGCTCCAGGCTCTGAGCCATCAGCCCACAGCCTGACGCGGGGCTCGAACTCACGGACCGCGAGATCGTGACCTGGCTGAAGTCGGACGCTTAACCGACTGCGCCACCCAGGCGCCCCAGGAAAGCCAACTTTAATTACTTGTGAAGAAAACCTTTCTAGCACCTGGAGCTCTTTTAAGAATGCAATGACAGGTGGGGTGCCTAGGTAGCTCAGTTGGTTAAATGTCTGACTCTTGATTTCAGCTCAGGTCATGATCTCATGGTTGGTGAGATTGAGCCCCAAGTTGGGTTCTGCACTGACAATGCAGAACCTGCTTGGGACTCTTTCTCTCTCTCTGCCTCTCCCCTTCACGCACTCACATGTGTGTGCACACTTGTTCTCTCTTAAAATAAATAAATACATATTTTAAAAAAGAATGCAGTGACAGCTATGTGATGCAGTGGGCTCCCTTATATTGACAGTGTTTAAAACAAATGACCTGGGTATCTGCTTAATTAGATATTAAGTTGAATCAGATTACTTCCAAGCTCCAAACCAAGTCTAATATGGTTTCCATATTAATTTTAAGGTTTAAAAGAATATAAACAGACCAATATTTACCGTGACAGTAAAAACAGAATTTTAGGATCTTGAAAACAAAACTCCCTTTATAGAAATAAACAGTACATTTCCATTAAAGAACACCAGAATAGGGGTGCCTGCATGGCTCAATCGGTTAAGTGTCCGACTTTGGCTCAGGTTGTGATCTCACAGTTTCTGAGTTTGAACCCTGCATCAAACTCTGTGCTGACAGCACAGAGCCTGCTTCATATCTCCTGTCTTCCTCTTTCTCTGCCTCTCCCCTGCTCATGCACGCTCTCTCTCTCTCTCAAAAATAAACATTAAAAAAAAAAAACCAGCACCTGAATAATGAAAAGTACAGCATAGCAAATATAGTCAATAGCCAATAATAATATAACTTTGTATGGTGACAGATGGTAACTAAACTTATTGTGGTGTGCATTTCATAATAATATATAGTTCTCAAATCACTATGTTGTGTACCTGAAACTAATATGATATTGTATGTCAACTGTATTTCAATTAGGAAAAAAAAAAATACCAGAATAAAATGCAGGCACAGAAACTATTGCCAAATTAAGAGTAAAGAATGAAAACAAAGAACATTGCCTTTCAAGAAACACAAAGAGTAGAAAAAAAGCATACATTTTTAGATGTGGATTATTTGTAGAAATGGAAAGGGACACTACAGTGAGATATACCCTATGAACTAGAGTGTAGAACATATTCTTATCCTATTTACATCATAACGAACAGGTTTAGGAGTTACTAGTGTTGGACAGTGGGTAATCAGCGTGGAACTTCTATGTATAACTCTGGGTAATCAGCGTGGAACTTCTATGTATAACTCCCTCTAAAGATAATTAAAAATCAGGAGATGGGTAGGCTAAGAGATAATTCCTACAATTAATGTGCTGTATAGACAGCACCAGTGCATATCACCAGAACTTTTAACACCCACAATAAGACAACAGGGAGTTAAGCAGCTCAACTAGAGCAAAGATTGTAAGTTACACTTAACAATTATGTAAGAAGTGCTTTTTAAAACAAAAATCATGAGTGTTTTTTCATTTATCAGATCCTTGGAAATAAAAAAATAATTACAGTCTGATTCAAGTTGCTTTTTAGTTATAAATATCTCTCACCCATAAAATGCTTTGATAAATAGTGATACATTATTTAGAGATATATTCAGAACACTTATCAACCCAGAGGCTCATATTCATGACAGAATGTGGTCTTCTCCATCTCAGTAATGGCAACTGAATTCTGGTAGTTTGCTTTAGAATTATCCTCAAGTTCCCTCTTGCTGTCATATTCCTCATCTAAAACTTATCAGCTCTATCTTCAAAATATATTCAGGGGGCACCTGGGTGGCTCAGTCAGTTGGCCATCTGACTCTTGATTTCGGCTCAGGTCATGATCCCAGGGTCATGAGATCAAGTCCGGTGTCAGGCTATGTGCTGAGAATGGAGCCTGCTTGAGAGTCAATCTCTCTCTCTCTCTCTCTCTCTCTCTCTCTCTCTCTCTCTCTCTCCCCCCTGCCCCTCTCCCCTGCTTGTGCTCCCTCTCTCTCTAAAATAAAAAATAAACAAGTAAATAAAACAAACCAAAATCCAAAACAGGGACATCAAAATATCATTGTATTTCAACAAATAGTCTCAAAGTCAAAGGTAAACATTTACTTAAGATTGCCACAATTGATTTTAAAAGTAAATCTGAGGGGTACCTGGGTGTCTCATTTGGTAAAGTGTCCAACTCTTGGTTTCAGCTCAGATCATGATCTCACAGTTTCATGAGTTCGAATCCCGAATTTGGCTCTGCACTGGCATTGAGTGGAGCCTGCTTGGGATTCTCTCTCTCACTCTCTCTCTCTGTCCCTCCCCAACTTGCACTGTCTCAGTCTCTCTCAAAATAAGTAAGTAAATAAACTGAAAAATAAATAAATAAAAAATAAAAAGTAAATCTGAATATATACTTCAGTGTTTTAAAAAGGGTAAATAGTAGGAACACCTAGGTGACTGAGTTGGTTAAGTGTCTGACTTTGGCTCAGGTCATCATCTTGCAATTCGTGAGTTTGAAGTGCAGAACCTGCTTGGGATCCTCTGTTGCCTTCTCCCTCTGCCCCTCCTTCCCTCACATGTTCTCTCTCAAAAACAAACATTAAAAAAGTAGTGTAAATAGTATTTGAGATTGTTAAATTAGTGGCAACATTAGATCTTCTGATTTTTATTATACTTTTAATAAATGACTTAAGTAAATAATGTTATTAATATATTTGGTGTTTATTTGAATAGTTTATAGAATTATGAATTCTATATTCATATAGAGCAAATATTTCTACTTTTTAACATTTATAATGTAACCAAGCATATTGCCTATATGTCAGGGGAAAAGAAAACCTACATAATGCAAAATCATGTTTCATTATGCTTATTTGAGAGGAAATTGCTTTCTGTTTTTTATAAAGCAGCAGTATTATATCATTTGATTTCCTTTGGAATGGAATGTTCTATGAGTATAGGACAGATTAGGGTTTTTGTTTTTTTGTTCGGTCTAAATGTTTGTATTTGAATCAGATAGTTGCACTAGGAGAGATGAAGTTTTATAAACAACTTGAATTTGATTAACATCTGAAATCAAAGTTGGTAATACAATAGAAGCATCTTTTAATAAAATGCAGAAATAGCTTCAATAAAATGTATATTTAATTTTTTTGGTTTTTAGATGTTTTGGGGTTTTTTGTTGTTATTGTTTATTTTTGAGGGAGAGAGCAGGGGAGGGGCAGAGAGGGGGGGACAGAGGATCCAGAGGGCTCTGCACTGCTGATCATGGCCTGAGACAAAGTTGGATGACTAATTGACTGAGTCACCCAGGTGCCCCAAAAGAGTGACATCAGCTATTTGGAGATGCCAGGAATTGAACCCGGGACCTCACACGTGCGAAGCATGTGCTCTACCACTGAGCTGTATCCTCCCAGCCATTTTTTAGATTTTTTTTTTTTTTTGTGAAATGTATCCTTTAAATGGAACAATGTATAAGCCACATATGCATGGTTTTAAATAATCATGATAAATCCATGTACCTGGGTGAAGAAATAGCATTACTGCTACCAGTGCTCTGTGTGCCCCTCCATATAACATCTTCCTCTTTCTCCCCAGAGGCAGCTTGATTTTGCGTCCACCATTCATTCGCTTTTCCCCACCATCTGTGTGTGTGTGTGTGTGTGTGTGTGTGTGTGTATGTATGTGTATATATATATATATATATATATAT